>NW_027488583.1:1292000-1615001 GCF_050948215.1 Halictus rubicundus | reverse complement strand
TAGGATATGATTGAGGATAGGATAGGATTGAGGATAGGATAGGATAGAGGATAGGATAGGATAGATGATAGCATAGGATAGAGGATAGCATAGGATAGAGGATAGGATAGGATAGAGGATAGGATATGATAGAGGATAGGATAGGATAGAGGATAGGATAGGATAGGATAGGATAGAGGATAGGATAGGATAGAGGATAGGATAGGATAGAGGATAGGATAGGATAGAGGGTAGGACAGGATAGAGGATAGGATATGATTGAGGATAGGATAGGATTTAGGATAGGATAGGATTGAGGATAGGATAGGGGATTGTATAGGATAGAGGATAGGAAGGGATAGAGGATATTATAGGATAGAGGATAGGATAGGATAGAGGATAGGATTGGATAGAATAGAGGATATTATACCATAGAGGATAGGATAGGATAGAGGATAGAATAGGATAGGATAGAGGATAGGATAGGATAGAGGATAGGATAGGATAGAGGATAGGATAGGATAGAGGATAGGATACGATGGAGGATAGGATAGGATAGAGGATAGGGTAGGATAGAGGATAGGATAGGATAGAGGAAGGGATATGATTGAGGATAGGATAGGATTGAGGATAGGATAGGATTGAGGATAGGATAGGGGATTGTATAGGATAGAGGATAGGATGTGATAGAGGATATTATAGGATAGAGGATAGGATAGGATTGAGGATAGGATAGGATAGGATAGAGGATAGGATAGGATAGAGGATAGGATAGGATAGAGGATAGGATAGGATAGAGGATAGGATAGGATAGAGGATAGGATAGGATAGAGGATAGGATAGGATAGAGGATAGGATAGGATAGTGGATAGGATAGGATAGAGGATAGGATAGGATAGAGGATAGGATAGGATAGAGGATAGGATAGGATAGAGGATAGGATAGGATAGAGGATAGGATAGGATAGTGGATAGGATAGGATAGAGGATAGGATAGGATAGAGGATAGCATAGGATAGAGGATAGGATAGGATAGAGGATAGGATATGATAGAGGATAGGATAGGATAGAGAATAGGATAGGATAGGATAGGATAGAGGATAGGATAGGATAGAGGATAGGATAGGATAGAGGATAGGATAGGATAGAGGATAGGCTAGGATAGGATAGAGGATAGGATCGGATTGAGGATTGTATTGGGTAGAGGATATGATAACATAGATGTTAGGATAGGATAGAGGATAGGATTGGATAGAGGATAGGATAGGATAGAGGATAGGATAGGATAGGATAGAGGATAGGATAGGATAGAGGATAGGATAGGATAGAGGATAGGATAGGATAGAGGATAGGATAGGATAGAGGATAGGATAGGATAGAGGATAGGATAGGATAGTGGATAGGATAGGATAGAGGATAGGATAGGATAGAGGATAGCATAGGATAGAGGATAGGATAGGATAGAGGATAGGATATGATAGAGGATAGGATAGGATAGAGAATAGGATAGGATAGGATAGGATAGGATAGAGGATAGGATAGGATAGAGGATAGGATAGGATAGAGGATAGGATAGGATAGAGGATAGGATAGGATAGAGGATGGGATAGGATAAAGGATAGGATAGGATAGAGGATAGGATAGGATAGAGGATAGGATAGGATAGAGGATAGGATAGGATAGAGGATTGGATAGGATAGAGATTAGGATAGAGAATAGGATAGGATAGAGGATAGGTTAGGGGATTGCATAGGATAGAGGATATTATAGGATAGATGATAGGATAGGATGGAGGATAGCAGAGGATAGAGAATAGGATAGGATAGAGGATAGGATAGGATAGAGGATAGGATGGGATAGAGGATATGATAGGATAGAGGATAGGGTAGGATAGAGGATAGGACAGGATAGAGGATAGGATATGATTGAGGATAGGATAGGATTGAGGATAGGATAGGATAGAGGATAGGATAGGATAGATGATAGCATAGGATAGAGGATAGCATAGGATAGAGGATAGGATAGGATAGAGGATAGGATATGATAGAGGATAGGATAGGATAGAGGATAGGATAGGATAGAGGATAGGATAGGATAGAGGATAGGATAGGATAGAGGATAGGATAGGATAGAGGGTAGGACAGGATAGACGATAGGATATGCTTGAGGATAGGATAGGATTTAGGATAGGATAGGATTGAGGATAGGATAGGGGATTGTATAGGATAGAGGATAGGAAGGGATAGAGGATATTATAGGATAGAGGATAGGATAGGATTGAGGATAGGATTGGATAGAATAGAGGATATTATACCATAGAGGATAGGATAGGATAGAGGATAGAATAGGATAGGATAGAGGATAGGATAGGATAGAGGATAGGATAGGATAGAGGATAGGATAGGATAGAGGATAGGATACGATGGAGGATAGGATAGGATAGAGGATAGGATAGGATAGAGGATAGGATAGGATAGAGGAAGGGATATGATTGAGGATAGGATAGGATTGAGGATAGGATAGGGGATTGTATAGGATAGAGGATAGGATGTGATAGAGGATATTATAGGATAGAGGATAGGATAGGATTGAGGATAGGATTGGGTAGAGGATAGGATAGGATAGATGATAGGATAGGATAAACGATTGGATAGAATAGAGGATATTATACCATAGAGGATAGGATAGGATAAAGATTACGATAGAGGATTGGATAGGATAGAGGATAGGATAGGGTTGAGGATAGGATAGGGGATTGGATAGGATCGGGGATTGGATAGAATAGAGGATAGGATAGGATAGAGGATAGGATAGTATTGAGGATAGGATAGAGAATAGGATAGGATTGAGGATAGTATTGGGTAGAGGATATGATAACATAGATGTTACGATAGGATAGAGGATCGGATAGGATAGAGGATAGGATAGGATAGAGGATAGGATAGGATAGAGGATAGGATAGGATAGAGGATAGGATAGGATAGAGGATGGGATAGGATAAAGGATAGGATAGGATAGAGGATAGGATAGGATTGAGGATAGGATAGGGGATTGTATAGAATAGAGGATAGGAAGGGATAGAGGATATTATAGGATAGAGGATAGGATAGGATTGAGGATAGGATTGGATAGAGGATAGGATAGGATAAAGGATTGGATAGAATAGAGGATATTATACCATAGAGGATAGGATAGGATAGAGGATACGATAGAGGATTGGATAGGATAGAGGATAGGATAGGGTTGAGGATAGGATATGGGATTGGATAGGATAGGGGATTGGATAGAATAGAGGATAGGATAGGATAGAGGATAGAATAGGATAGAATAGAGGATATTATACCATAGAGGATAGGATAGGATAGAGGATAGAATAGGATAGGATAGAGGATAGGATAGGATAGAGGATAGGATAGGATAGAGGATAGGATAGGATAGAGGATAGGATAGGATAGAGGATAGGATAGGATAGAGGATAGGATAGGATAGAGGATGGGATAGGATAAAGGATAGGATAGGATAGAGGATAGGATAGGATAGAGCATAGGATAGGATAGAGGATAGGATAGGATAGAGGATTGGATAGGATAGAGATTAGGATAGAGAATAGGATAGGATAGAGGATAGGTTAGGGGATTGCATAGGATAGAGGATATTATAGGATAGATGATAGGATAGGATGGAGGATAGCAGAGGATAGAGAATAGGAGAGGATAGAGGATAGGATAGGATAGAGGATAGGATGGGATAGAGGATATGATAGGATAGAGGATAGGATAGGATAGAGGATAGGACAGGATAGAGGATAGGATATGATTGAGGATAGGATAGGATTGAGGATAGGATAGGATAGAGGATAGGATAGGATAGATGATAGCATAGGATAGAGGATAGCATAGGATAGAGGATAGGATAGGATAGAGGATAGGATATGATAGAGGATAGGATAGGATAGAGGATAGGATAGGATAGGATAGGATAGAGGATAGGATAGGATAGAGGATAGGATAGGATAGAGGATAGGATAGGATAGAGGGTAGGACAGGATAGAGGATAGGATATGATTGAGGATAGGATAGGATTTAGGATAGGATAGGATTGAGGATAGGATAGGGGATTGTATAGGATAGAGGATAGGAAGGGATAGAGGATATTATAGGATAGAGGATAGGATAGGATTGAGGATAGGATTGGATAGAATAGAGGATATTATACCATAGAGGATAGGATAGGATAGAGGATAGAATAGGATAGGATAGAGGATAGGATAGGATAGAGGATAGGATAGGATAGAGGATAGGATAGGATAGAGGATAGGATACGATGGAGGATAGGATAGGATAGAGGATAGGGTAGGATAGAGGATAGGATAGGATAGAGGAAGGGATATGATTGAGGATAGGATAGGATTGAGGATAGGATAGGATTGAGGATAGGATAGGGGATTGTATAGGATAGAGGATAGGATGTGATAGAGGATATTATAGGATAGAGGATAGGATAGGATTGAGGATAGGATAGGATAGGATAGAGGATAGGATAGGATAGAGGATAGGATAGGATAGAGGATAGGATAGGATAGAGGATAGGATAGGATAGAGGATAGGATAGGATAGAGGATAGGATAGGATAGAGGATAGGATAGGATAGTGGATAGGATAGGATAGAGGATAGGATAGGATAGAGGATAGGATAGGATAGAGGATAGGATAGGATAGAGGATAGGATAGGATAGAGGATAGGATAGGATAGTGGATAGGATAGGATAGAGGATAGGATAGGATAGAGGATAGCATAGGATAGAGGATAGGATAGGATAGAGGATAGGATATGATAGAGGATAGGATAGGATAGAGAATAGGATAGGATAGGATAGGATAGAGGATAGGATAGGATAGAGGATAGGATAGGATAGAGGATAGGATAGGATAGAGGATAGGCTAGGATAGGATAGAGGATAGGATCGGATTGAGGATTGTATTGGGTAGAGGATATGATAACATAGATGTTAGGATAGGATAGAGGATAGGATTGGATAGAGGATAGGATAGGATAGAGGATAGGATAGGATAGGATAGAGGATAGGATAGGATAGAGGATAGGATAGGATAGAGGATAGGATAGGATAGAGGATAGGATAGGATAGAGGATAGGATAGGATAGAGGATAGGATAGGATAGTGGATAGGATAGGATAGAGGATAGGATAGGATAGAGGATAGCATAGGATAGAGGATAGGATAGGATAGAGGATAGGATATGATAGAGGATAGGATAGGATAGAGAATAGGATAGGATAGGATAGGATAGGATAGAGGATAGGATAGGATAGAGGATAGGATAGGATAGAGGATAGGATAGGATAGAGGATAGGATAGGATAGAGGATGGGATAGGATAAAGGATAGGATAGGATAGAGGATAGGATAGGATAGAGGATAGGATAGGATAGAGGATAGGATAGGATAGAGGATTGGATAGGATAGAGATTAGGATAGAGAATAGGATAGGATAGAGGATAGGTTAGGGGATTGCATAGGATAGAGGATATTATAGGATAGATGATAGGATAGGATGGAGGATAGCAGAGGATAGAGAATAGGATAGGATAGAGGATAGGATAGGATAGAGGATAGGATGGGATAGAGGATATGATAGGATAGAGGATAGGGTAGGATAGAGGATAGGACAGGATAGAGGATAGGATATGATTGAGGATAGGATAGGATTGAGGATAGGATAGGATAGAGGATAGGATAGGATAGATGATAGCATAGGATAGAGGATAGCATAGGATAGAGGATAGGATAGGATAGAGGATAGGATATGATAGAGGATAGGATAGGATAGAGGATAGGATAGGATAGAGGATAGGATAGGATAGAGGATAGGATAGGATAGAGGATAGGATAGGATAGAGGGTAGGACAGGATAGACGATAGGATATGCTTGAGGATAGGATAGGATTTAGGATAGGATAGGATTGAGGATAGGATAGGGGATTGTATAGGATAGAGGATAGGAAGGGATAGAGGATATTATAGGATAGAGGATAGGATAGGATTGAGGATAGGATTGGATAGAATAGAGGATATTATACCATAGAGGATAGGATAGGATAGAGGATAGAATAGGATAGGATAGAGGATAGGATAGGATAGAGGATAGGATAGGATAGAGGATAGGATAGGATAGAGGATAGGATACGATGGAGGATAGGATAGGATAGAGGATAGGATAGGATAGAGGATAGGATAGGATAGAGGAAGGGATATGATTGAGGATAGGATAGGATTGAGGATAGGATAGGGGATTGTATAGGATAGAGGATAGGATGTGATAGAGGATATTATAGGATAGAGGATAGGATAGGATTGAGGATAGGATTGGGTAGAGGATAGGATAGGATAGATGATAGGATAGGATAAACGATTGGATAGAATAGAGGATATTATACCATAGAGGATAGGATAGGATAAAGATTACGATAGAGGATTGGATAGGATAGAGGATAGGATAGGGTTGAGGATAGGATAGGGGATTGGATAGGATCGGGGATTGGATAGAATAGAGGATAGGATAGGATAGAGGATAGGATAGTATTGAGGATAGGATAGAGAATAGGATAGGATTGAGGATAGTATTGGGTAGAGGATATGATAACATAGATGTTACGATAGGATAGAGGATCGGATAGGATAGAGGATAGGATAGGATAGAGGATAGGATAGGATAGAGGATAGGATAGGATAGAGGATAGGATAGGATAGAGGATGGGATAGGATAAAGGATAGGATAGGATAGAGGATAGGATAGGATTGAGGATAGGATAGGGGATTGTATAGAATAGAGGATAGGAAGGGATAGAGGATATTATAGGATAGAGGATAGGATAGGATTGAGGATAGGATTGGATAGAGGATAGGATAGGATAAAGGATTGGATAGAATAGAGGATATTATACCATAGAGGATAGGATAGGATAGAGGATACGATAGAGGATTGGATAGGATAGAGGATAGGATAGGGTTGAGGATAGGATATGGGATTGGATAGGATAGGGGATTGGATAGAATAGAGGATAGGATAGGATAGAGGATAGAATAGGATAGGATAGAGGATAGGATAGGATAGAGGATAGGATAGGATAGAGGATAGGATAGGATAGAGGATAGGATAGGATAGAGGATAGGATACGATGGAGGATAGGATAGGATAGAGGATAGGATAGGATAGAGGATAGGATATGATAGAGGATAGGATAGGATAGAGGATAGGATAGGATAGAGGATAGGATAGGATAGAGGATAGGACAGGATAGAGGATAGGATATGATTGAGGATAGGATATGATTGAGGATAGGATAGGATAGATAATAGGATAGGATAAACGATTGGATAGAATAGAGAATATTATACCATAGAGGATAGGATAGGATAGAGATTACGATAGAGGATTGGATAGGATAGAGGATAGGATAGGGTTGAGGATAGGATAGGGGATTGGATAGGATAGGGGATTGGATAGAATAGAGGATAGGATAGGATAGAGGATAGGATAGTATTGAGGATAGGATAGAGAATAGGATAGGATTGAGGATAGTATTGGGTAGAGGATATGATAACATAGATGTTACGATAGGATAGATATCGGATAGGATAGAGGATAGGATAGGATAGAGGATAGGATAGGATAGAGGATAGGATAGGATAGAGGATAGGATAGGATAGAGGATAGGGTAGGATAGAGGATAGGATAGGATAGGATAGAGGATAGGATCGGATTGAGGATTTTATTGGGTAGAGGATATGATAACATAGATGTTAGGATAGGATAGAGGATAGGATTGGATAGAGGATAGGATAGGATAGAGGATAGGATAGGATAGGATAGAGGATAGGATAGGATAGAGGATAGGATAGGATAGAGGATAGGCTAGGATAGGATAGAGGATAGGATAGGATAGAGGATAGGATAGGATAGGATAGAGGATAGGATCGGATTGAGGATTGTATTGGGTAGAGGATATGATAACATAGATGTTAGGATAGGATAGAGGATAGGATAGGATAGAGGATAGGATAGGATAGGATAGAGGATAGGATAGGATAGAGGATAGGATAGGATAGAGGATAGGATAGGATAGAGGATAGGATAGGATAGAGGATAGGATAGGATAGAGGATAGGATAGGATAGAGGATTGGATAGGATAGAGATTAGGATAGAGAATAGGATAGGATAGAGGATAGGATAGGGGATTGCATAGGATAGAGGATATTATAGGATAGATGATAGGATAGGATGGAGGATAGCATAGGATAGAGAATAGGATAGGATAGAGGTTAGGATAGGATAGAGGATAGGATAGGATAGAGGATAGGATAGGATAGAGGATAGGATAGGATAGAGGATAGGACAGGATAGAGGATAGGATATGATTGAGGATAGGATAGGATTGAGGATAGGATAGGATTGAGGATAGGATTCGATTGAGGATAGGATAGGGGATTGTATAGGATAGAGGATAGGAAGGGATAGAGGATATTATAGGATAGAGGATAGGATAGGATTGAGGATAGGATTGGGTAGAGGATAGGATAGGATAAAGGATTGGATAGAATAGAGGATATCGTACCATACAGGATAGGATAGGATAGAGGATACGATAGAGGATTGGATAGGATAGAGGATAGGATAGGGTTGAGGATAGGATATGGGATTGGATAGGATAGGGGATTGGATAGAATAGAGGATAGGATAGGATAGAGGATAGAATAGGATAGGATAGAGGATAGGATAGGATAGAGGATAGGATAGGATAGAGGATAGGATAGGATAGAGGATAGGATAGGATTGAGGATTGGATAGGATAGAGGATAGGGTAGGGTTGAGGATAGGATATGGGATTGGATAGGATAGGGGATTGGATAGAATAGAGGATAGGATAGGATAGAGGATAGAATAGGATAGGATAGAGGATAGGATAGGATAGAGGATAGGATAGGATAGAGGATAGGATAGGATAGAGGATAGGATACGATGGAGGATAGGATAGGATAGAGGATAGGATAGGATACAGGATAGGATAGGATAGAGGATAGGATAGGATAGAGGATAGTATAGGATAGAGGATAGGACAGGATAGAGGATAGGATATGATTGAGGATAGGATAGGATTGAGGATAGGATAGGATTGAGGATAGGATAGGGGATTGTATAGGATAGAGGATAGGATGTCATAGAGGATATTATAGGATAGAGGATAGGATAGGATTGAGGATAGGATTGGATAGAGGATAGGATGGGATAGATGATAGGATAGGATAAACGATTGGATAGAATGGAGGATATTATACCATAGAGGATAGGATAGGATAGAGATTACGATAGAGGATTGGATAGGATAGAGGATAGGATAGGGTTGAGGATAGGATAGGGGATTGGATAGGACAGGGGATTGGATAGAATAGAGGATAGGATAGGATAGAGGATAGGATAGTATTGAGGATAGGATAAAGAATAGGATAGGATTGAGGATAGTATTGGGTAGAGGATATGATAACATAGATGTTACGATAGGATAGAGGATCGGATAGGATAGAGGATAGGATAGGATAGAGGATAGGATAGGATAGAGGATAGGATAGGATAGGATAGAGGATAGGATAGGATAGAGGATAGGATAGGATAGAGGATAGGCTAGGATAGGATAGAGGATAGGATAGGATAGAGGATAGGATAGGATAGGATAGAGGATAGGATCGGATTGAGGATTGTATTGGGTAGAGGATATAATAACATAGATGTTAGGATAGGATAGAGGATAGGATTGGATAGAGGATAGGATAGGATAGAGGATAGGATAGGATAGGATAGAGGATAGGATAGGATAGAGGATAGGATAGGATAGAGGATAGGATAGGATAGAGGATAGGATAGGATAGAGGATAGGATAGGATAGTGGATAGGATAGGATAGAGGATAGGATAGGATAGAGGATAGCATAGGATAGAGGATAGCATAGGATAGAGGATAGGATAGGATAGAGGATAGGATATGATAGAGGATAGGATAGGATAGAGAATAGGATAGGATAGGATAGGATAGAGGATAGGATAGGATAGAGGATAGGATAGGATAGAGGATAGGATAGGATAGAGGATAGGATAGGATAGAGGATAGGATAGGATAGAGGATGGGATAGGATAAAGGATAGGATAGGATAGAGGATAGGATAGGATAGAGGATAGGATAGGATAGAGGATAGGATAGGATAGAGGATTGGATAGGATAGAGATTAGGATAGAGAATAGGATAGGATAGAGGATAGGATAGGGGATTGCATAGAATAGAGGATATTATACCATAGAGGATAGGATAGGATAGAGGATACGATAGAGGATTGGATAGGATAGAGGATAGGATAGGATAGAGGATAGGATATGGGATTGGATAGGATAGGGGATTGGATAGAATAGAGGATAGGATAGGATAGAGGATAGAATAGGATAGGATAGAGGATAGGATAGGATAGAGGATAGGATAGGATAGAGGATAGGATAGGATAGAGGATAGGATACGATGGAGGATAGGATAGGATAGAGGATAGGATAGGATAGAGGAAAGGATATGATAGAGGATAGGATAGGATAGAGGATCGGATAGGATAGAGGATAGGATAGGATAGAGGATAGGACAGGATAGAGGATAGGATATGATTGAGGATAGGATAGGATTGAGGATAGGATAGGATTGAGGATAGGATAGAGGATAGGCTAGGATAGGATAGAGGATAGGATAGGATAGAGGATAGGATAGGATAGAGGATAGGATAGGATTGAGGATAGGATTGGATAGAGGATAGGATAGGATAGATAATAGGATAGGATAAACGATTGGATAGAATAGAGGATATTATACCATAGAGGATAGGATAGGATAGAGATTACGATAGAGGATTGGATAGGATAGAGGATAGGATAGGGTTGAGGATAGGATAGGGGATTGGATAGGATAGGGGATTGGATAGAATAGAGGATAGGATAGGATAGAGGATAGGATAGTATTGAGGATAGGATAGAGAATAGGATAGGATTGAGGATAGTATTGGGTAGAGGATATGATAACATAGATGTTACGATAGGATAGATATCGGATAGGATTGAGGATAGGATAGGATAGAGGATAGGATAGGATAGAGGATAGGATAGGATAGAGGATAGGATAGCATAGAGGATAGGATAGGATAGAGGATAGGATAGGATAGAGGATAGGATAGGATAGAGGATAGGATAGGATAGAGGATAGGGTAGGATAGGATAGAGAATAGGACAGGATAGAGGATAGGATAGGATAGGATAGAGGATAGGATCGGATTGAGGATTTCATTGGGTAGAGGATATGATAACATAGATGTTAGGATAGGATAGAGGATAGGATTGGATAGAGGATAGGATAGGATAGAGGATAGGATAGGATAGGATAGAGGATAGGATAGGATAGAGGATAGGATAGGATAGAGGATAGGATAGGATAGAGGATAGGCTAGGATAGGATAGAGGATAGGATAGGATAGAGGATAGGATAGGATAGGATAGAGGATAGGATCGGATTGAGGATTGTATTGGGTAGAGGATATGATAACATAGATGTTAGGATAGGATAGGATAGGATAGGATAGAGGATAGGATAGGATAGAGGATAGGATAGGATAGAGGATAGGATAGGATAGAGGATAGGATAGGATAGAGGATAGGATAGGATAGAGGATTGGATAGGATAGAGATTAGGATAGAGAATAGGATAGGATAGAGGATAGGATAGGGGATTGCATAGGATAGAGGATATTATAGGATATATGATAGGATAGGATGGAGGATAGCATAGGATAGAGAATAGGATAGGATAGAGGGTAGGATAGGATAGAGGATAGGATAGGATAGAGGATAGGATAGGATAGAGGATAGGATAGGATAGAGGATAGGACAGGATAGAGGATAGGATATGATTGAGGATAGGATAGGATTGAGGATAGGATAGGATTGAGGATAGGATTCGATTGAGGATAGGATAGGGGATTGTATAGGATAGAGGATAGGAAGGGATAGAGGATATTATAGGATAGAGGATAGGATAGGATTGAGGATAGGATTGGATAGAGGATAGGATAGGATAAAGGATTGGATAGAATAGAGGATATCATACCATAGAGGATAGGATAGGATAGAGGATACGATAGAGGATTGGATAGGATAGAGGATAGGATAGGGTTGAGGATAGGATATTTGATTGGATAGGATAGGGGATTGGATAGAATAGAGGATAGGATAGGATAGAGGATAGAATAGGATAGGATAGAGGATAGGATAGGATAGAGGATAGGATAGGATAGAGGATAGGATAGGATAGAGGATAGGATAGGGTTGAGGATAGGATAGGGGATTGGATAGGATAGGGGATTGGATAGAATAGAGGATAGGATAGGATAGAGGATAGGATAGTATTGAGGATAGGATAGAGAATAGGATAGGATTGAGGATAGTATTGGTAGAGGATATGATAACATAGATGTTACGATAGGATAGATATCGGATAGGAAAGAGGATAGGATAGGATAGAGGATAGGATAGGATAGAGGATAGGATAGGATAGAGGATAGGATAGGATAGAGGATAGGATAGGATAGAGGATAGGGTAGGATAGGATAGAGAATAGGACAGGATAGAGGATAGGATAGGATAGGATAGAGGATAGGATCGGATTGAGGATTTTATTGGGTAGAGGATATGATAACATAGATGTTAGGATAGGATAGAGGATAGGATTGGATAGAGGATAGGATAGGATAGAGGATAGGATAGGATAGGATAGAGGATAGGATAGGATAGAGGATAGGATAGGATAGAGGATAGGATAGGATAGAGGATAGGCTAGGATAGGATAGAGGATAGGATAGGATAGAGGATAGGATAGGATAGGATAGAGGATAGGATCGGATTGAGGATTGTATTGGGTAGAGGATATGATAACATAGATGTTAGGATAGGATAGGATAGGATAGGATAGAGGATAGGATAGGATAGAGGATAGGATAGGATAGAGGATAGGATAGGATAGAGGATAGGATAGGATAGAGGATAGGATAGGATAGAGGATTGGATAGGATAGAGATTAGGATAGAGAATAGGATAGGATAGAGGATAGGATAGGGGATTGCATAGGATAGGGGATATTATAGGATATATGATAGGATAGGATGGAGGATAGCATAGGATAGAGAATAGGATAGGATAGAGGGTAGGATAGGATAGAGGATAGGATAGGATAGAGGATAGGATAGGATAGAGGATAGGATAGGATAGAGGATAGGACAGGATAGAGGATAGGATATGATTGAGGATAGGATAGGATTGAGGATAGGATAGGATTGAGGATAGGATTCGATTGAGGATAGGATAGGGGATTGTATAGGATAGAGGATAGGAAGGGATAGAGGATATTATAGGATAGAGGATAGGATAGGATTGAGGATAGGATTGGATAGAGGATAGGATAGGATAAAGGATTGGATAGAATAGAGGATATCATACCATAGAGGATAGGATAGGATAGAGGATACGATAGAGGATTGGATAGGATAGAGGATAGGATAGGGTTGAGGATAGGATATTTGATTGGATAGGATAGGGGATTGGATAGAATAGAGGATAGGATAGGATAGAGGATAGAATAGGATAGGATAGAGGATAGGATAGGATAGAGGATAGGATAGGATAGAGGATAGGATAGGATAGAGGATAGGATAGGATTGAGGATTGGATAGGATAGAGGATAGGATAGGGTTGAGGATAGGATATGGGATTGGATAGGATAGGGGATTGGATAGAATAGAGGATAGGATAGGATAGAGGATAGAATAGGATAGGATAGAGGATAGGATAGGATAGAGGATAGGATAGGATAGAGGATAGGATAGGATAGAGGATAGGATAGGATAGAGGATAGGATACGATGGAGGATAGGATAGGATAGAGGATAGGATAGGATAGAGGATAGGATAGGATAGAGGATAGGATAGGATAGAGGATAGTATAGGATAGAGGATAGGACAGGATGGAGGATAGGATATGATTGAGGATAGGATAGGATTGAGGATAGGATAGGATTGAGGATAGGATAGGGGATTGTATAGGATAGAGGATAGGATGTGATAGAGGATATTATGGGATAGAGGATAGGATAGGATTGAGGATAGGATTGGATAGAGGATAGGATGGGATAGATGATAGGATAGGATAAACGATTGGATAGAATAGAGGATATTATACCATAGAGGATAGGATAGGATAGAGATTACGATAGAGGATTGGATAGGATAGAGGATAGGATAGGGTTGAGGATAGGATAGGGGATTGGATAGGATAGGGGATTGGATAGAATAGAGGATAGGATAGGATAGAGGATAGGATAGTATTGAGGATAGGATAGAGAATAGGATAGGATTGAGGATAGTATTGGGTAGAGGATATGATAACATAGATGTTACGATAGGATAGAGGATCGGATAGGATAGAGGATAGGATAGGATAGAGGATAGGATAGGATAGAGGATAGGATAGGATAGGATAGAGGATAGGATAGGATAGAGGATAGGATAGGATAGAGGATAGGCTAGGATAGGATAGAGGATAGGATAGGATAGAGGATAGGATAGGATAGGATAGAGGATAGGATCGGATTGAGGATTGTATTGGGTAGAGGATATGATAACATAGATGTTAGGATAGGATAGAGGATAGGATTGGATAGAGGATAGGATAGGATAGAGGATAGTGTAGGATAGGATAGAGGATAGGATAGGATAGAGGATAGGATAGGATAGAGGATAGGATAGGATAGAGGATAGGATAGGATAGAGGATAGGATAGGATAGTGGATAGGATAGGATAGAGGATAGGATAGGATAGAGGATAGCATAGGATAGAGGATAGCATAGGATAGAGGATAGGATAGGATAGAGGATAGGATATGATAGAGGATTGGATAGGATAGAGATTAGGATAGAGAATAGGATAGGATAGAGGATAGGATAGGGGATTGCATAGGATAGAGGATATTATAGGATAGATGATAGGATAGGATGGAGGATAGCATAGGATAGAGAACA
Organism: Halictus rubicundus; assembly: GCF_050948215.1. Lineage (NCBI taxonomy): Eukaryota > Metazoa > Arthropoda > Insecta > Hymenoptera > Halictidae > Halictus > Halictus rubicundus. Next base: position 1,599,858 of record NW_027488583.1, on the reverse strand, counting down.
GAATAGGATAGAGGATAGGATAGGATAGAGGATAGGATAGGATAGAGGATAGGATAGGATAGAGGATAGGACAGGATAGAGGATAGGATATGATTGAGGATAGGATAGGATAGAGGATAGGACAGGATAGAGGATAGGATATGATTGAGGATAGGATAGGATTGAGGATAGGATATGATTGAGGATAGGATAGGATAGAGGATAGGATAGGATAGAGGATAGGATAGGATAGAGGATAGGCTAGGATAGGATAGAGGATAGGATAGGATAGAGGATAGGATAGGATAGGATAGAGGATAGGATCGGATTGAGGATTGTATTGGGTAGAGGATATGATAACATAGATGTTAGGATAGGATAGAGGATAGGATTGGATAGAGGATAGGATAGGATAGAGGATAGGATAGGATAGGATAGAGGATAGGATAGGATAGAGGATAGGATAGGATAGAGGATTGGATACGATAGAGGATAGGATAGGATAGAGGATAGGATAGGATAGAGGATAGGATAGGATAGAGGATAGCATAGGATAGAGGATAGCATAGGATAGAGGATAGGATAGGATAGAGGATAGGATATGATAGAGGATAGGATAGGATAGAGGATAGGATAGGATAGGATAGGATAGAGGATGAGATAGGATAGAGGATAGGATAGGATAGAGGATAGGATAGGATAGAGGATAGGATAGGATAGAGGATAGGATAGGATAGAGGATGGGATAGGATAAAGGATAGGATAGGATAGAGGATAGGATAGGATAGAGGATAGGATAGGATAGAGGATGGGATAGGATAAAGGATAGGATAGGATAGAGGATAGGATAGGATAGAGGATAGGATAGGATAGAGGATAGGATAGGATAGAGGATTGGATAGGATAGAGATTAGGATAGAGAATAGGATAGGATAGAGGATAGGATAGGGGATTGCATAGGATAGAGGATATTATAGGAAAGATGATAGGATAGGATGGAGGATAGCAGAGGATAGAGAATAGGATAGGATAGAGGATAGGATAGGATAGAGAATAGGATAGGATACAGGATAGGATAGGATAGAGGATTGGATAGGATAGAGATTAGGATAGAGAATAGGATAGGATAGAGGATAGGATAGGGGATTGCATAGGATAGAGGATATTATAGGATAGATGATAGGATAGGATGGAGGATAGCATAGGATAGAGAATAGGATAGGATAGAGGATAGGATAGGATAGAGGATAGGATAGGATAGAGGATAGGATAGGATAGAGGATAGGACAGGATAGAGGATAGGATATGATTGAGGATAGGATAGGATTGAGGATATTATAGGATTGAGGATAGGATAGGATTGAGGATAGGATAGGGGATTGTATAGGATAGAGGATAGGAAGGGATAGAGGATATTATAGGATAGAGGATAGGATAGGATTGAGGATAGGATAGGATAGAGGATAGGATAGGATAGAGGATAGGATAGGATAGAGGATAGGATAGGATAGAGGATAGGATAGGATAGAGGATAGGATAGGATAGAGGATAGGATAGGATAGAGGATAGGATAGGATAGAGGATAGGATAGGATAGAGGATAGGATAGGATAGAGGATAGGATATTGTAGAGGATAGGATATGATAGAGGATAGGATAGGATAGAGGATAGGATGGGATAGAGGATAGGATAGGATAGAGGATAGGATAGGATAGAGGATAGGATAGGATAGAGGATAGGATAGGATAGAGGATAGGATAGGATAGTGGATAGGATAGGATAGGATAGATGATATGATAGGATAGAGGATAGGATAGGATAGATGATAGGATAGGAGAAAGGATTGGATAGAATAGAGGATATTATACCATAGAGGATAGGATAAGATAGAGGATACGATACAGGATTGGATAGGATAGAGGATAGGATAGGGTTGAGGGTAGGATATGGGATTGGATAGGATAGGGGATTGGATAGAATAGAGGATAGGATAGGATAGAGGATAGAATAGGATTGAGGATAGGATAGGATAGAGGATAGGATAGGATAGGATAGAGGATAGGATAGGATAGAGGATAGGACAGGATAGAGGATAGGATATGATAGAGGATAGGATAGGATAGAGGATAGGATAGGATAGAGGATAGGATAGGATAGAGGATAGGATAGGATAGAGGATAGCATAGGATAGAGGATAGCATAAGATAGAGGATAGGATAGGATAGAGGATAGGATATGATAGAGGATAGGATAGGATAGAGGATAAGGATATGATAGGATAGGATAGAGGATAGGATAGGATAGAGGATAGGATAGGATAGAGGATAGGATAGGATAGAGGATGGGATAGGATAAAGGATAGGATAGGATAGAGGATAGGATAGGATAGAGGATAGGATATGATTGAGGATAGGATAGGATTGAGGATAGGATAGGATTGAGGATAGGATAGGATTGAGGATAGGATAGGGGATTGTATAGGATAGAGGATAGGATGGGATAGAGGATATTATAGGATAGAGGATAGGATAGGATTGAGGATAGGATAGGATAGAGGATAGGATAGGGGATTGCATAGGATAGAGGATATTATAGGAAAGATGATAGGATAGGATGGAGGATAGCAGAGGATAGAGAATAGGATAGGATAGAGGATAGGATAGGATAGAGAATAGGATAGGATACAGGATAGGATAGGATAGAGGATTGGATAGGATAGAGATTAGGATAGAGAATAGGATAGGATAGAGGATAGGATAGGGGATTGCATAGGATAGAGGATATTATAGGATAGATGATAGGATAGGATGGAGGATAGCATAGGATAGAGAATAGGATAGGATAGAGGATAGGATAGGATAGAGGATAGGATAGGATAGAGGATAGGATAGGATAGAGGATAGGACAGGATAGAGGATAGGATATGATTGAGGATAGGATAGGATTGAGGATATTATAGGATTGAGGATAGGATAGGATTGAGGATAGGATAGGGGATTGTATAGGATAGAGGATAGGAAGGGATAGAGGATATTATAGGATAGAGGATAGGATAGGATTGAGGATAGGATAGGATAGAGGATAGGATAGGATAGAGGATAGGATAGGATAGAGGATAGGATAGGATAGAGGATAGGATAGGATAGAGGATAGGATAGGATAGAGGATAGGATAGGATAGAGGATAGGATAGGATAGAGGATAGGATAGGATAGAGGATAGGATAGGATAGAGGATAGGATATTGTAGAGGATAGGATATGATAGAGGATAGGATAGGATAGAGGATAGGATGGGATAGAGGATAGGATAGGATAGAGGATAGGATAGGATAGAGGATAGGATAGGATAGAGGATAGGATAGGATAGAGGATAGGATAGGATAGTGGATAGGATAGGATAGGATAGATGATATGATAGGATAGAGGATAGGATAGGATAGATGATAGGATAGGATAAAGGATTGGATAGAATAGAGGATATTATACCATAGAGGATAGGATAAGATAGAGGATACGATACAGGATTGGATAGGATAGAGGATAGGATAGGGTTGAGGGTAGGATATGGGATTGGATAGGATAGGGGATTGGATAGAATAGAGGATAGGATAGGATAGAGGATAGAATAGGATTGAGGATAGGATAGGATAGAGGATAGGATAGGATAGGATAGAGGATAGGATAGGATAGAGGATAGGACAGGATAGAGGATAGGATATGATAGAGGATAGGATAGGATAGAGGATAGGATAGGATAGAGGATAGGATAGGATAGAGGATAGGATAGGATAGAGGATAGCATAGGATAGAGGATAGCATAAGATAGAGGATAGGATAGGATAGAGGATAGGATATGATAGAGGATAGGATAGGATAGAGGATAAGGATATGATAGGATAGGATAGAGGATAGGATAGGATAGAGGATAGGATAGGATAGAGGATAGGATAGGATAGAGGATGGGATAGGATAAAGGATAGGATAGGATAGAGGATAGGATAGGATAGAGGATAGGATATGATTGAGGATAGGATAGGATTGAGGATAGGATAGGATTGAGGATAGGATAGGATTGAGGATAGGATAGGGGATTGTATAGGATAGAGGATAGGATGGGATAGAGGATATTATAGGATAGAGGATAGGATAGGATTGAGGATAGGATAGGATAGAGGATAGGATAGGATAGAGGATAGGATATTGTAGAGGATAGGATATGATAGAGGATAGGATAGGATAGAGGATAGGATGGGATAGAGGATAGGATAGGATAGAGGATAGGATAGGATAGAGGATAGGATAGGATAGAGGATAGGATAGGATAGAGGATAGGATAGGATAGTGGATAGGATAGGATAGGATAGATGATATGATAGGATAGAGGATAGGATAGGATAGATGATAGGATAGGATAAAGGATTGGATAGAATAGAGGATATTATACCATAGAGGATAGGATAGGATAGAGGATACGATAGAGGATTGGATAGGATAGAGGATAGGATAGGGTTGAGGGTAGGATATGGGATTGGATAGGATAGGGGATTGGATAGAATAGAGGATAGGATAGGATAGAGGATAGAATAGGATTGAGGATAGGATAGGATAGAGGATAGGATAGGATAGGATAGAGGATAGGATAGGATAGAGGATAGGACAGGATAGAGGATAGGATATGATAGAGGATAGGATAGGATAGAGGATAGGATAGGATAGAGGATAGGATAGGATAGAGGATAGGATAGGATAGAGGATAGCATAGGATAGAGGATAGCATAAGATAGAGGATAGGATAGGATAGAGGATAGGATATGATAGAGGATAGGATAGGATAGAGGATAGGGATATGATAGGATAGGATAGAGGATAGGATAGGATAGAGGATAGGATAGGATAGAGGATAGGATAGGATAGAGGATAGGATAGGATAGAGGATGGGATAGGATAAAGGATAGGATAGGATAGAGGATAGGATAGGATAGAGGATAGGATATGATTGAGGATAGGATAGGATTGAGGATAGGATAGGTTTGAGGATAGGATAGGATTGAGGATAGGATAGGGGATTGTATAGGATAGAGGATAGGATGGGATAGAGGATATTATAGGATAGAGGATAGGATAGGATTGAGGATAGGATTGGATAGAGGATAGGATAGATGATATGATAGGATAGAGGATAGGATAGGATAGTTGATAGGATAGGATAAAGGATTGGATAGAATAGAGGATATTATACCATAGAGGATAGGATAGGGTTGAGGATAGGATATGGGATTGGATGGGATAGGGGATTGGATAGAATAGAGGATAGGATAGGATAGTGGATAGAGGATAGAATAGGATAGGATAGAGGATAGGATAGGATAGAGGATAGGATAGAGGATAGGATAGGATAGAGGATAGGATAGGATAGAGGATAGGATATGATTGAGGATAGGATAGGATTGAGGATAGGATAGAGGATAGGATAGGATAGAGGATAGGATAGGATAGAGGATAGGATAGGATAGAGGATAGGATAGGATAGAGGATAGGATAGGATAGAGGATAGGATAGGATTGAGGATAGGATAGGATTGAGGATAGGATAGGGGATTGTATAGGATAGAGGATAGGATGGGATAGAGGATATTATAGGATAGAGGATAGGATAGGATTGAGGATAGGATAGGATAGAGGATAGGATAGGATAGAGGATAGGATATTGTAGAGGATAGGATATGATAGAGGATAGGATAGGATAGAGGATAGGATGGGATAGAGGATAGGATAGGATAGAGGATAGGATAGGATAGAGGATAGGATAGGATAGAGGATAGGATAGGATAGAGGATAGGATAGGATAGTGGATAGGATAGGATAGGATAGATGATATGATAGGATAGAGGATAGGATAGGATAGATGATAGGATAGGATAAAGGATTGGATAGAATAGAGGATATTATACCATAGAGGATAGGATAGGATAGAGGATACGATAGAGGATTGGATAGGATAGAGGATAGGATAGGGTTGAGGGTAGGATATGGGATTGGATAGGATAGGGGATTGGATAGAATAGAGGATAGGATAGGATAGAGGATAGAATAGGATTGAGGATAGGATAGGATAGAGGATAGGATAGGATAGGATAGAGGATAGGATAGGATAGAGGATAGGACAGGATAGAGGATAGGATATGATAGAGGATAGGATAGGATAGAGGATAGGATAGGATAGAGGATAGGATAGGATAGAGGATAGGATAGGATAGAGGATAGCATAGGATAGAGGATAGCATAAGATAGAGGATAGGATAGGATAGAGGATAGGATATGATAGAGGATAGGATAGGATACAGGATAGGGATATGATAGGATAGGATAGAGGATAGGATAGGATAGAGGATAGGATAGGATAGAGGATAGGATAGGATAGAGGATAGGATAGGATAGAGGATGGGATAGGATAAAGGATAGGATAGGATAGAGGATAGGATAGGATAGAGGATAGGATATGATTGAGGATAGGATAGGATTGAGGATAGGATAGGTTTGAGGATAGGATAGGATTGAGGATAGGATAGGGGATTGTATAGGATAGAGGATAGGATGGGATAGAGGATATTATAGGATAGAGGATAGGATAGGATTGAGGATAGGATTGGATAGAGGATAGGATAGATGATATGATAGGATAGAGGATAGGATAGGATAGTTGATAGGATAGGATAAAGGATTGGATAGAATAGAGGATATTATACCATAGAGGATAGGATAGGGTTGAGGATAGGATATGGGATTGGATGGGATAGGGGATTGGATAGAATAGAGGATAGGATAGGATAGTGGATAGAGGATAGAATAGGATAGGATAGAGGATAGGATAGGATAGAGGATAGGATAGAGGATAGGATAGGATAGAGGATAGGATAGGATAGAGGATAGGATATGATTGAGGATAGGATAGGATTGAGGATAGGATAGAGGATAGGATAGGATAGAGGATAGGATAGGATAGAGGATAGGATAGGATAGAGGATAGGATAGGATGGAGGATAGGATAGGATAGAGGATAGGATAGGATAGAGGATAGGATAGGATAGAGGATAGGATAGGATAGGATAGAGGATAGGATCGGATTGAGGATTGTATTGGGTAGAGGATATGATAACATAGATGTTAGGATAGGATAGAGGATAGGATTGGATAGAGGATAGGATAGGATAGAGGATAGGATAGGATAGGATAGAGGATAGGATAGAGGATAGGATAGGATGGAGGATAGGATAGGATAGAGGATAGGATAGGATAGAGGATAGGATAGGATAGAGGATAGCATAGGATAGAGGATAGCATAGGATAGAGGATAGGATAGGATAGAGGATAGGATATGATAGAGGATAGGATAGGATAGAGGATAGGATAGGATAGAGGGTAGGATAGGATAGAGGATAGGATAGGATAGAGGATAGGATAGGATAGAGGATAGGATAGGATAGAGGATAGGATAGGATAGAGGATAGGATAGGATAGAGGATAGGATAGGATAGAGGGTAGGATAGGATAGAGGATAGGATAGGATAGAGGATAGGATAGGATAGAGGATAGGATAGGATAGAGGATAGGATAGGATAGGGGATAGGATAGGATAGAGGATAGGATAGGATAGAGGATAGGCTAGGATAGGATAGAGGATAGGATAGGATAGAGGATAGGCTAGGATAGGATAGAGGATAGGATAGGATAGAGGATAGGATAGGATAGGATAGAGGATAGGATCGGATTGGGGATAGTATTGGGTAGAGGATATGATAACATAGATGTTACGATAGGATAGAGGATCGGATAGGATAGAGGATAGGATAGGATGGAGGATAGGATGGAGGATAGGATAGGATAGAGGATAGGATAGGATAGAGGATAGGCTAGGATAGGATAGAGGATAGGATAGGATAGAGGATAGGATAGGATAGGATAGAGGATAGGATCGGATTGAGGATTGTATTGGGTAGCGGATATGATAACATAGATGTTAGGATAGGATAGAGGATAGGATAGGATAGGATAGAGGATAGGATAGGATAGAGGATAGGGTAGGATAGAGGATAGGATAGGATAGAGGATAGGATAGGATAGAGGAGAGGATAGGATAGAGGATAGGATAGGATAGAGGATATCATAGGATAGAGGATAGCATAGGATAGAGGATAGGATAGGATAGAGGATAGGATATGATAGAGGATAGGATAGGATAGAGGATAGGATAGGATAGGATAGGATAGAGGATAGGATAGGATAGAGGATAGGATAGGATAGAGGATAGGATAGGATAGAGGATAGGATAGGATAGAGGATAGGATAGGATAGAGGATAGGATTGGATAGAGGATAGGATAGGATAGAGGATAGGATAGGATAGGATAGAGGATAGGATAGGATAGAGGATAGGATAGGATAGAGGATAGGATAGGATAGAGGATAGGATAGGATAGAGGATAGGATAGGATAGAGGATAGCATAGGATAGAGGATAGGATAGGATAGAGGATAGGATATGATAGAGGATAGGATAGGATAGAGGATAGGATAGGATAGGATAGGATACAGGATAGGATAGGATAGAGGATAGGATAGGATAGAGGATAGGATAGGATAGAGGATAGGATATGATTGAGGATAGGATAGGATTGAGGATAGGATAGAGGATAGGATAGGATAGAGGATAGGATAGGATAGAGGATAGGATAGGATAGAGGATAGGATAGGATAGAGGATAGGATAGGATAGAGGATAGGATAGGATAGAGGATAGGATAGGATAGAGGATGGGATAGGATAAAGGATAGGATAGGATAGAGGATAGGATAGGATAGAGGATAGGATAGGATAGAGGATAGGATAGAGGATAGGATAGGATAGAGGATAGGATAGGATAGTGGATAGGATAGGATAGGATAGATGATATGATAGGATAGAGGATAGGATAGGATAGATAATAGGATAGGATAAAGGATTGGATAGAATAGAGGATATTATACCATAGAGGATAGGATAGGATAGAGGATACGATAGAGGATTGGATAGGATAGACGATAGGATAGGATAGAGGATAGGATAGGATAGAGGATTGGATAGGATAGAGATTAGGATAGAGAATAGGATAGGATAGAGGATAGGATAGGGGATTGCATAGGATAGAGGATATTATAGGATAGATGATAGGATAGGATGGAGGATAGCAGAGGATAGAGAATAGGATAGGATAGAGGATAGGATTGGATAGAGGATAGGATAGGATAGGGGATATGATAGGATAGAGGATAGGATAGGATAGAGGATAGGACAGGATAGAGGATAGGATATGATTGAGGATAGGATAGGATTGACGATAGGATAGGATTGAGGATAGGATAGGATTGAGGATAGGATAGGGGATTGTATAGGATAGAGGATAGGATGGGATAGAGGATAGGATAGGATAGAGGATAGAATAGGATAGGATAGAGGATAGGATAGGATAGAGGATAGGATTGGATAGAGGATAGGATAGATGATATGATAGGATAGAGGATTGGATAGGATAGAGATTAGGATAGAGAATAGGATAGGATAGAGGATAGGATAGGGGATTGCATAGGATAGAGGATATTATAGGATAGATGATAGGATAGGATGGAGGATAGCAGAGGATAGAGAATAGGATAGGATAGAGGATAGGATAGGATAGAGGATAGGATAGGATAGAGGATAGGATAGGATAGAGGATAGGATAGGATGGTGGATAGGATAGGATAGAGGATAGGATAGGATTGAGGATAGGATAGGATAGAGGATAGGATAGGATAGAGGATAGGATAGGATAGAGGATATGATGGGATAGAGGATAGGATAGGATAGAGGATAGGATAGGATAGGATAGAGGATAGGATAGGATAGAGGATAGGATAGGATGGTGGATAAGATAGGATAGAGAATAGGATAGGATGGAGGATAGGATAGGATAGAGGATAGGATAGGGTTGAGGATAGGATATCTGATTGGATAGGATAGGGGAATGGATAGAATAGATGATAGGATAGGATAGAGGATAGAATAGGATAGGATAGAGGATAGGATAGGATAGAGGATAGGATAGGATAGAGGATAGGATAGGATAGAGGATAGGATAGGATAGAGGATAGGATAGGATAGAGGATAGGATAGGATAAAGGATAGGATAGGATAGAGGATAGGATAGGATAGAGGATAGGATAGGATAGAGGATAGGATAGGATAGATGATAGGATAGGATAGAGGATAGGATAGGGGATTGCATAGGATAGAGGATTGGGTAGGATAGAGGATATTATAGGATAAAGTATAGGATAGGATTGAGGATAGGATTGGATAGAGGATAGGATAGATGATATGATTTATCATAGAGGATAGGATAGGATTGAGGATATGATAGGGTTGAGGATAGGATAGGGGATTGGATAGGATAGGGGATTGGATAGAATAGAGGATAGGATAGGATAGAGGATAGGATAGGATAGAGGATAGGATAGGATAGAGGATAGGATAGGATAGAGGATAGGATAGGATAGATGATAGGATAGGATAGAGGATAGGATAGGGGATTGCATAGGATAGAGGATTGGGTAGGATAGAGGATATTATAGGATAAAGGATAGGATAGGATTGAGGATAGGATTGGATAGAGGATAGGATAGATGATATGATTTATCATAGAGGATAGGATAGGATTGAGGATATGATAGGGTTGAGGATAGGATAGGGGATTGGATAGGATAGGGGATTGGATAGAATAGAGGATAGGATAGGATAGAGTATAGGATAGGATATAGGATAGGATAGGATATAGGATAGGATAGGATTTAGGATAGGATTGGATAGAGGATTGGATAGGATAGAGGATTGGGTAGGATAGAGGATATTATAAGATAGAGGATAGGATAGGATAGAGGATAGGATAGACGATATGATTTATGATCGAGGATAGGATAGGATTGAGGATAGGATAGGGTTGAGGATAGGATAGGGGATTGGATAGGATAGGGGATTGGATAGAATAGAGGATAGGATAGGATAGAGGATAGGATGGGATATAGGATGGAATAGGATATAGGATAGGATAGGATTTACTATAGGATTGGATAGAGGATTGGATAGGATAGAGGATTGGGTAGGATAGAGGATTGGGTAGGATAGAGGATATTATAAGATAGAGGATAGGATAGGATAGAGGATACGATATTATGGAGTATAGGATATGATAGGGGATACGATATTATAGGCGATAGGATAGGATAGAGGACAGGACAGGATAGAGGATAGGATATGATAGAGGATAGGATAGGATTGAGGATAGAATAGGGGATTGGATAGGATAGAGGATATTATAGGATAGTGGAAATGATAGGATGGATGATAGGATAGAGGATAGGATAGAGGATATAATAGGATAGATTATAGGATAATATTGAGAATAGTATAGAATAGAGGATAGAATAGGGGATTGGATAGGATAGAGGATATTATAGGATAGAGGATAGAATAGGATGGAGGATAGGATAGGATAGAGAATAGGATACGATAAATGATATTATAGGAATGACGATACGATATGATAGATGACACGATATTATAGAGGATAGGATAGGATAGAGGATAGAATATGAGAATGGATAGGATAGAGGATAGGATAGGATAGAGGATAGGATAGGATAGAGGATAGGATAGAATGCAGGATAGGATAGGATAGAGGATAGGATAGGATACAAGATAGGATAGGATAGAGGATACGATAGGAGAGAGGATAGGATAGGAAAGAGGATTGGATACGATAGACGATAGGATAGGATAGAGAATAGGATAGGATAGAGGATAGGATAGGATAGAGGATAGGATAGGATAGAGGATAGGATAGGATAGAGGATAGGATAGGATAGATGATAGGATAGGATAGAGGATAGGATAGGGGATTGCATAGGATAGAGAATTGGGTAGGATAGAGGATATTATAAGATAGAGGATAGGATAGGATAGAGGATAGGATAGATGATATGATTTATGATAGAGGCTAGGATAGGATAGAGGATAGGATAGGTGTTCGGATAGGATAGAGGATAGGATAGGATAAAGGATATTATAGGATAGAGTATAGGTTAGGATAGAGGATATTATAGGATAGATGAAGGATAGAGGACTGCATAAGACAGAGGATAGGATAGGATAGACGATACAATAGGAGATTGGATAGGATAGAGGACAGGCGACGATAGAGGATAGGATAGGATAGAGGATAGGATAGGATAGAGGATAGGATAGGATAGAGGATAGGATAGGATAGAGGATAGTATAGGATAGAGGATAGGATAGGATAGAGGATAGGATAGGATGGTGGATAGGATAGGATAGAGGATAGGATAGGATTGAGGATAGGATAGGATAGAGGATAGGATAGGATAGAGGATAGGATAGGATAGAGGATATGATGGGATAGAGGATAGGATAGGATAGAGGATAGGATAGGATAGGATAGAGGATAGGATAGGATAGAGGATAGGATAGGATGGTGGATAGGATAGGATAGAGAATAGGATAGGATGGAGGATAGGATAGGATAGAGGATAGGATAGGGTTGAGGATAGGATATCTGATTGGATAGGATAGGGGAATGGATAGAATAGATGATAGGATAGGATAGAGGATAGAATAGGATAGGATAGAGGATAGGATAGGATAGAGGATAGGATAGGATAGAGGATAGGATAGGATAGAGGATAGGATAGGATAGAGGATAGGATAGGATAGAGGATAGGATAGGATAGGATAGAGGATAGGATAGGATAGAGAATAGGATAGGATAGAGGATAGGATAGGATAGAGGATAGGATAGGATAGATGATAGGATAGGATAGAGGATAGGATAGGGGATTGCATAGGATAGAGGATTGGGTAGGATAGAGGATATTATAGGATAAAGGATAGGATAGGATTGAGGATAGGATTGGATAGAGGATAGGATAGATGATATGATTTATCATAGAGGATAGGATAGGATTGAGGATATGATAGGGTTGAGGATAGGATAGGGGATTGGATAGGATAGGGATAGGATAGGAGGATAGGATAGATAGAGGATGATAGGTTAGGATAGTGGATAGGATAGGATAGGAGATTTAGGATAGGATTAGGATATAGGATAGGATAGGATTTAGGATTGGATAGGGATTGAGGATTGGTAGGATAGAGGATTGGATGAGGTTGAGGATAGAATGATCGATTTTGATCGAGGATAGGTAGGTTGGTGATAGGTGGATAGGATAGGATAGGGATTGGATAGATAGGGGATTGGATAGGATAGGGTTTGGTTAGATAGAGGTAGGAGAGATAGAGGATGATGGATTGATAGGATAGATAGGATAGGATTTGGATTGGATAGAGGATTGGGATAGGATAGAGGGAGGTTGGGTGTACTATAGGATTGGATAGAGGATTGGATAGGATAGAGGATTGGGTAGGATAGAGGATTGGGTAGGATAGAGGATATTATAAGATAGAGGATAGGATAGGATAGAGGATACGATATTATGGAGTATAGGATATGATAGGGGATACGATATTATAGGCGATAGGATAGGATAGAGGACAGGACAGGATAGAGGATAGGATATGATAGAGGATAGGATAGGATTGAGGATAGAATAGGGGATTGGATAGGATAGAGGATATTATAGGATAGTGGAAATGATAGGATGGATGATAGGATAGAGGATAGGATAGAGGATATAATAGGATAGATTATAGGATAATATTGAGAATAGTATAGAATAGGGGATTGGATAGGATAGAGGATATTATAGGATAGAGGATAGAATAGGATGGAGGATAGGATAGGATAGAGAATAGGATACGATAAATGATATTATAGGAATGACGATACGATATGATAGATGACACGATATTATAGAGGATAGGATAGGATAGAGGATAGGATACGATAGAGGATAGGATAGGATAGAGGATAGAATATGAGAATGGATAGGATAGAGGATAGGATAGGATAGAGGATAGGATAGGATAGAGGATAGGATAGAATGCAGGATAGGATAGGATAGAGGATAGGATAGGATACAAGATAGGATAGGATAGAGGATACGATAGGAGAGAGGATAGGATAGGAAAGAGGATTGGATACGATAGACGATAGGATAGGATAGAGAATAGGATAGGATATATGATATTATAGGATAGAGTATATTATAGGATAGAGGATAGGATACGATAGAGGATAGGATAGAGGATGGGATAGGATAGAGGATACGATATGATAGAGGCTAGGATAGGATAGAGGATAGGATAGGTGTTCGGATAGGATAGAGGATAGGATAGGATAGAGGATATTATAGGATAGAGTATAGGTTAGGATAGAGGATATTATAGGATAGATGAAGGATAGAGGACTGCATAAGATAGAGGATAGGATAGGATAGACGATACAATAGGAGATTGGATAGGATAGAGGACAGGCGACGATAGAGGATAGGATAGGATAGAGGATAGGATAGGATAGAGGATAGGATAGGATAGAGGATAGGATAGGATTGAGGATAGGATAGGATAGAGGATAGGATAGGATAGAGGATAGGATAGGATAGAGGATATGATGGGATAGAGGATAGGATAGGATAGAGGATAGGATAGGATAGAGGATAGGATAGGATAGAGGATAGGATAGGATGGTGGATAGGATAGGATAGAGAATAGGATAGGATGGAGGATAGGATAGGATAGAGGATAGTATAGGGTTGAGGATAGGATATCTGATTGGATAGGATAGGGGAATGGATAGAATAGATGATAGGATAGGATAGAGGATAGAATAGGATAGGATAGAGGATAGGATAGGATAGAGGATAGGATAGGATAGAGGATAGTATAGGATAGAGGATAGGATAGGATAGAGGATAGGATAGGATAGAGGATAGGATAGGATAGAGGATAGGATAGGATAGATGATAGGATAGGATAGAGGATAGGATAGGGGATTGCATAGGATAGAGGATTGGGTAGGATAGAGGATATTATAGGATAAAGGATAGGATAGGATTGAGGATAGGATTGGATAGAGGATAGGATAGATGATATGATTTATCATAGAGGATAGGATAGGATTGAGGATATGATAGGGTTGAGGATAGGATAGGGGATTGGATAGGATAGGGGATTGGATAGAATAGAGGATAGGATAGGATAGAGTATAGGATAGGATATAGGATAGGATAGGATATAGGATAGGATAGGATTTAGGATAGGATTGGATAGAGGATTGGATAGGATAGAGGATTGGGTAGGATAGAGGATATTATAAGATAGAGGATAGGATAGGATAGAGGATAGGATAGATGATATGATTTATGATCGAGGATAGGATAGGATTGAGGATAGGATAGGGTTGAGGATAGGATAGGGGATTGGATAGGATAGGGGATTGGATAGAATAGAGGATAGGATAGGATAGAGGATAGGATAGGATATAGGATAGAATAGGATATAGGATAGGATAGGATTTAGGATAGGATTGGATAGAGGATTGGATAGGATAGAGGATTGGGTAGGATAGAGGATATTATAAGATAGAGGATAGGATATGATAGAGGATACGATATTATAGGCGATAGGATACTATAGAGGACAGGATAGGATAGAGGATAGGATATGATAGAGGATAGGATAGGATTGAGGATAGAATAGGGGATTGGATAGGATAGAGGATATTATAGGATAGTGGAAATGATAGGATGGATGATAGGATAGAGGATAGGATAGAGGATATAATAGGATAGATTATAGGATAATATTGAGAATAGTATAGAATAGAGGATAGAATAGGGGATTGGATAGGATAGAGGATAGGATAGGATGGTGGATAGGATAGGATAGAGGATAGGATAGGATTGAGGATAGGATAGGATAGAGGATAGGATAGGATAGAGGATAGGATAGGATAGAGGATATGATGGGATAGAGGATAGGATAGGATAGAGGATAGGATAGGATAGGATAGAGGATAGGATAGGATAGAGGATAGGATAGGATGGTGGATAGGATAGGATAGAGAATAGGATAGGATGGAGGATAGGATAGGATAGAGGATAGGATAGGGTTGAGGATAGGATAGGATTGAGGATAGAATAGGGGATTGGATAGGATAGAGGATAGGATAGGATGGTGGATAGGATAGGATAGAGGATAGGATAGGATTGAGGATAGGATAGGATAGAGGATAGGATAGGATAGAGGATAGGATAGGATAGAGGATATGATGGGATAGAGGATAGGATAGGATAGAGGATAGGATAGGATAGGATAGAGGATAGGATAGGATAGAGGATAGGATAGGATGGTGGATAGGATAGGATAGAGAATAGGATAGGATGGAGGATAGAATAGGATATAGGATAGGATAGGATTTAGGATAGGATTGGATAGAGGATTGGATAGGATAGAGGATTGGGTAGGATAGAGGATATTATAAGATAGAGGATAGGATAGGATAGAGGATACGATATTATAGGCGATAGGATACTATAGAGGACAGGATAGGATAGAGGATAGGATATGATAGAGGATAGGATAGGATTGAGGATAGAATAGGGGATTGGATAGGATAGAGGATATTATAGGATAGTGGAAATGATAGGATGGATGATAGGATAGAGGATAGGATAGAGGATATAATAGGATAGATTATAGGATAATATTGAGAATAGTATAGAATAGAGGATAGAATAGGGGATTGGATAGGATAGAGGATAGGATAGGATGGTGGATAGGATAGGATAGAGGATAGGATAGGATTGAGGATAGGATAGGATAGAGGATAGGATAGGATAGAGGATAGGATAGGATAGAGGATATGATGGGATAGAGGATAGGATAGGATAGAGGATAGGATAGGATAGGATAGAGGATAGGATAGGATAGAGGATAGGATAGGATGGTGGATAGGATAGGATAGAGAATAGGATAGGATGGAGGATAGGATAGGATAGAGGATAGGATAGGGTTGAGGATAGGATATCTGATTGGATAGGATAGGGGAATGGATAGAATAGATGATAGGATAGGATAGAGGATAGAATAGGATAGGATAGAGGATAGGATAGGATAGAGGATAGGATAGGATAGAGGATAGGATAGGATAGAGGATAGGATAGGATAGAGGATAGGATAGGATAGAGGATAGGATAGGATAGGATAGAGGATAGGATAGGATAGAGAATAGGATAGGATAGAGGATAGGATAGGATAGAGGATAGGATAGGATAGATGATAGGATAGGATAGAGGATAGGATAGGGGATTGCATAGGATAGAGGATTGGGTAGGATAGAGGATATTATAGGATAAAGGATAGGATAGGATTGAGGATAGGATTGGATAGAGGATAGGATAGATGATATGATTTATCATAGAGGATAGGATAGGATTGAGGATATGATAGGGTTGAGGATAGGATAGGGGATTGGATAGGATAGGGGATTGGATAGAATAGAGGATAGGATAGGATAGAGTATTGGATAGGATATAGGATAGGATAGGATATAGGATAGGATAGGATTTAGGATAGGATTGGATAGAGGATTGGATAGGATAGAGGATTGGGTAGGATAGAGGATATTATAAGATAGAGGATAGGATAGGATAGAGGATAGGATAGATGATACGATTTATGATCGAGGATAGGATAGGATTGAGGATAGGATAGGGTTGAGGATAGGATAGGGGATTGGATAGGATAGGGGATTGGATAGGATAGGGGATTGGATAGAATAGAGGATAGGATAGGATAGAGGATAGGATAGGATATAGGATAGAATAGGATATAGGATAGGATAGGATTTACTATAGGATTGGATAGAGGATTGGATAGGATAGAGGATTGGGTAGGATAGAGGATTGGGTAGGATAGAGGATATTATAAGATAGAGGATAGGATAGGATAGAGGATACGATATTATGGAGTATAGGATATGATAGGGGATACGATATTATAGGCGATAGGATAGGATAGAGGACAGGACAGGATAGAGGATAGGATATGATAGAGGATAGGATAGGATTGAGGATAGAATAGGGGATTGGATAGGATAGAGGATATTATAGGATAGTGGAAATGATAGGATGGATGATAGGATAGAGGATAGGATAGAGGATATAATAGGATAGATTATAGGATAATATTGAGAATAGTATAGAATAGAGGATAGAATAGGGGATTGGATAGGATAGAGGATATTATAGGATAGAGGATAGAATAGGATGGAGGATAGGATAGGATAGAGAATAGGATACGATAAATGATATTATAGGAATGACGATACGATATGATAGATGACACGATATTATAGAGGATAGGATAGGATAGAGGATAGGATACGATAGAGGATAGGATAGGATAGAGGATAGAATATGAGAATGGATAGGATAGAGGATAGGATAGGATAGAGGATAGGATAGGATAGAGGATAGGATAGAATGCAGGATAGGATATGATAGAGGATAGGATAGGATACAAGATAGGATAGGATAGAGGATACGATAGGAGAGAGGATAGGATAGGAAAGAGGATTGGATACGATAGACGATAGGATAGGATAGAGAATAGGATAGGATATATGATATTATAGGATAGAGTATATTATAGGATAGAGGATAGGATACGATAGAGGATAGGATAGAGGATGGGATAGGATAGAGGATACGATATGATAGAGGCTAGGATAGGATAGAGGATAGGATAGGTGTTCGGATAGGATAGAGGATAGGATAGGATAGAGGATATTATAGGATAGAGTATAGGTTAGGATAGAGGATATTATAGGATAGATGAAGGATAGAGGACTGCATAAGATAGAGGATAGGATAGGATAGACGATACAATAGGAGATTGGATAGGATAGAGGACAGGCGACGATAGAGGATAGGATAGGATAGAGGATAGGATAGGATAGAGGATAGGATAGGATAGAGGATAGGATAGGATAGAGGATAGGATAGGATTGAGGATAGGATAGGATAGAGGATAGGATAGGATAGAGGATAGGATAGGATAGAGGATATGATGGGATAGAGGATAGGATAGGATAGAGGATAGGATAGGATAGAGGATAGGATAGGATAGAGGATAGGATAGGATGGTGGATAGGATAGGATAGAGAATAGGATAGGATGGAGGATAGGATAGGATAGAGGATAGGATAGGGTTGAGGATAGGATATCTGATTGGATAGGATAGGGGAATGGATAGAATAGATGATAGGATAGGATAGAGGATAGAATAGGATAGGATAGAGGATAGGATAGGATAGAGGATAGGATAGGATAGAGGATAGTATAGGATAGAGGATAGGATAGGATAGAGGATAGGATAGGATAGAGGATAGGATAGGATAGAGGATAGGATAGGATAGATGATAGGATAGGATAGAGGATAGGATAGGGGATTGCATAGGATAGAGGATTGGGTAGGATAGAGGATATTATAGGATAAAGGATAGGATAGGATTGAGGATAGGATTGGATAGAGGATAGGATAGATGATATGATTTATCATAGAGGATAGGATAGGATTGAGGATATGATAGGGTTGAGGATAGGATAGGGGATTGGATAGGATAGGGGATTGGATAGGATAGGGGATTGGATAGAATAGAGGATAGGATAGGATAGAGTATTGGATAGGATATAGGATAGGATAGGATATAGGATAGGATAGGATTTAGGATAGGATTGGATAGAGGATTGGATAGGATAGAGGATTGGGTAGGATAGAGGATATTATAAGATAGAGGATAGGATAGGATAGAGGATAGGATAGATGATACGATTTATGATCGAGGATAGGATAGGATTGAGGATAGGATAGGGTTGAGGATAGGATAGGGGATTGGATAGGATAGGGGATTGGATAGGATAGGGGATTGGATAGAATAGAGGATAGGATAGGATAGAGGATAGGATAGGATATAGGATAGAATAGGATATAGGATAGGATAGGATTTACTATAGGATTGGATAGAGGATTGGATAGGATAGAGGATTGGGTAGGATAGAGGATTGGGTAGGATAGAGGATATTATAAGATAGAGGATAGGATAGGATAGAGGATACGATATTATGGAGTATAGGATATGATAGGGGATACGATATTATAGGCGATAGGATAGGATAGAGGACAGGACAGGATAGAGGATAGGATATGATAGAGGATAGGATAGGATTGAGGATAGAATAGGGGATTGGATAGGATAGAGGATATTATAGGATAGTGGAAATGATAGGATGGATGATAGGATAGAGGATAGGATAGAGGATATAATAGGATAGATTATAGGATAATATTGAGAATAGTATAGAATAGAGGATAGAATAGGGGATTGGATAGGATAGAGGATATTATAGGATAGAGGATAGAATAGGATGGAGGATAGGATAGGATAGAGAATAGGATACGATAAATGATATTATAGGAATGACGATACGATATGATAGATGACACGATATTATAGAGGATAGGATAGGATAGAGGATAGGATACGATAGAGGATAGGATAGGATAGAGGATAGAATATGAGAATGGATAGGATAGAGGATAGGATAGGATAGAGGATAGGATAGGATAGAGGATAGGATAGAATGCAGGATAGGATATGATAGAGGATAGGATAGGATACAAGATAGGATAGGATAGAGGATACGATAGGAGAGAGGATAGGATAGGAAAGAGGATTGGATACGATAGACGATAGGATAGGATAGAGAATAGGATAGGATATATGATATTATAGGATAGAGTATATTATAGGATAGAGGATAGGATACGATAGAGGATAGGATAGAGGATGGGATAGGATAGAGGATACGATATGATAGAGGCTAGGATAGGATAGAGGATAGGATAGGTGTTCGGATAGGATAGAGGATAGGATAGGATAGAGGATATTATAGGATAGAGTATAGGTTAGGATAGAGGATATTATAGGATAGATGAAGGATAGAGGACTGCATAAGATAGAGGATAGGATAGGATAGACGATACAATAGGAGATTGGATAGGATAGAGGACAGGCGACGATAGAGGATAGGATAGGATAGAGGATAGGATAGGATAGAGGATAGGATAGGATAGAGGATAGGATAGGATAGAGGATAGGATAGGATTGAGGATAGGATAGGATAGAGGATAGGATAGGATAGAGGATAGGATAGGATAGAGGATATGATGGGATAGAGGATAGGATAGGATAGAGGATAGGATAGGATAGAGGATAGGATAGGATAGAGGATAGGATAGGATGGTGGATAGGATAGGATAGAGAATAGGATAGGATGGAGGATAGGATAGGATAGAGGATAGGATAGGGTTGAGGATAGGATATCTGATTGGATAGGATAGGGGAATGGATAGAATAGATGATAGGATAGGATAGAGGATAGAATAGGATAGGATAGAGGATAGGATAGGATAGAGGATAGGATAGGATAGAGGATAGTATAGGATAGAGGATAGGATAGGATAGAGGATAGGATAGGATAGAGGATAGGATAGGATAGAGGATAGGATAGGATAGATGATAGGATAGGATAGAGGATAGGATAGGGGATTGCATAGGATAGAGGATTGGGTAGGATAGAGGATATTATAGGATAAAGGATAGGATAGGATTGAGGATAGGATTGGATAGAGGATAGGATAGATGATATGATTTATCATAGAGGATAGGATAGGATTGAGGATATGATAGGGTTGAGGATAGGATAGGGGATTGGATAGGATAGGGGATTGGATAGAATAGAGGATAGGATAGGATAGAGTATAGGATAGGATATAGGATAGGATAGGATATAGGATAGGATAGGATTTAGGATAGGATTGGATAGAGGATTGGATAGGATAGAGGATTGGGTAGGATAGAGGATATTATAAGATAGAGGATAGGATAGGATAGAGGATAGGATAGATGATATGATTTATGATCGAGGATAGGATAGGATTGAGGATAGGATAGGGTTGAGGATAGGATAGGGGATTGGATAGGATAGGGGATTGGATAGAATAGAGGATAGGATAAAATAGAGGATAGGATAGGATATAGGATAGAATAGGATATAGGATAGGATAGGATTTAGGATAGGATTGGATAGAGGATTGGATAGGATAGAGGATTGGGTAGGATAGAGGATATTATAAGATAGAGGATAGGATAGGATAGAGGATACGATATTATAGGCGATAGGATACTATAGAGGACAGGATAGGATAGAGGATAGGATATGATAGAGGATAGGATAGGATTGAGGATAGAATAGGGGATTGGATAGGATAGAGGATATTATAGGATAGTGGAAATGATAGGATGGATGATAGGATAGAGGATAGGATAGAGGATATAATAGGATAGATTATAGGATAATATTGAGAATAGTATAGAATAGAGGATAGAATAGGGGATTGGATAGGATAGAGGATATTATAGGATAGAGGATAGAATAGGATGGAGGATAGGATAGGATAGAGAATAGGATACGATAACTGATATTATAGGAAACACGATACGATATGATAGATGATACGATATTATAGAGGATAGGATACGAAAGAGGATAGGATAGGATAGAGGATAGAATAGGATTGCGGATAGTATAGGATAGATGATACGATAGAGGATTGGATAGGATAGAGTATATTATAGGATGGAGGATAGGATAGGACTGAGGATAGGATTGGATAGAGGATAGGATAGGATAGAGGATAGGATAGGATAGAGGAGAGGATAGGATAGTGGATAGTATAGGATAGAGGATAGGATAGCATAGAGCATACGATAGAGGATTAGATAGGATAGAGGATAGGATGGTGGATAGGATAGAGGAGAGGATAGGATAGTGGATAGGATAGGATAGAGAATAGGATAGCATAGAGGATACGATAAAGGATTGGATTGGATAGGATAGAGGATAGGATAGGGGATTGGATAGGATACAGGTTAGGATGGGATAGAGGATTGGATAGGATAGAGGATACGATAGATGATTGGATAGGATAGAGGATAGGATAGGATACAGGATAGGATAGGTTAGAGGATAGTATAGGATAGAGAATAGGATAGGATAGGATAGAAAATAGGATAGGATAGGATATAGGATAGGATAGGATTTAGGATAGGATTGGATAGAGGATTGGATAGGATAGAGGATTGGGTAGGATAGAGGATATTATAAGATAGAGGATAGGATAGGATAGAGGATAGGATAGATGATATGATTTATGATCGAGGATAGGATAGGATTGAGGATAGGATAGGGTTGAGGATAGGATAGGGGATTGGATAGGATAGGGGATTGGATAGAATACAGGATAGGATAGGATAGAGGATAGGATAGGATATAGGATAGAATAGGATATAGGATAGGATAGGATTTAGGATAGGATTGGATAGAGGATTGGATAGGATAGAGGATTGGGTAGGATAGAGGATATTATAAGATAGAGGATAGGATAGGATAGAGGATACGATATTATAGGCGATAGGATACTATAGAGGACAGGATAGGATAGAGGATAGGATATGATAGAGGATAGGATAGGATTGAGGATAGAATAGGGGATTGGATAGGATAGAGGATATTATAGGATAGTGGAAATGATAGGATGGATGATAGGATAGAGGATAGGATAGAGGATATAATAGGATAGATTATAGGATAATATTGAGAATAGTATAGAATAGAGGATAGAATAGGGGATTGGATAGGATAGAGGATATTATAGGATAGAGGATAGAATAGGATGGAGGATAGGATAGGATAGAGAATAGGATACGATAAATGATATTATAGGAAACACGATACGATATGATAGATGATACGATATTATAGAGGATAGGATACGAAAGAGGATAGGATAGGATAGAGGATAGAATAGGATTGCGGATAGTATAGGATAGATGATACGATAGAGGATTGGATAGGATAGAGTATATTATAGGATGGAGGATAGGATAGGACTGAGGATAGGATTGGATAGAGGATAGGATAGGATAGAGGATAGGATAGGATAGAGGAGAGGATAGGATAGTGGATAGTATAGGATAGAGGATAGGATAGCATAGAGCATACGATAGAGGATTAGATAGGATAGAGGATAGGATGGTGGATAGGATAGAGGAGAGGATAGGATAGTGGATAGGATAGGATAGAGAATAGGATAGCATAGAGGATACGATAAAGGATTGGATTGGATAGGATAGAGGATAGGATAGGGGATTGGATAGGATACAGGATAGGATGGGATAGAGGATAGGATAGGATAGAGGATACGATAGATGATTGGATAGAATAGAGGATAGGATAGGATACAGGATAGGATAGGTTAGAGGATAGTATAGGATAGAGAATAGGATAGGATAGGATAGAAAATAGGATAGGATAGGATAGAGGATAGGATAGGACAGAGGATACGATAGGATAGGATAGAGGATAGGATAAGATAGAGGATTGGATAGGATAGAGGATAGGATAGGATTGAGAATATGATAGGATATATGATATTATAGGATAGAGGATAGGATAGGATAGAGGATACGATAGGAGAGAGGATAGGATAGAGGATGGGATAGGATAGAGGATACGATATGATAGTGGCTAGGATAGGATAGAGGATAGGATAGGTGTTCGGATAGGATAGAGGATAGGATAGGATAGAGGATAGGACAGGATAGAGGATAGGATATGATTGAGGATAGGATAGGATTGAGGATAGGATAGGATTGAGGATAGGATAGGGGATTGTATAGGATAGAGGATAGGATGTGATAGAGGATATTATAGGATAGAGGATAGGATAGGATTGAGGATAGGATTGGATAGAGGATAGGATATGATAGAGGATAGGATAGGATAGAGGATAGGATAGGATAGGATAGGATAGGATAGAGGATAGGATAGGATAGAGGATAGGATAGGATAGAGGATAGGATAGGATAGAGGATAGGATAGGATCGAGGATAGGATAGGATAGAGGATGGGATAGGATAAAGGATAGGATAGGATAGAGGATAGGATAGGATAGAGGATAGGATAGGATAGATGATAGGATAGGATAAACGATTGGATAGAATAGAGGATATTATACCATAGAGGATAGGATAGGATAGAGATTACGATAGAGGATTGGATAGGATAGAGGATAGGATAGGGTTGAGGATAGGATAGGGGATTGGATAGGATAGGGGATTGGATAGAATAGAGGATAGGATAGGATAGAGGATAGGATAGGGTTGAGGATAGGATAGGGGATTGGATAGGATAGGGGATTGGATAGAATAGAGGATAGGATAGGATAGAGGATAGGATAGGATAGAGGATAGGATAGGATAGAGGATAGGATAGGATCGAGGATAGGATAGGATAGAGGATGGGATAGGATAAAGGATAGGATAGGATAGAGGATAGGATAGGATAGAGGATAGGATAGGATAGAGGATAGGATAGGATAGAGGATTGGATAGGATAGAGATTAGGATAGAGAATAGGATAGGATAGGGGATTGCATAGGATAGAGGATATTATAGGATAGATGATAGGATAGGATGGAGGATAGCAGAGGATAGAGAATAGGATAGGATAGAGGATGGGATAGGATAAAGGATAGGATAGGATAGAGGATATGATAGGATAGAGGATAGGATAGGATAGAGGATAGGACAGGATAGAGGATAGGATATGATTGAGGATAGGATAGGATTGAGGATAGGATAGGATTGAGGATAGGATAGGGAATTGTATAGGATAGAGGATAGGATAGGATTGAGGATAGGATTGGATAGAGGATAGGATAGGATAAACGATTGGATAGAATAGAGGATATTATACCATAGAGGATAGGATAGGATAGAGATTACGATAGAGGATTGGATAGGATAGAGGATAGGATAGGGTTGAGGATAGGATAGCATAGGATAGAGAATAGAATAGGATAGAGGATAGGATAGGATAGAGGATAGGATAGGATAGAGGATAGGATAGGATAGAGGATAGGACAGGATAGAGGATAGGATATGATTGAGGATAGGATAGGATTGAGGATAGGATAGGATAGAGGATAGGATAGGATAGAGGATAGGATAGGATAGAGGATAGGATATGATTGAGGATAGGATAGGATTGAGGATAGGATAGAGGATAGGATAGGATAGAGGATAGGATAGGATAGAGGATAGGATAGGATAGAGGATAGGATAGGATAGAGGATAGGATAGGATAGAGGATGGGATAGGATAAAGGATAGGATAGGATAGAGGATAGGATAGGATAGAGGATAGGATAGGATAGAGGATTGGATAGGATAGAGATTAGGATAGAGAATAGGATAGGATAGAGGATAGGATAGGGGATTGCATAGGATAGAGGATATTATAGGATAGATGATAGGATAGGATGGAGGATAGCAGAGGATAGAGAATAGGATAGGATAGAGGATAGGATAGGATAGAGGATAGGATAGAGGATTGGATAGGATAGAGATTAGGATAGAGAATAGGATAGGATAGGGGATTGCATAGGATAGAGGATATTATAGGATAGATGATAGGATAGGATGGAGGATAGCAGAGGATAGAGAATAGGATAGGATAGAGGATGGGATAGGATAAAGGATAGGATAGGATAGAGGATATGATAGGATAGAGGATAGGATAGGATAGAGGATAGGACAGGATAGAGGATAGGATATGATTGAGGATAGGATAGGATTGAGGATAGGATAGGATTGAGGATAGGATAGGGGATTGTATAGGATAGAGGATAGGATAGGATTGAGGATAGGATTGGATAGAGGATAGGATAGGATAAACGATTGGATAGAATAGAGGATATTATACCATAGAGGATAGGATAGGATAGAGATTACGATAGAGGATTGGATAGGATAGAGGATAGGATAGGGTTGAGGATAGGATAGCATAGGATAGAGAATAGAATAGGATAGAGGATAGGATAGGATAGAGGATAGGATAGGATAGAGGATAGGATAGGATAGAGGATAGGACAGGATAGAGGATAGGATATGATTGAGGATAGGATAGGATTGAGGATAGGATAGAGGATAGGATAGGATAGAGGATAGGATAGGATAGAGGATAGGATAGGATAGAGGATAGGATAGGATAGAGGATAGGATAGGATAGAGGATGGGATAGGATAAAGGATAGGATAGGATAGAGGATAGGATAGGATAGAGGATAGGATAGGATAGAGGATTGGATAGGATAGAGATTAGGATAGAGAATAGGATAGGATAGAGGATAGGATAGGGGATTGCATAGGATAGAGGATATTATAGGATAGATGATAGGATAGGATGGAGGATAGCAGAGGATAGAGAATAGGATAGGATAGAGGATGGGATAGGATAAAGGATAGGATAGGATAGAGGATATGATAGGATAGAGGATAGGATAGGATAGAGGATAGGACAGGATAGAGGATAGGATATGATTGAGGATAGGATAGGATTGAGGATAGGATAGGATTGAGGATAGGATAGGGGATTGTATAGGATAGAGGATAGGATAGGATTGAGGATAGGATTGGATAGAGGATAGGATAGGATAAACGATTGGATAGAATAGAGGATATTATACCATAGAGGATAGGATAGGATAGAGATTACGATAGAGGATTGGATAGGATAGAGGATAGGATAGGGTTGAGGATAGGATAGCATAGGATAGAGAATAGAATAGGATAGAGGATAGGATAGGATAGAGGATAGGATAGGATAGAGGATAGGATAGGATAGAGGATAGGACAGGATAGAGGATAGGATATGATTGAGGATAGGATAGGATTGAGGATAGGATAGAGGATAGGATAGGATAGAGGATAGGATAGGATAGAGGATAGGATAGGATAGAGGATAGGATAGGATAGAGGATAGGATAGGATAGAGGATGGGATAGGATAAAGGATAGGATAGGATAGAGGATAGGATAGGATAGAGGATAGGATAGGATAGAGGATTGGATAGGATAGAGAATAGGATAGGATAGAGGATAGGATAGGGGATTGCATAGGATAGAGGATATTATAGGATAGATGATAGGATAGGGTGGAGGATAGCAGAGGATAGAGAATAGGATAGGATAGAGGATAGGATAGGATAGAGGATAGGATAGGATAGAGGATATGATAGGATAGAGGATAGGATAGGATAGAGGATAGGACAGGATAGAGGATAGGATATGATTGAGGATAGGATAGGATTGAGGATAGGATAGGATTGAGGATAGGATAGGATTGAGGATAGGATAGGATTGAGGATAGGATAGGATTGAGGATAGGATAGGGGATTGTACAGGATAGAGGATAGGATGGGATAGAGGATATTATAGGATAGAGGATAGGATAGGATTGAGGATAGGATTGGATAGAGGATAGGATAGATGATATGATAGGATAGAGGATAGGATAGGATAGTTGATAGGATAGGATAAAGGATTGGATAGAATAGAGGATATTATACCATAGAGGATAGGATAGGATAGAGGATACGATAGAGGATTGGATAGGATAGAGGATAGGATAGGGTTGAGGATAGGATATGGGATTGGATAGGATAGGGGATTGGATAGAATAGAGGATAGGATAGGATAGAGGATAGAATAGGATAGGATAGAGGATAGGATAGGATAGAGGATAGGATAGGATAGAGGATAGGATAGGATAGAGGATAGGATAGGATAGAGGATAGGATAGGATGGAGGATAGGATAGGATAGAGGATAGGATAGGATAGAGGATAGGATAGGATAGAGGATAGGATATGATTGAGGATAGGATAGGATTGAGGATAGGATAGAGGATAGGATAGGATAGAGGATAGGATAGGATAGAGGATAGGATAGGATAGAGGATAGGATAGGATAGAGGATGGGATAGGATAAAGGATAGGATAGGATAGATAATAGGATAGGATAGAGGATAGGATAGGATAGAGGATAGGATAGGATAGAGGATTGGATAGGATAGAGATTAGGATAGAGAATAGGATAGGATAGAGGATAGGATAGGATAGAGGATAGGATAGGATAGAGGATAGGATAGGATAGAGGATAGGATAGGATAGAGGATAGGACAGGATAGAGGATAGGATAGGATAGAGGATAGGATAGGATAGAGGATAGGATAGGATAGAGGATAGGATAGGATAGAGGATAGGATAGGATAGAGGATAGGATAGGATAGAGGATAGGATAGGATAGAGGATAGGATATTGTAGAGGATAGGATAGGATAGAGGATAGGATAGGATAGAGGATAGGATGGGATAGAGGATAGGATAGGATAGAGGATAGGATAGGATAGAGGATAGGATAGGATAGAGGATAGGATAGGATAGTGGATAGGATAGGATAGGATAGATGATATGATAGGATAGAGGATAGGATAGGATAGATAATAGGATAGGATAAAGGATTGGATAGAATAGAGGATATTATACCATAGAGGATAGGATAGGATAGAGGATACGATAGAGGATTGGGTAGGATAGACGATAGGATAGGGTTGAGGTCAGGATATGGGATTGGATAGGATAGGGGATTGGATAGAATAGAGGATAGGATAGGATAGAGGATAGAATAGGATTGAGGATAGGATAGGATAGAGGATTAGATAGGATAGAGGATAGGATAGGGTTGAGGATAGGATAGGGGATTGGATAGGATAGGGGATTGGATAGAATAGAGGATAGGATAGGATAGAGGATAGGATAGTATTGAGGATAGGATAGAGAATAGGATAGGATTGAGGATAGTATTGGGTAGAGGATATGATAACATAGATGTTACGATAGGATAGAGGATCGGATAGGATAGAGGATAGGATAGGATAGAGGATAGGATAGGATAGAGGATAGGATAGGATAGAGGATAGGATAGGATAGAGGATAGGATAGGATAGAGGATAGGATATTGTAGAGGATAGGATAGGATAGAGGATAGGATAGGATAGAGGATAGGATGGGATAGAGGATAGGATAGGATAGAGGATAGGATAGGATAGAGGATAGGATAGGATAGAGGATAGGATAGGATAGAGGATAGGATAGGATAGTGGATAGGATAGGATAGGATAGATGATATGATAGGATAGAGGATAGGATAGGATAGATAATAGGATAGGATAAAGGATTGGATAGAATAGAGGATATTATACCATAGAGAATAGGATAGGATAGAGGATACGATAGAGGATTGGATAGGATAGACGATAGGATAGGATAGAGGATAGGATAGGATAGAGGATTGGATAGGATAGAGATTAGGATAGAGAATAGGATAGGATAGAGGATAGGATAGGGGATTGCATAGGATAGAGGATATTATAGGATAGATGATAGGATAGGATGGAGGATAGCAAAGGATAGAGAATAGGATAGGATAGAGGATAGGATAGGATAGAGGATAGGATAGGATAGGGGATATGATAGGATAGAGGATAGGATAGGATAGAGGATAGGACAGGATAGAGGATAGGATATGATTGAGGATAGGATAGGATTGAGGATAGGATAGGATTGAGGATAGGATAGGATTGAGGATAGGATAGGGGATTGTATAGGATAGAGGATAGGATAGGATAGAGGATAGGATTGGATAGAGGATAGGATAGATGATATGATAGGATAGAGGATTGGATAGGATAGAGATTAGGATAGAGAATAGGATAGGATAGAGGATAGGATAGGGGATTGCATAGGATAGAGGATATTATAGGATAGATGATAGGATAGGATGGAGGATAGCAGAGGATAGAGAATAGGATAGGATAGAGGATATTATAGGATAGATGATAGGATAGGATGGAGGATAGCAGAGGATAGAGAATAGGATAGGATAGAGGATAGGATAGGATAGAGGATACGATAGAGGATTGGATAGGATAGAGGATAGGATAGGGTTGAGGATAGGATATGGGATTGGATAGGATAGGGGATTGGATAGAATAGAGGATAGGATAGGATAGAGGATAGAATAGGATAGGATAGAGGATAGGATAGGATAGAGGATAGGATAGGATAGAGGATAGGATAGGATAGAGGATAGGATAGGATAGAGGATAGGATAGGATAGATGATAGGATAGGATAGAGGATAGGATAGGGGATTGCATAGGATAGAGGATTGGGTAGGATAGAGGATATTATAGGATATAGGATAGGATAGGATTTAGGATAGGATTGGATAGAGGATTGGATAGGATAGAGGATTGGGTAGGATAGAGGATTGGGTAGGATAGAGGATATTATAAGATAGAGGATAGGATAGGATAGAGGATACGATATTATGGAGTATAGGATATGATAGGGGATACGATATTATAGGCGATAGGATAGGATAGAGGACAGGACAGGATAGAGGATAGGATATGATAGAGGATAGGATAGGATTGAGGATAGAATAGGGGATTGGATAGGATAGAGGATATTATAGGATAGTGGAAATGATAGGATGGATCATAGGATAGAGGATAGGATAGAGGATAT
Source organism: Halictus rubicundus (assembly GCF_050948215.1). NCBI lineage: Eukaryota > Metazoa > Arthropoda > Insecta > Hymenoptera > Halictidae > Halictus > Halictus rubicundus. Next base: position 1,568,284 of record NW_027488583.1, on the reverse strand, counting down.
AATAGGATAGATTATAGGATAATATTGAGAATAGTATAGAATAGAGGATAGAATAGGGGATTGGATAGGATAGAGGATAGAATAGGATGGAGGATAGGATAGGATAGAGAATAGGATACGATAAATGATATTATAGGAATGACGATACGATATGATAGATGACACGATATTATAGAGGATAGGATAGGATAGAGGATAGGATACGATAGAGGATAGGATACGATAGAGGATAGGATAGAGGATGGGATAGGATAGAGGATACGATATGATAGAGGCTAGGATAGGATAGAGGATAGGATAGGATAGAGGATAGGATAGGATAGAGGATAGGATAGGATAGAGGATAGGATAGGATGGTGGATAGGATAGGATAGAGGATAAGATAGGATTGAGGATAGGATAGGATAGAGGATAGGATAGGATAGAGGATAGGATAGAATAGAGGATATGATGGGATAGAGGATAGGATAGGATAGAGGATAGGATAGGATAGAGGATAGGATAGGATAGAGGATAGGATAGGATGGTGGATAGGATAGGATAGAGAATAGGATAGGATGGACGATAGGATAGGATAGAGGATAGGATAGGGTTGAGGATAGGATATCTGATTGGATAGGATAGGGGAATGGATAGAATAGATGATAGGATAGGATAGAGGATAGAATAGGATAGGATAGAGGATAGGATAGGATAGAGGATAGGATAGGATAGAGGATAGGATAGGATAGAGGATAGGATAGGATAGAGGATAGGATAGGATAGATGATAGGATAGGATAGAGGATAGGATAGGGGATTGCATAGGATAGAGGATTGGGTAGGATAGAGGATATTATAAGATAGAGGATAGGATAGGATAGAGGATAGGATAGATGATATGATTTATGATAGAGGCTAGGATAGGTGTTCGGATAGGATAGAGGATAGGATAGGATAGAGGATATTATAGGATAGAGTATAGGTTAGGATAGAGGATATTATAGGATAGGTGAAGGATAGAGGACTGCATAAGATAGAGGATAGGATAGGATAGACGATACAATAGGAGATTGGATAGGATAGAGGACAGGCGACGATAGAGGATAGGATAGGATAGAGGATAGGATAGGATAGAGGATAGGATAGGATAGAGGATAGGATAGGATAGAGGATAGGATAGGATAGAGGATAGGATAGGATAGAGGATAGGATAGGATGGTGGATAGGATAGGATAGAGGATAGGATAGGATTGAGGATAGGATAGGATAGAGGATAGGATAGGATAGAGGATAGGATAGGATAGAGGATATGATGGGATAGAGGATAGGATAGGATAGAGGATAGGATAGGATAGGATAGAGGATAGGATAGGATAGAGGATAGGTTAGGATGGTGGATAGGATAGGATAGAGAATAGGATAGGATGGAGGATAGGATAGGATAGAGGATAGGATAGGGTTGAGGATTGGATATCTGATTGGATAGGATAGGGGAATGGATAGAATAGATGATAGGATACGATAGAGGATAGAATAGGATAGGATAGAGGATAGGATAGGATAGAGGATAGGATAGGATAGAGGATAGGATAGGATAGAGGATAGGATAGGATAGAGGATAGGATAGGATAGAGGATAGGATAGGATAGAGGATAGGATAGGATAGAGGATAGGATAGGATAGAGGATAGGATAGGATAGAGGATAGGATAGGATAGATGATAGGATAGGATAGAGGATAGGATAGGGGATTGCATAGGATAGAGGATTGGGTAGGATAGAGGATATTATAGGATAAAGGATAGGATAGGATTGAGGATAGGATTGGATAGAGGATAGGATAGATGATATGATTTATCATAGAGGATAGGATAGGATTGAGGATATGATAGGGTTGAGGATAGGATAGGGGATTGGATAGGATAGGGGATTGGATAGAATAGAGGATAGGATAGGATAGAGGATAGGATAGGATAGAGGATAGGATAGGATAGAGGATAGGATAGGATAGAGGATAGGATAGGATAGATGATAGGATAGGATAGAGGATAGGATAGGGGATTGCATAGGATAGAGGATTGGGTAGGATCGAGGATATTATAGGATAAAGGATAGGATAGGATTGAGGATAGGATTGGATAGAGGATAGGATAGATGATATGATTTATCATAGAGGATAGGATAGGATTGAGGATATGATAGGGTTGAGGATAGGATAGGGGATTGGATAGGATAGGGGATTGGATAGAATAGAGGATAGGATAGGATAGAGTATAGGATAGGATATACGATAGGATAGGATATAGGATAGGATAGGATTTAGGATAGGATTGGATAGAGGATTGGATAGGATAGAGGATTGGGTAGGATAGAGGATATTATAAGATAGAGGATAGGATAGGATAGAGGATAGGATAGACGATATGATTTATGATCGAGGATAGGATAGGATTGAGGATAGGATAGGGTTGAGGATAGGATAGGGGATTGGATAGGATAGGGGATTGGATAGAATAGAGGATAGGATAGGATAGAGGATAGGATAGGATATAGGATAGAATAGGATATAGGATAGGATAGGATTTACTATAGGATTGGATAGAGGATTGGATAGGATAGAGGATTGGGTAGGATAGAGGATTGGGTAGGATAGAGGATATTATAAGATAGAGGATAGGATAGGATAGAGGATACGATATTATGGAGTATAGGATATGATAGGGGATACGATATTATAGGCGATAGGATAGGATAGAGGACAGGACAGGATAGAGGATAGGATATGATAGAGGATAGGATAGGATTGAGGATAGAATAGGGGATTGGATAGGATAGAGGATATTATAGGATAGTGGAAATGATAGGATGGATGATAGGATAGAGGATAGGATAGAGGATATAATAGGATAGATTATAGGATAATATTGAGAATAGTATAGAATAGAGGATAGAATAGGGGATTGGATAGGATAGAGGATATTATAGGATAGAGGATAGAATAGGATGGAGGATAGGATAGGATAGAGAATAGGATACGATAAATGATATTATAGGAATGACGATACGATATGATAGATGACACGATATTATAGGGGATAGGATAGGATAGAGGATAGGATACGATAGAGGATAGGATAGGATAGAGGATAGAATATGAGAATGGATAGGATAGAGGATAGGATAGGATAGAGGATAGGATAGGATAGAGGATAGGATAGGATAGAGGATAGGATAGAATGCAGGATAGGATAGGATAGAGGATAGGATAGGATACAAGATAGGATAGGATAGAGGATACGATAGGAGAGAGGATAGGATAGGAAAGAGGATTGGATACGATAGACGATAGGATAGGATAGAGAATAGGATAGGATAGAGGATAGGATAGGATAGAGGATAGGATAGGATAGAGGATAGGATAGGATAGAGGATAGGATAGGATAGATGATAGGATAGGATAGAGGATAGGATAGGGGATTGCATAGGATAGAGAATTGGGTAGGATAGAGGATATTATAAGATAGAGGATAGGATAGGATAGAGGATAGGATAGATGATATGATTTATGATAGAGGCTAGGATAGGATAGAGGATAGGATAGGTGTTCGGATAGGATAGAGGATAGGATAGGATAAAGGATATTATAGGATAGAGTATAGGTTAGGATAGAGGATATTATAGGATAGATGAAGGATAGAGGACTGCATAAGACAGAGGATAGGATAGGATAGACGATACAATAGGAGATTGGATAGGATAGAGGACAGGCGACGATAGAGGATAGGATAGGATAGAGGATAGGATAGGATAGAGGATAGGATAGGATAGAGGATAGGATAGGATAGAGGATAGGATAGGATAGAGGATAGGATAGGATAGAGGATTGGATAGGATAGAGATTAGGATAGAGAATAGGATAGGATAGAGGATAGGATAGGGGATTGCATAGGATAGAGGATATTATAGGATATATGATAGGATAGGATGGAGGATAGCATAGGATAGAGAATAGGATAGGATAGAGGGTAGGATAGGATAGAGGATAGGATAGGATAGAGGATAGGATAGGATAGAGGATAGGATAGGATAGAGGATAGGACAGGATAGAGGATAGGATATGATTGAGGATAGGATAGGATTGAGGATAGGATAGGATTGAGGATAGGATTCGATTGAGGATAGGATAGGGGATTGTATAGGATAGAGGATAGGAAGGGATAGAGGATATTATAGGATAGAGGATAGGATAGGATTGAGGATAGGATTGGATAGAGGATAGGATAGGATAAAGGATTGGATAGAATAGAGGATATCATACCATAGAGGATAGGATAGGATAGAGGATACGATAGAGGATTGGATAGGATAGAGGATAGGATAGGGTTGAGGATAGGATATTTGATTGGATAGGATAGGGGATTGGATAGAATAGAGGATAGGATAGGATAGAGGATAGAATAGGATAGGATAGAGGATAGGATAGGATAGAGGATAGGATAGGATAGAGGATAGGATAGGATAGAGGATTGGATAGGATAGAGATTAGGATAGAGAATAGGATAGGATAGGGGATTGCATAGGATAGAGGATATTATAGGATAGATGATAGGATAGGATGGAGGATAGCAGAGGATAGAGAATAGGATAGGATAGAGGATGGGATAGGATAAAGGATAGGATAGGATAGAGGATATGATAGGATAGAGGATAGGATAGGATAGAGGATAGGACAGGATAGAGGATAGGATATGATTGAGGATAGGATAGGATTGAGGATAGGATAGGATTGAGGATAGGATAGGATTGAGGATAGGATAGGGGATTGTATAGGATAGAGGATAGGATAGGATTGAGGATAGGATTGGATAGAGGATAGGATAGGATAAACGATTGGATAGAATAGAGGATATTATACCATAGAGGATAGGATAGGATAGAGATTACGATAGAGGATTGGATAGGATAGAGGATAGGATAGGGTTGAGGATAGGATAGCATAGGATAGAGAATAGAATAGGATAGAGGATAGGATAGGATAGAGGATAGGATAGGATAGAGGATAGGATAGGATAGAGGATAGGACAGGATAGAGGATAGGATATGATTGAGGATAGGATAGGATTGAGGATAGGATAGAGGATAGGATAGGATAGAGGATAGGATAGGATAGAGGATAGGATAGGATAGAGGATAGGATAGGATAGAGGATAGGATAGGATAGAGGATAGGATAGGATAGAGGATGGGATAGGATAAAGGATAGGATAGGATAGAGGATAGGATAGGATAGAGGATAGGATAGGATAGAGGATTGGATAGGATAGAGATTAGGATAGAGAATAGGATAGGATAGAGGATAGGATAGGGGATTGCATAGGATAGAGGATATTATAGGATAGATGATAGGATAGGATGGAGGATAGCAGAGGATAGAGAATAGGATAGGATAGAGGATAGGATAGGATAGAGGATAGGATAGGATAGAGGATATGATAGGATAGAGGATAGGATAGGATAGAGGATAGGACAGGATAGAGGATAGGATATGATTGAGGATAGGATAGGATTGAGGATAGGATAGGATTGAGGATAGGATAGGATTGAGGATAGGATAGGATTGAGGATAGGATAGGATTGAGGATAGGATAGGGGATTGTACAGGATAGAGGATAGGATGGGATAGAGGATATTATAGGATAGAGGATAGGATAGGATTGAGGATAGGATTGGATAGAGGATAGGATAGATGATATGATAGGATAGAGGATAGGATAGGATAGTTGATAGGATAGGATAAAGGATTGGATAGAATAGAGGATATTATACCATAGAGGATAGGATAGGATAGAGGATACGATAGAGGATTGGATAGGATAGAGGATAGGATAGGGTTGAGGATAGGATATGGGATTGGATAGGATAGGGGATTGGATAGAATAGAGGATAGGATAGGATAGAGGATAGAATAGGATAGGATAGAGGATAGGATAGGATTAGAGGATAGAATAGGATAGGATAGAGGATAGGATAGGATAGAGGATAGGATAGGATAGAGGATAGGATAGGATAGAGGATAGGATAGGATAGAGGATAGGATAGGATGGAGGATAGGATAGGATAGAGGATAGGATAGGATAGAGGATAGGATAGGATAGAGGATAGGATATGATTGAGGATAGGATAGGATTGAGGATAGGATAGAGGATAGGATAGGATAGAGGATAGGATAGGATAGAGGATAGGATAGGATAGAGGATAGGATAGGATAGAGGATGGGATAGGATAAAGGATAGGATAGGATAGATAATAGGATAGGATAGAGGATAGGATAGGATAGAGGATAGGATAGGATAGAGGATTGGATAGGATAGAGATTAGGATAGAGAATAGGATAGGATAGAGGATAGGATAGGATAGAGGATAGGATAGGATAGAGGATAGGATAGGATAGAGGATAGGATAGGATAGAGGATAGGACAGGATAGAGGATAGGATAGGATAGAGGATAGGATAGGATAGAGGATAGGATAGGATAGAGGATAGGATAGGATAGAGGATAGGATAGGATAGAGGATAGGATAGGATAGAGGATAGGATAGGATAGAGGATAGGATATTGTAGAGGATAGGATAGGATGGGATAGAGGATAGGATAGGATAGAGGATAGGATAGGATAGAGGATAGGATAGGATAGAGGATAGGATAGGATAGTGGATAGGATAGGATAGGATAGATGATATGATAGGATAGAGGATAGGATAGGATAGATAATAGGATAGGATAAAGGATTGGATAGAATAGAGGATATTATACCATAGAGGATAGGATAGGATAGAGGATACGATAGAGGATTGGGTAGGATAGACGATAGGATAGGGTTGAGGTCAGGATATGGGATTGGATAGGATAGGGGATTGGATAGAATAGAGGATAGGATAGGATAGAGGATAGAATAGGATTGAGGATAGGATAGGATAGAGGATTAGATAGGATAGAGGATAGGATAGGGTTGAGGACAGGATAGGGGATTGGATAGGATAGGGGATTGGATAGAATAGAGGATAGGATAGGATAGAGGATAGGATAGTATTGAGGATAGGATAGAGAATAGGATAGGATTGAGGATAGTATTGGGTAGAGGATATGATAACATAGATGTTACGATAGGATAGAGGATCGGATAGGATAGAGGATAGGATAGGATAGAGGATAGGATAGGATAGAGGATAGGATAGGATAGAGGATAGGATAGGATAGAGGATAGGATATTGTAGAGGATAGGATAGGATAGAGGATAGGATAGGATAGAGGATAGGATGGGATAGAGGATAGGATAGGATAGAGGATAGGATAGGATAGAGGATAGGATAGGATAGAGGATAGGATAGGATAGAGGATAGGATAGGATAGTGGATAGGATAGGATAGGATAGATGATATGATAGGATAGAGGATAGGATAGGATAGATAATAGGATAGGATAAAGGATTGGATAGAATAGAGGATATTATACCATAGAGAATAGGATAGGATAGAGGATACGATAGAGGATTGGATAGGATAGACGATAGGATAGGATAGAGGATAGGATAGGATAGAGGATTGGATAGGATAGAGATTAGGATAGAGAATAGGATAGGATAGAGGATAGGATAGGGGATTGCATAGGATAGAGGATATTATAGGATAGATGATAGGATAGGATGGAGGATAGCAAAGGATAGAGAATAGGATAGGATAGAGGATAGGATAGGATAGAGGATAGGATAGGATAGGGGATATGATAGGATAGAGGATAGGATAGGATAGAGGATAGGACAGGATAGAGGATAGGATATGATTGAGGATAGGATAGGATTGAGGATAGGATAGGATTGAGGATAGGATAGGATTGAGGATAGGATAGGGGATTGTATAGGATAGAGGATAGGATAGGATAGAGGATAGGATTGGATAGAGGATAGGATAGATGATATGATAGGATAGAGGATTGGATAGGATAGAGATTAGGATAGAGAATAGGATAGGATAGAGGATAGGATAGGGGATTGCATAGGATAGAGGATATTATAGGATTGATGATAGGATAGGATGGAGGATAGCAGAGGATAGAGAATAGGATAGGATAGAGGATATTATAGGATAGATGATAGGATAGGATGGAGGATAGCAGAGGATAGAGAATAGGATAGGATAGAGGATAGGATAGGATAGAGGATACGATAGAGGATTGGATAGGATAGAGGATAGGATAGGGTTGAGTATAGGATATGGGATTGGATAGGATAGGGGATTGGATAGAATAGAGGATAGGATAGGATAGAGGATAGAATAGGATAGGATAGAGGATAGGATAGGATAGAGGATAGGATAGGATAGAGGATAGGATAGGATAGAGGATAGGATAGGATAGAGGATAGGATAGGATAGAGGATAGGATAGGATAGAGGATAGGATAGGATAGATGATAGGATAGGATAGAGGATAGGATAGGGGATTGCATAGGATAGATGATTGGGTAGGATAGAGGATATTATAGGATATAGGATAGGATAGGATTTAGGATAGGATTGGATAGAGGATTGGATAGGATAGAGAATTGGGTAGGATAGAGGATTGGGTAGGATAGAGGATATTATAAGATAGAGGATAGGATAGGATAGAGGATACGATATTATGGAGTATAGGATATGATAGGGGATACGATATTATAGGCGATAGGATAGGATAGAGGACAGGACAGGATAGAGGATAGGATATGATAGAGGATAGGATAGGATTGAGGATAGAATAGGGGATTGGATAGGATAGAGGATATTATAGGATAGTGGAAATGATAGGATGGATCATAGGATAGAGGATAGGATAGAGGATATAATAGGATAGATTATAGGATAATATTGAGAATAGTATAGAATAGAGGATAGAATAGGGGATTGGATAGGATAGAGGATAGAATAGGATGGAGGATAGGATAGGATAGAGAATAGGATACGATAAATGATATTATAGGAATGACGATACGATATGATAGATGACACGATATTATAGAGGATAGGATAGGATAGAGGATAGGATACGATAGAGGATAGGATAGGATAGAGGATAGAATATGAGAATGGATAGGATAGAGGATAGGATAGGATAGAGGATAGGATAGAATGCAGGATAGGATAGGATAGAGGATAGGATAGGATACAAGATAGGATAGGATAGAGGATACGATAGGAGAGAGGATAGGATAGGAAAGAGGATTGGATACGATAGACGATAGGATAGGATAGAGAATAGGATAGGATATATGATATTATAGGATAGAGTATATTATAGGATAGAGGATAGGATACGATAGAGGATAGGATAGAGGATGGGATAGGATAGAGGATACGATATGATAGAGGCTAGGATAGGATAGAGGATAGGATAGGATAGAGGATAGGATAGGATAGAGGATAGGATAGGATAGAGGATAGGATAGGATGGTGGATAGGATAGGATTGAGGATAGGATAGGATAGAGGATAGGATAGGATAGAGGATAGGATAGGATAGAGGATATGATGGGATAGAGGATAGGATAGGATAGAGGATAGGATAGGATAGGATAGAGGATAGGATAGGATAGAGGATAGGTTAGGATGGTGGATAGGATAGGATAGAGAATAGGATAGGATGGAGGATAGGATAGGATAGAGGATAGGATAGGGTTGAGGATAGGATATCTGATTGGATAGGATAGGGGAATGGATAGAATAGATGATAGGATACGATAGAGGATAGAATAGGATAGGATAGAGGATAGGATAGGATAGAGGATAGGATAGGATAGAGGATAGGATAGGATAGAGGATAGGATAGGATAGAGGATAGGATAGGATAGAGGATAGGATAGGATAGAGGATAGGATAGGATAGAGGATAGGATAGGATAGAGGATAGGATAGGATAGAGGATAGGATAGGATAGAGGATAGGATAGGATAGAGGATAGGATAGGATAGAGGATAGGATAGGATAGAGGATAGGATAGGATAGATGATAGGATAGGATAGAGGATAGGATAGGGGATTGCATAGGATAGAGGATTGGGTAGGATAGAGGATATTATAGGATAAAGGATAGGATAGGATTGAGGATAGGATTGGATAGAGGATAGGATAGATGATATGATTTATCATAGAGGATAGGATAGGATTGAGGATATGATAGGGTTGAGGATAGGATAGGGGATTGGATAGGATAGGGGATTGGATAGAATAGAGGATAGGATAGGATAGAGGATAGGATAGGATAGAGGATAGTATAGGATAGAGGATAGGATAGGATAGAGGATAGGATAGGATAGATGATAGGATAGGATAGAGGATAGGATAGGGGATTGCATAGGATAGAGGATTGGGTAGGATCGAGGATATTATAGGATAAAGGATAGGATAGGATTGAGGATAGGATTGGATAGAGGATAGGATAGATGATATGATTTATCATAGAGGATAGGATAGGATTGAGGATATGATAGGGTTGAGGATAGGATAGGGGATTGGATAGGATAGGGGATTGGATAGAATAGAGGATAGGATAGGATAGAGTATAGGATAGGATATACGATAGGATAGGATATAGGATAGGATAGGATTTAGGATAGGATTGGATAGAGGATTGGATAGGATAGAGGATTGGGTAGGATAGAGGATATTATAAGATAGAGGATAGGATAGGATAGAGGATAGGATAGACGATATGATTTATGATCGAGGATAGGATAGGATTGAGGATAGGATAGGGTTGAGGATAGGATAGGGGATTGGATAGGATAGGGGATTGGATAGAATAGAGGATAGGATAGGATAGAGGATAGGATAGGATATAGGATAGAATAGGATATAGGATAGGATAGGATTTACTATAGGATTGGATAGAGGATTGGATAGGATAGAGGATTGGGTAGGATAGAGGATTGGGTAGGATAGAGGATATTATAAGATAGAGGATAGGATAGGATAGAGGATACGATATTATGGAGTATAGGATATGATAGGGGATACGATATTATAGGCGATAGGATAGGATAGAGGACAGGACAGGATAGAGGATAGGATATGATAGAGGATAGGATAGGATTGAGGATAGAATAGGGGATTGGATAGGATAGAGGATATTATAGGATAGTGGAAATGATAGGATGGATGATAGGATAGAGGATAGGATAGAGGATATAATAGGATAGATTATAGGATAATATTGAGAATAGTATAGAATAGAGGATAGAATAGGGGATTGGATAGGATAGAGGATATTATAGGATAGAGGATAGAATAGGATGGAGGATAGGATAGGATAGAGAATAGGATACGATAAATGATATTATAGGAATGACGATACGATATGATAGATGACACGATATTATAGGGGATAGGATAGGATAGAGGATAGGATACGATAGAGGATAGGATAGGATAGAGGATAGAATATGAGAATGGATAGGATAGAGGATAGGATAGGATAGAGGATAGGATAGGATAGAGGATAGGATAGGATAGAGGATAGGATAGAATGCAGGATAGGATAGGATAGAGGATAGGATAGGATACAAGATAGGATAGGATAGAGGATACGATAGGAGAGAGGATAGGATAGGAAAGAGGATTGGATACGATAGACGATAGGATAGGATAGAGAATAGGATAGGATAGAGGATAGGATAGGATAGAGGATAGGATAGGATAGAGGATAGGATAGGATAGAGGATAGGATAGGATAGATGATAGGATAGGATAGAGGATAGGATAGGGGATTGCATAGGATAGAGAATTGGGTAGGATAGAGGATATTATAAGATAGAGGATAGGATAGGATAGAGGATAGGATAGATGATATGATTTATGATAGAGGCTAGGATAGGATAGAGGATAGGATAGGTGTTCGGATAGGATAGAGGATAGGATAGGATAAAGGATATTATAGGATAGAGTATAGGTTAGGATAGAGGATATTATAGGATAGATGAAGGATAGAGGACTGCATAAGACAGAGGATAGGATAGGATAGACGATACAATAGGAGATTGGATAGGATAGAGGACAGGCGACAATAGAGGATAGGATAGGATAGAGGATAGGATAGGATAGAGGATAGGATAGGATAGAGGATAGGATAGGATAGAGGATAGGATAGGATAGAGGATAGGATAGGATAGAGGATAGGATAGGATGGTGGATAGGATAGGATAGAGGATAGGATAGGATTGAGGATAGGATAGGATAGAGGATAGGATAGGATAGAGGATAGGATAGAATAGAGGATATGATGGGATAGAGGATAGGATAGGATAGAGGATAGGATAGGATAGGATAGAGGATAGGATAGGATAGAGGATAGGATAGGATGGTGGATAGGATAGGATAGAGAATAGGATAGGATGGAGGATAGGATAGGATAGAGGATAGGATAGGGTTGAGGATAGGATATCTGATTGGATAGGATAGGGGAATGGATAGAATAGATGATAGGATAGGATAGAGGATAGAATAGGATAGGATAGAGGATAGGATAGGATAGAGGATAGGATAGGATAGAGGATAGGATAGGATAGAGGATAGGATAGGATAGAGGATAGGATAGGATAGAGGATAGGATAGGATAGGATAGAGGATAGGATAGGATAGAGAATAGGATTGGATAGAGGATAGGATAGGATAGAGGATAGGATAGGATAGATGATAGGATAGGATAGAGGATAGGATAGGGGATTGCATAGGATAGAGGATTGGGTAGGATAGAGGATATTATAGGATAAAGGATAGGATAGGATTGAGGATAGGATTGGATAGAGGATAGGATAGATGATATGATTTATCATAGAGGATAGGATAGGATTGAGGATATGATAGGGTTGAGGATAGGATAGGGGATTGGATAGGATAGGGGATTGGATAGAATAGAGGATAGGATAGGATAGAGTATTGGATAGGATATAGGATAGGATAGGATATAGGATAGGATAGGATTTAGGATAGGATTGGATAGAGGATTGGATAGGATAGAGGATTGGGTAGGATAGAGGATATTATAAGATAGAGGATAGGATAGGATAGAGGATAGGATAGATGATATGATTTATGATCGAGGATAGGACAGGATTGAGGATAGGATAGGGTTGAGGATAGGATAGGGGATTGGATAGGATAGGGGATTGGATAGAATAGAGGATAGGATAGGATAGAGGATAGGATAGGATATAGGATAGAATAGGATATAGGATAGGATAGGATTTACTATAGGATTGGATAGAGGATTGGATAGGATAGAGGATTGAGTAGGATAGAGGATTGGGTAGGATAGAGGATATTATAAGATAGAGGATAGGATAGGATAGAGGATACGATATTATGGAGTATAGGATATGATAGGGGATACGATATTATAGGCGATAGGATAGGATAGAGGACAGGACAGGATAGAGGATAGGATATGATAGAGGATAGGATAGGATTGAGGATAGAATAGGGGATTGGATAGGATAGAGGATATTATAGGATAGTGGAAATGATAGGATGGATGATAGGATAGAGGATAGGATAGAGGATATAATAGGATAGATTATAGGATAATATTGAGAATAGTATAGAATAGAGGATAGAATAGGGGATTGGATAGGATAGAGGATATTATAGGATAGAGGATAGAATAGGATGGAGGATAGGATAGGATAGAGAATAGGATACGATAAATGATATTATAGGAATGACGATACGATATGATAGATGACACGATATTATAGAGGATAGGATAGGATAGAGGATAGGATACGATAGAGGATAGGATAGGATAGAGGATAGAATATGAGAATGGATAGGATAGAGGATAGGATAGGATAGAGGATAGGATAGGATAGAGGATAGGATAGAATGCAGGATAGGATAGGATAGAGGATAGGATACGATACAAGATAGGATAGGATAGAGGATACGATAGGAGAGAGGATAGGATAGGAAAGAGGATTGGATACGATAGACGATAGGATAGGATAGAGAATAGGATAGGATATATGATATTATAGGATAGAGTATATTATAGGATAGAGGATAGGATACGATAGAGGATAGGATAGAGGATGGGATAGGATAGAGGATACGATATGATAGAGGCTAGGATAGGATAGAGGATAGGATAGGTGTTCGGATAGGATAGAGGATAGGATAGGATAGAGGATATTATAGGATAGAGTATAGGTTAGGATAGAGGATATTATAGGATAGATGAAGGATAGAGGACTGCATAAGATAGAGGATAGGATAGGATAGACGATACAATAGGAGATTGGATAGGATAGAGGACAGGCGACGATAGAGGATAGGATAGGATAGAGGATAGGATAGGATAGAGGATAGGATAGGATAGAGGATAGGATAGGATAGAGGATAGGATAGGATAGAGGATAGGATAGGATTGAGGATAGGATAGGATAGGATAGAGGATAGGATAGGATAGAGGATAGGATAGGATAGAGGATATGATGGGATAGAGGATAGGATAGGATAGAGGATAGGATAGGATAGAGGATAGGATAGGATAGAGGATAGGATAGGATGGTGGATAGGATAGGATAGAGAATAGGATAGGATGGAGGATAGGATAGGATAGAGGATAGGATAGGGTTGAGGATAGGATATCTGATTGGATAGGATAGGGGAATGGATAGAATAGATGATAGGATAGGATAGAGGATAGAATAGGATAGGATAGAGGATAGGATAGGATAGAGGATAGGATAGGATAGAGGATAGTATAGGATAGAGGATAGGATAGGATAGAGGATAGGATATTGTAGAGGATAGGATAGGATAGAGGATAGGATAGGATAGAGGATAGGATGGGATAGAGGATAGGATAGGATAGAGGATAGGATAGGATAGAGGATAGGATAGAGGATAGGATAGGATAGAGGATAGGATAGGATAGAGGAGAGGATAGGATAGTGGATAGGATAGGATAGGATAGAGGATAGGATAGGATAGAGGATAGGATAGGATAGAGGAGAGGATAGGATAGTGGATAGGATAGGATAGG
This sequence comes from Halictus rubicundus, assembly GCF_050948215.1. Lineage (NCBI taxonomy): Eukaryota > Metazoa > Arthropoda > Insecta > Hymenoptera > Halictidae > Halictus > Halictus rubicundus. The sequence goes on along the minus strand of NW_027488583.1, from coordinate 1,553,240 downwards.
ATAGAGGATAGGATAGGATAGAGGATAGGATAGGATAAAAGGATAGGATAGGATAGAGGATAGGATAGGATAGAGGATAGGATAGGATAGAGGATAGGATAGAATAGAGGATAGGGTAGGATAGAGGATAGGATAGGCTAGAGGATAGGATGGGATAGAGGATAGGATAGGATAGAGGATAGGATAGGATAGAGGATAGGATAGGATAGAGGATAGGATAGGATAGAGGAGAGGATAGGATAGTGGATAGGATAGGATAGGATAGAGGATAGGATTTGATAGAGGATAGGATAGGATAAAAGGATAGGATAGGATAGAGGATAGGATAGGATAGAGGATAGGATAGGATAGAGGATAGGATAGAATAGAGGATAGGATGGGATAGAGGATAGGATAGGATAGAGGATAGGATAGGATAGAGGATAGGATAGGATAGAGGATAGGATAGGATAGAGGATAGGATAGGATAGTGGATAGGATAGGATAGGATAGAGGATAGGATAGGATAGAGGATAGGATAGGATAAAAGGATAGGATAGGATAGAGGATAGGATAGGATAAAGGATAGGATAGGATAGAGGATAGGATAGAATAGAGTATTGGATAGGATAGAGGATAGGATAGGATAGAGGATATGATAGGATAGAGGATAGGTTAGGATAGAGGATAGGATAGGTTAGAGGATAGGATTGGATAGAGGATAGGATTGGGGATTGGATAAGATAGAGGATTGGATAGGATAGAGGATAGGATAGGGGATTGGATGGGAAGGAGGACAGGAGACGATAGAGGATAGGATAGGATAGAGGATAGGATAGGATAGAGGATAGGATAGGATAGAGGATAGGATAGGATAGAGGATAGGATAGGATAGAGGATAGGATAGGATAGAGGATAGGATAGGATAGAGGATAGGATAGGATAGAGGATAGGATAGGATAGAGGATAGGATAGGATAGAGGATAGGATAGGATAGAGGATAGGATAGGATAGAGGATAGGATAGGATAGAGGATAGGATATTGTAGAGGATAGGATAGGATAGAGAATAGGATAGGATAGAGGATAGGATGGGATAGAGGATAGGATAGGATAGAGGATAGGATAGGATAGAGGATAGGATAGGATAGAGGATAGGATAGGATAGTGGATAGGATAGAGGATAGGATAGGATAGACGATACAATAGGAGATTGGATAGGATAGAGGACAGGCGACGATAGAGGATAGGATAGGATAGAGGATATTATAGGATAGAGGATAGCATAGGATAGAGGATAGGATAGGATAGAGGATAGGATAGGATAGAGGATAGGATGGGATGGTGGATAGGATAGGATAGAGGATAGGATAGGATAGAGGATAGGATAGGATAGAGGATAGGATAGGATAGAGGATAGGATAGGATAGAGGATATGATGGGATAGAGGATAGGATAGGATAGAGGATAGGATAGGGTAGAGGATAGGATAGGATAGAGGATAGGATAGGATGGTGGATAGGATAGGATAGAGAATAGGATAGGATAGAGGATAGGATAGGATAGAGGATAGGATAGGATAGTGGATAGGATAGGATAGAGGATAGGATAGGATAGAGGATAGGATAGGATACAGGATATTATAGGATAGAGTATAGGTTAGGATAGAGGATATTATAGGATAGATGAAGGATAGAGGACTGCATAAGATAGAGGATAGGATAGGATAGACGATACAATAGGAGATTGGATAGGATAGAGGACAGGCGACGATAGAGGATAGGATAGGATAGAGGATAGGATAGGATAGAGGATAGCATAGGATAGAGGATAGGATAGGATAGAGGATAGGATAGGATAGAGGATAGGATGGGATGGTGGATAGGATAGGATAGAGGATAGGATAGGATAGAGGATAGGATAGGATAGAGGATAGGATAGGATAGAGGATAGGATAGGATAGAGGATATGATGGGATAGAGGATAGGATAGGATAGAGGATAGGATAGGGTAGAGGATAGGATAGGATAGAGGATAGGATAGGATGGTGGATAGGACAGGATAGAGAATAGGATAGGATAGAGGATAGGATAGGATAGAGGATAGGATAGGATAGTGGATAGGATAGGATAGAGGATAGGATAGGATAGAGGATAGGATAGGATAAAAGGATAGGATAGGATAGAGGATAGGATAGGATAGAGAATAGGATAGGATGGAGGATAGGATAGGATAGAGGATAGGATACGATAGAGGATAGGATAGGATAGAGGATAGGATAGGATAGAGGATAGGATAGGATAGAGGATAGGATATTGTAGAGGATAGGATAGGATAGAGGATAGGATAGGATAGAGGATAGGATGGGATAGAGGATAGGATAGAATAGAGGATAGGATAGGATAGAGGATAGGATAGGATAGAGGAGAGGATAGGATAGTGGATAGGATAGGATAGGATAGAGGATAGGATAGGATAGAGGATAGGATAGGATAAAAGGATAGGATAGGATAGAGGATAGGATAGGATAGAGGATAGGATAGAATAGAGGATAGGATAGGATAGAGGATAGGATAGGATAGAGGATAGGATGGGATAGAGGACAGGATAGGATAGAGGATAGGATAGGATAGAGGATAGGATAGGATAGAGGATAGGATAGGATAGAGGAGAGGATAGGATAGTGGATAGGATAGGATAGGATAGAGGATAGGATAGGATAGAGGATAGGATAGGATAAAAGGATAGGATAGGATAGAGGATAGGATAGGATAGAGGATAGGATAGGATAGAGGATAGGATAGAATAGAGGATAGGATGGGATAGAGGATAGGATAGGATAGAGGATAGGATAGGATAGAGGATAGGATAGGATAGAGGATAGGATAGGATAGAGGATAGGATAGGATAGAGGATAGGATAGGATAGTGGATAGGATAGGATAGGATAGAGGATAGGATAGGATAGTGGATAGGATAGGATAGGATAGAGGATAGGATAGGATAGAGGATAGGATAGGATAGAGGATGGGATAGGATAAAGGATAGGATAGGATTGAGGATAGGATAGGATTGAGGATAATAAAGGATAGAGGATAGGATAGGATAGAGGATAGGATAGGATAGAGGATAGGATAGGATAGAGGATAGGATAGGATAGAGGATAGGATAGGATAGAGGATAGGATAGGATACAGGATATTATAGGATAGAGTATAGGTTAGGATAGAGGATATTATAGGATAGATGAAGGATAGAGGACTGCATAAGATAGAGGATAGGATAGGATAGACGATACAATAGGAGATTGGATAGGATAGAGGACAGGCGACGATAGAGGATAGGATAGGATAGAGGATAGGATAGGATAGAGGATAGGATAGGACAGAGGATACGATAGGATAGAGGATAGGATAGGATAGAGGATAGGATAGGATAGAGGATACGATAGGATAGAGGATAGGATAGGATAGAGGATAGAATAGGATAGAGGATAGGATAGGATAGAGGATGGGATAGGATAAAGGATAGGATAGGATTGAGGATAGGATAGGATTGAGGATAATAAAGGATAGAGGATAGGATAGGATAGAGGATAGGATAGGATAGAGGATAGGATAGGATAGAGGATAGGATAGGATAGAGGATAGGATAGGATAGAGGATAGGATAGGATAGAGGATAGGATAGGATAGAGGATAGGTTAGGATAGAGGATAGGATAGGATAGAGGATAGGATTGGATAGAGGATAGGATTGGGGATTGGATAAGATAGAGGATTGGATAGGATAGAGGATAGGATAGGGGATTGGATAGGATAGAGGACAGGCGACGATAGAGGATAGGATAGGATAGAGGATAGGATAGGATAGAGGATAGCATAGGATAGAGGATAGGATAGGATAGAGGATAGGATAGGATAGAGGATAGGATGGGATGGTGGATAGGATAGGATAGAGGATAGGATAGGATAGAGGATAGGATAGGATAGAGGATATGATGGGATAGAGGATAGGATATTATAGAGGATAGGATAGGGTAGAGGATAGGATAGGATAGAGGATAGGATAGGATGGTGGATAGGATAGGATAGAGAATAGGATAGGATAGAGGATAGGATAGGATAGAGGATAGGATAGGATAGTGGATAGGATAGGATAGAGGATAGGATAGGATAGAGGATAGGATAGGATAAAAGGATAGGATAGGATAGAGGATAGGATAGGATAGAGAATAGGATAGGATGGAGGATAGGATAGGATAGAGGATAGGATACGATAGAGGATAGGATAGGATAGAGGATAGGATAGGATAGAGGATAGGATAGAGGATAGGATAGGATAGAGGATAGGATAGGATAGAGGATAGGATAGGATAGAGGATAGGATGGGATAGAGGATAGGATAGGATAGAGGATAGGATAGGATAGAGGATAGGATAGGATAGAGGATAGGATAGGATAGAGGAGAGGATAGGATAGTGTATAGGATAGGATAGGATAGAGGATAGGATAGGATAGAGGATAGGATAGGATAAAAGGATAGGATAGGATAGAGGATAGGATAGGATAGAGGATAGGATAGGATAGAGGATAGGATAGAATAGAGGATAGGATGGGATAGAGGATAGGATAGGATAGAGGATAGGATAGGATAGAGGATAGGATAGGATAAAAGGATAGGATAGGATAGAGGATAGGATAGGATAGGATAGAGGATTGGATAGGATAAAGGATAGGATAGAATAGAGTATAGGATAGGATAGAGGATAGGATAGGATAGAGGATAGGATAGGATAGAGGATAGGTTAGGATAGAGGAGAGGATAGGATAGTGGATAGGATAGGATAGGATAGAGGATAGGATAGGATAGAGGATAGGATAGGATAAAAGGATAGGATAGGATAGAGGATAGGATAGGATAGAGGATAGGATAGGATAGAGGATAGGATAGAATAGAGGATAGGATGGGATAGAGGATAGGATAGGATAGAGGATAGGATAGGATAGAGGATAGGATAGGATAGAGGATAGGATAGGATAGAGGATAGGATAGGATAGTGGATAGGATAGGATAGGATAGAGGATAGGATAGGATAGAGGATAGGATAGGATAAAAGGATAGGATAGGATAGAGGATAGGATAGGATAAAGGATAGGATACTATAGAGGATAGGATAGAATAGAGTATAGGATAGGATAGAGGATAGGATAGGATAGAGGATAGGATAGGATAGAGGATAGGATAGGATAGAGGATAGGATAGGATAGAGGATAGGATAGGATAGAGGATAGGATAGGATAGAGGATAGGATAGGATAGAGGATAGGATAGGATAGAGGATAGGATAGGATAGAGGATAGGATAGGATAGAGGATCCGATAGGATAGGATAGAGGATAGGATAGGATAGAGGATAGGATAGGATAGAGGATAGGATAGGACAGAGGATACGATAGGATAGAGGATAGGATAGGATAGAGGATAGGATAGGATAGAGGATACGATAGGATAGAAGATAGGATAGGATAGAGGATAGGATAGGATAGAGGATAGGATAGGATAGAGGATGGGATAGGATAAAGGATAGGATAGGATTGAGGATAAGATAGGATTGAGGATAATAAAGGATAGAGGATAGGATAGGATAGAGGATAGGATAGGATAGAGGATAGGATAGGATAGAGGATAGGATAGGATAGAGGATAGGATAGGATAGAGGATAATATAGGATAGAGGATAGGATAGGATAGAGGATAGGATAGGATAGTGGGTAGGATAGGATAGGATAGATGATACGATAGGATAGAGGATAGGATAGGATAGATGATAGGATAGGATATAGGATTGGATAGAATAGAGGACATTATACCATAGAGGATAGGATAGGATAGAGGATACGATAGAGGATTGGATAGGATAGAGGATAGGATAGGGTTGAGGGTAGGATATGGGATTGGATAGGATAGGGGATTGGATAGAATAGAGGATAGGATAGGATAGAGGATAGAATAGGATTCAGGATAGGATAGGATAGAGGATTAGATAGGATAGAGGATAGGATAGGATAGGAGATAGGATAGGAGTGAGGATAGGACAGGATTGAGTATAGGATAGGGTAGAGGATAGGATAGGATAGAGGATAGGATAGGATAGAGGATGGGATAGGATAAAGGATAGGATAGGATTGAGGATAGGATAGGATTGAGGATAATAAAGGATAGAGGATAGGATAGGATAGAGGATAGGATAGGATAGAGGATAGGATAGGATAGAGGATAGGATAGAATAGAGGATAGGATGGGATAGAGGATAGGATAGGATAGAGGATAGGATAGGATAGAGGATAGGATAGGATAGAGGATAGGATAGGATAGAGGATAGGATAGGATAGTGGATAGGATAGGATAGGATAGAGGATAGGATAGTATAGAGGATAGGATAGGATAAAAGGATAGGATAGGATAGAGGATAGGATAGGATAGAGGATAGGATAGGATAGAGGATAGGATAGAATAGAGTATAGGATAGGATAGAGGATAGGATAGGATAGAGGATAGGATAGGATAGAGGATAGGTTAGGATAGAGGATAGGATAGGATAGAGGATAGGATTGGATAGAGGATAGGATTGGGGATTGGATAAGATAGAGGATTGGATAGGATAGAGGATAGGATAGGGGATTGGATAGGAAGGAGGACAGGAGACGATAGAGGATAGGATAGGATAGAGGATAGGATAGGATAGAGGATAGGATAGGATAGAGGATAGGATAGGATAGAGGATAGGATAGGATAGAGGATAGGATAGGATAGAGGATAGGATAGGATAGAGGATAGGATAGGGTAGAGGATAGGATAGGATAGAGGATAGGATAGGATAGAGGATAGGATAGGATAGAGGATAGGATAGGATAGAGGATTGGATAGGATAGGATAGAGGATAGGATAGGATAGAGGATAGGATAGGATAGAGGATAGGATAGGACAGAGGATACGATAGGATAGAGGATAGGATAGGATAGAGGATAGGATAGGATAGAGGATACGATAGGATAGACGATAGGATAGGATAGAGGATAGGATAGGATAGAGGATAGGATAGGATAGAGGATAGGATAGGATAGAGGATTAGATAGGATAGAGGATAGGATAGGATAGGAGATAGGATAGGAGTGAGGATAGGACAGGATTGAGTATAGGATAGGGTAGAGGATAGGATAGGATAGAGGATAGGATAGGATAGAGGATGGGATAGGATAAAGGATAGGATAGGATTGAGGATAGGATAGGATTGAGGATAATAAAGGATAGAGGATAGGATAGGATAGAGGATAGGATAGGATAGAGGATAGGATAGGATAGAGGATAGGATAGAATAGAGGATAGGATGGGATAGAGGATAGGATAGGATAGAGGATAGGATAGGATAGAGGATAGGATAGGATAGAGGATATGATAGGATAGAGGATAGGATAGGATAGTGGATAGGATAGGATAGGATAGAGGATAGGATAGTATAGAGGATAGGATAGGATAAAAGGATAGGATAGGATAGAGGATAGGATAGGATAGAGGATAGGATAGGATAGAGGATAGGATAGAATAGAGTATAGGATAGGATAGAGGATAGGATAGGATAGAGGATAGGATAGGATAGAGGATAGGTTAGGATAGAGGATAGGATAGGATAGAGGATAGGATTGGATAGAGGATAGGATAGGATAGAGGATAGGATAGGATAGAGGATAGGATAGGATAGAGGATAGGATAGGATAGAGGATAGGATAGGATAGAGGATAGGATAGGATAGAGGATAGGATAGGATAGAGGATAGGATAGGATAGAGGATTGGATAGGATAGGATAGAGGATAGGATAGGATAGAGGATAGGATAGGATAGAGGATAGGATAGGACAGAGGATACGATAGGATAGAGGATAGGATAGGATAGAGGATAGGATAGGATAGAGGATACGATAGGATAGAGGATAGGATAGGATAGAGGATAGGATAGGATAGAGGATAGGATAGGATAGAGGATGGGATAGGATAAAGGATAGGATAGGATTGAGGATAGGATAGGATTGAGGATAATAAAGGATAGAGGATAGGATAGGATAGAGGATAGGATAGGATAGAGGATAGGATAGGATAGAGGATAGGATAGGATAGAGGATAGGATAGGATAGAGGATAGGATAGGATAGAGGATAGGATAGGATAGAGGATAGGATAGGATAGAGGATAGGATGGGATGGTGGATAGGATAGGATAGAAGATAGGATAGGATAGAGGATAGGATAGGATAGAGGATAGGATAGGATAGAGGATAGGATAGGATAGAGGATATGATGGGATAGAGGATAGGATAGGATAGAGGATAGGATAGGGTAGAGGATAGGATAGGATAGAGGATAGGATAGGATGGTGGATAGGATAGGATAGAGAATAGGATAGGATAGAGGATAGGATAGGATAGAGGATAGGATAGGATAGTGGATAGGATAGGATAGAGGATAGGATAGGATACAGGATAGGATAGGATAAAAGGATAGGATAGGATAGAGGATAGGATAGGATAGAGAATAGGATAGGATGGAGGATAGGATAGGATAGAGGATAGGATACGATAGAGGATAGGATAGGATAGAGGATAGGATAGGATAGAGGATAGGATAGGATAGAGGATAGGATATTGTAGAGGATAGGATAGGATAGAGCATAGGATAGGATGGAGGATAGGATGGGATAGAGGATAGGATAGGATAGAGGATAGGATAGGATAGAGGATAGGATAGTATAGAGGATAGGATAGGATAGAGGAGAGGATAGGATAGTGTATAGGATAGGATAGGATAGAGGATAGGATAGGATAGAGGATAGGATAGGATAAAAGGATAGGATAGGATAGAGGATAGGATAGGATAGAGGATAGGATGGAGGATTGGATAGGATAGAGATTAGGATACGATAGAGGATAGGATAGGATAGGATAGAGGACAGGACAGGATAGAGGATAGGATATGATAGAGGATAGGATAGGATTGAGGATAGAATAGGGGTTTGGATAGGATAGAGGATATTATAGGATAGAGGATGGAATAGGATGGAGGATAGGATAGGATAGAGAATAGGATACGATAAATGATATTATAGGAATGACGATACGATATGATAGATGACACGATATTATAGAGGATAGGATACGATAGAGGATAGGATAGGATAGAGGATAGAATATGAGAATGGATAGGATATACGATAGGATAGGATAGAGGATAGGATAGGATAGAGGATAGGATAGAATAGAGTATAGGATAGGATAGAGGATAGGATAGGATAGAGGATAGGATAGGATAGAGGATAGGTTAGGATAGAGGATAGGATAGGATAGAGGATAGGATTGGATAGAGGATAGGATTGGGGATTGGATAAGATAGAGGATTGGATAGGATAGAGGATAGGATAGGGGATTGGATAGGAAGGAGGACAGGAGACGATAGAGGATAGGATAGGATAGAGGATAGGATAGGATAGAGGATAGGATAGGATAGAGGATAGGATAGGATAGTGGTTAGGATAGGATAGAGGATAGGATAGGATAGAGGATAGGATAGGATAGAGGATCCGATAGGATAGGATAGAGGATAGGATAGGATAGAGGATAGGATAGAATAGAGGATAGGATGGGATAGAGGATAGGATAGGATAGAGGATAGGATAGGATAGAGGATAGGATAGGATAGAGGATAGGATAGGATAGAGGATAGGATAGGATAGTGGATAGGATAGGATAGGATAGAGGATAGGATAGTATAGAGGATAGGATAGGATAAAAGGATAGGATAGGATAGAGGATAGGATAGGATAGAGGATAGGATAGGATAGAGGATAGGATAGAATAGAGTATAGGATAGGATAGAGGATAGGATAGGATAGAGGATAGGATAGGATAGAGGATAGGTTAGGATAGAGGATAGGATAGGATAGAGGATAGGATTGGATAGAGGATAGGATTGGGGATTGGATAAGATAGAGGATTGGATAGGATAGAGGATAGGATAGGGGATTGGATAGGAAGGAGGACAGGAGACGATAGAGGATAGGATAGGATAGAGGATAGGATAGGATAGAGGATAGGATAGGATAGAGGATAGGATAGGATAGAGGATAGGATAGGATAGAGGATAGGATAGGATAGAGGATAGGATAGGATAGAGGATTGGATAGGATAGGATAGAGGATAGGATAGGATAGAGGATAGGATAGGATAGAGGATAGGATAGGACAGAGGATACGATAGGATAGAGGATAGGATAGGATAGAGGATAGGATAGGATAGAGGATACGATAGGATAGAGGATAGGATAGGATAGAGGATAGGATAGGATAGAGGATAGGATAGGATAGAGGATAGGATAGGATAGAGGATTAGATAGGATAGAGGATAGGATAGGATAGGAGATAGGATAGGAGTGAGGATAGGACAGGATTGAGTATAGGATAGGGTAGAGGATAGGATAGGATAGAGGATAGGATAGGATAGAGGATGGGATAGGATAAAGGATAGGATAGGATTGAGGATAGGATAGGATTGAGGATAATAAAGGATAGAGGATAGGATAGGATAGAGGATAGGATAGGATAGAGGATAGGATAGAATAGAGGATAGGATAGAATAGAGGATAGGATGGGATAGAGGATAGGATAGGATAGAGGATAGGATAGGATAGAGGAGAGGATAGGATAGTGTATAGGATAGGATAGGATAGAGGATAGGATAGGATAGAGGATAGGATAGGATAAAAGGATAGGATAGGATAGAGGATAGGATAGGATAGAGGATAGGATGGAGGATTGGATAGGATAGAGATTAGGATACGATAGAGGATAGGATAGGATAGGATAGAGGACAGGACAGGATAGAGGATAGGATATGATAGAGGATAGGATAGGATAGAGGATAGGATAGGATAGAGGATAGGATAGGATAGAGGATAGGATAGAATAGAGTATAGGATAGGATAGAGGATAGGATAGGATAGAGGATAGGATAGGATAGAGGATAGGTTAGGATAGAGGATAGGATAGGATAGAGGATAGGATTGGATAGAGGATAGGATAGGATAGAGGATAGGATAGGATAGAGGATAGGATAGGATAGAGGATAGGATAGGATAGAGGATAGGATAGGATAGAGGATAGGATAGGATAGAGGATAGGATAGGATAGAGGATAGGATAGGATAGAGGATTGGATAGGATAGGATAGAGGATAGGATAGGATAGAGGATAGGATAGGATAGAGGATAGGATAGGACAGAGGATACGATAGGATAGAGGATAGGATAGGATAGAGGATAGGATAGGATAGAGGATACGATAGGATAGAGGATAGGATAGGATAGAGGATAGGATAGGATAGAGGATAGGATAGGATAGAGGATGGGATAGGATAAAGGATAGGATAGGATTGAGGATAGGATAGGATTGAGGATAATAAAGGATAGAGGATAGGATAGGATAGAGGATAGGATAGGATAGAGGATAGGATAGGATAGAGGATAGGATAGGATAGAGGATAGGATAGGATAGAGGATAGGATAGGATAGAGGATAGGATAGGATAGAGGATAGGATAGGATAGAGGATAGGATAGGATAGAGGATAGGATGGGATGGTGGATAGGATAGGATAGAAGATAGGATAGGATAGAGGATAGGATAGGATAGAGGATAGGATAGGATAGAGGATAGGATAGGATAGAGGATATGATGGGATAGAGGATAGGATAGGATAGAGGATAGGATAGGGTAGAGGATAGGATAGGATAGAGGATAGGATAGGATGGTGGATAGGATAGGATAGAGAATAGGATAGGATAGAGGATAGGATAGGATAGAGGATAGGATAGGATAGTGGATAGGATAGGATAGAGGATAGGATAGGATACAGGATAGGATAGGATAAAAGGATAGGATAGGATAGAGGATAGGATAGGATAGAGAATAGGATAGGATGGAGGATAGGATAGGATAGAGGATAGGATACGATAGAGGATAGGATAGGATAGAGGATAGGATAGGATAGAGGATAGGATAGGATAGAGGATAGGATATTGTAGAGGATAGGATAGGATAGAGCATAGGATAGGATGGAGGATAGGATGGGATAGAGGATAGGATAGGATAGAGGATAGGATAGGATAGAGGATAGGATAGTATAGAGGATAGGATAGGATAGAGGAGAGGATAGGATAGTGTATAGGATAGGATAGGATAGAGGATAGGATAGGATAGAGGATAGGATAGGATAAAAGGATAGGATAGGATAGAGGATAGGATAGGATAGAGGATAGGATGGAGGATTGGATAGGATAGAGATTAGGATACGATAGAGGATAGGATAGGATAGGATAGAGGACAGGACAGGATAGAGGATAGGATATGATAGAGGATAGGATAGGATTGAGGATAGAATAGGGGTTTGGATAGGATAGAGGATATTATAGGATAGAGGATGGAATAGGATGGAGGATAGGATAGGATAGAGAATAGGATACGATAAATGATATTATAGGAATGACGATACGATATGATAGATGACACGATATTATAGAGGATAGGATACGATAGAGGATAGGATAGGATAGAGGATAGAATATGAGAATGGATAGGATATACGATAGGATAGGATAGAGGATAGGATAGGATAGAGGATAGGATAGAATAGAGTATAGGATAGGATAGAGGATAGGATAGGATAGAGGATAGGATAGGATAGAGGATAGGTTAGGATAGAGGATAGGATAGGATAGAGGATAGGATTGGATAGAGGATAGGATTGGGGATTGGATAAGATAGAGGATTGGATAGGATAGAGGATAGGATAGGGGATTGGATAGGAAGGAGGACAGGAGACGATAGAGGATAGGATAGGATAGAGGATAGGATAGGATAGAGGATAGGATAGGATAGAGGATAGGATAGGATAGTGGTTAGGATAGGATAGAGGATAGGATAGGATAGAGGATAGGATAGGATAGAGGATCCGATAGGATAGGATAGAGGATAGGATAGGATAGAGGATAGGATAGAATAGAGGATAGGATGGGATAGAGGATAGGATAGGATAGAGGATAGGATAGGATAGAGGATAGGATAGGATAGAGGATAGGATAGGATAGAGGATAGGATAGGATAGTGGATAGGATAGGATAGGATAGAGGATAGGATAGTATAGAGGATAGGATAGGATAAAAGGATAGGATAGGATAGAGGATAGGATAGGATAGAGGATAGGATAGGATAGAGGATAGGATAGAATAGAGTATAGGATAGGATAGAGGATAGGATAGGATAGAGGATAGGATAGGATAGAGGATAGGTTAGGATAGAGGATAGGATAGGATAGAGGATAGGATTGGATAGAGGATAGGATTGGGGATTGGATAAGATAGAGGATTGGATAGGATAGAGGATAGGATAGGGGATTGGATAGGAAGGAGGACAGGAGACGATAGAGGATAGGATAGGATAGAGGATAGGATAGGATAGAGGATAGGATAGGATAGAGGATAGGATAGGATAGAGGATAGGATAGGATAGAGGATAGGATAGGATAGAGGATAGGATAGGATAGAGGATTGGATAGGATAGGATAGAGGATAGGATAGGATAGAGGATAGGATAGGATAGAGGATAGGATAGGACAGAGGATACGATAGGATAGAGGATAGGATAGGATAGAGGATAGGATAGGATAGAGGATACGATAGGATAGAGGATAGGATAGGATAGAGGATAGGATAGGATAGAGGATAGGATAGGATAGAGGATAGGATAGGATAGAGGATTAGATAGGATAGAGGATAGGATAGGATACAGGATAGGATAGGATAAAAGGATAGGATAGGATAGAGGATAGGATAGGATAGAGAATAGGATAGGATGGAGGATAGGATAGGATAGAGGATAGGATACGATAGAGGATAGGATAGGATAGAGGATAGGATAGGATAGAGGATAGGATAGGATAGAGGATAGGATATTGTAGAGGATAGGATAGGATAGAGCATAGGATAGGATGGAGGATAGGATGGGATAGAGGATAGGATAGGATAGAGGATAGGATAGGATAGAGGATAGGATAGTATAGAGGATAGGATAGGATAGAGGAGAGGATAGGATAGTGTATAGGATAGGATAGGATAGAGGATAGGATAGGATAGAGGATAGGATAGGATAAAAGGATAGGATAGGATAGAGGATAGGATAGGATAGAGGATAGGATGGAGGATTGGATAGGATAGAGATTAGGATACGATAGAGGATAGGATAGGATAGGATAGAGGACAGGACAGGATAGAGGATAGGATATGATAGAGGATAGGATAGGATTGAGGATAGAATAGGGGTTTGGATAGGATAGAGGATATTATAGGATAGAGGATGGAATAGGATGGAGGATAGGATAGGATAGAGAATAGGATACGATAAATGATATTATAGGAATGACGATACGATATGATAGATGACACGATATTATAGAGGATAGGATACGATAGAGGATAGGATAGGATAGAGGATAGAATATGAGAATGGATAGGATATACGATAGGATAGGATAGAGGATAGGATAGGATAGAGGATAGGATAGAATAGAGTATAGGATAGGATAGAGGATAGGATAGGATAGAGGATAGGATAGGATAGAGGATAGGTTAGGATAGAGGATAGGATAGGATAGAGGATAGGATTGGATAGAGGATAGGATTGGGGATTGGATAAGATAGAGGATTGGATAGGATAGAGGATAGGATAGGGGATTGGATAGGAAGGAGGACAGGAGACGATAGAGGATAGGATAGGATAGAGGATAGGATAGGATAGAGGATAGGATAGGATAGAGGATAGGATAGGATAGTGGTTAGGATAGGATAGAGGATAGGATAGGATAGAGGATAGGATAGGATAGAGGATCCGATAGGATAGGATAGAGGATAGGATAGGATAGAGGATAGGATAGAATAGAGGATAGGATGGGATAGAGGATAGGATAGGATAGAGGATAGGATAGGATAGAGGATAGGATAGGATAGAGGATAGGATAGGATAGAGGATAGGATAGGATAGTGGATAGGATAGGATAGGATAGAGGATAGGATAGTATAGAGGATAGGATAGGATAAAAGGATAGGATAGGATAGAGGATAGGATAGGATAGAGGATAGGATAGGATAGAGGATAGGATAGAATAGAGTATAGGATAGGATAGAGGATAGGATAGGATAGAGGATAGGATAGGATAGAGGATAGGTTAGGATAGAGGATAGGATAGGATAGAGGATAGGATTGGATAGAGGATAGGATTGGGGATTGGATAAGATAGAGGATTGGATAGGATAGAGGATAGGATAGGGGATTGGATAGGAAGGAGGACAGGAGACGATAGAGGATAGGATAGGATAGAGGATAGGATAGGATAGAGGATAGGATAGGATAGAGGATAGGATAGGATAGAGGATAGGATAGGATAGAGGATAGGATAGGATAGAGGATAGGATAGGATAGAGGATAGGATAGGATAGAGGATTGGATAGGATAGGATAGAGGATAGGATAGGATAGAGGATAGGATAGGATAGAGGATAGGATAGGACAGAGGATACGATAGGATAGAGGATAGGATAGGATAGAGGATAGGATAGGATAGAGGATACGATAGGATAGAGGATAGGATAGGATAGAGGATAGGATAGGATAGAGGATAGGATAGGATAGAGGATAGGATAGGATAGAGGATTAGATAGGATAGAGGATAGGATAGGATAGGAGATAGGATAGGAGTGAGGATAGGACAGGATTGAGTATAGGATAGGGTAGAGGATAGGATAGGATAGAGGATAGGATAGGATAGAGGATGGGATAGGATAAAGGATAGGATAGGATTGAGGATAGGATAGGATTGAGGATAATAAAGGATAGAGGATAGGATAGGATAGAGGATAGGATAGGATAGAGGATAGGATAGAATAGAGGATAGGATAGAATAGAGGATAGGATGGGATAGAGGATAGGATAGGATAGAGGATAGGATAGGATAGAGGAGAGGATAGGATAGTGTATAGGATAGGATAGGATAGAGGATAGGATAGGATAGAGGATAGGATAGGATAAAAGGATAGGATAGGATAGAGGATAGGATAGGATAGAGGATAGGATGGAGGATTGGATAGGATAGAGATTAGGATACGATAGAGGATAGGATAGGATAGGATAGAGGACAGGACAGGATAGAGGATAGGATATGATAGAGGATAGGATAGGATTGAGGATAGAATAGGGGTTTGGATAGGATAGAGGATATTATAGGATAGAGGATGGAATAGGATGGAGGATAGGATAGGATAGAGAATAGGATACGATAAATGATATTATAGGAATGACGATACGATATGATAGATGACACGATATTATAGAGGATAGGATACGATAGAGGATAGGATAGGATAGAGGATAGAATATGAGAATGGATAGGATATACGATAGGATAGTATAGAGGATAGGATAGGATAGAGGATAGGATAGGATGGAGGATAGGTTAGGATAGAGGATAGGATAGGATAGAGGATAGGATTGGATAGAGGATAGGATTGGGGATTGGATAAGATAGAGGATTGGATAGGATAGAGGATAGGATAGGGGATTGGATAGGAAGGAGGACAGGAGACGATAGAGGATAGGATAGGATAGAGGATAGGATAGGATAGAGGATAGGATAGGATAGAGGATAGGATAGGATAGAGGATAGGATAGGATAGAGGATAGGATAGGATAGAGGATAGGATAGGATAGAGGATAGGATAGGATAGAGGATAGGATAGGATAGAGGATCCGATAGGATAGGATAGAGGATAGGATAGGATAGAGGATAGGATAGAATAGAGGATAGGATGGGATAGAGGATAGGATAGGATAGAGGATAGGATAGGATAGAGGATAGGATAGGATAGAGGATAGGATAGGATAGAGGATAGGATAGGATAGAGGATAGGATAGGATAGAGGATAGGATAGGATAGAGGATAGGATAGGATAGAGGATAGGATAGGATAGAGGATAGGATAGGATAGAGGATTGGATAGGATAGGATAGAGGATAGGATAGGATAGAGGATAGGATAGGATAGAGGATACGATAGGATAGAGGATAGGATAGGATAGAGGATAGGATAGGATAGAGGATACGATAGGATAGAGGATAGGATAGGATAGAGGATAGGATAGGATAGAGGATAGGATAGGATAGAGGATGGGATAGGATAAAGGATAGGATAGGATTGAGGATAGGATAGGATTGAGGATAATAAAGGATAGAGGATAGGATAGGATAGAGGATAGGATAGGATAGAGGATAGGATAGGATAGAGGATAGGATAGGATAGAGGATTAGATAGGATAGAGGATAGGATAGGATAGGAGATAGGATAGGAGTGAGGATAGGATAGGATTGAGGATAATAAAGGATAGAGGATAGGATAGGATAGAGGATAGGATAGGATAGAGGATAGGATAGGATAGAGGATAGGATAGAATAGAGGATAGGATGGGATAGAGGATAGGATAGGATAGAGGATAGGATAGGATAGAGGATAGGATAGGATAGAGGATAGGATAGGATAGAGGATAGGATAGGATAGTGGATAGGATAGGATAGGATAGAGGATAGGATAGTATAGAGGATAGGATAGGATAAAAGGATAGGATAGGATAGAGGATAGGATAGGATAGAGGATAGGATAGGATAGAGGATAGGATAGAATAGAGTATAGGATAGGATAGAGGATAGGATAGGATAGAGGATAGGATAGGATAGAGGATAGGTTAGGATAGAGGATAGGATAGGATAGAGGATAGGGTTGGATAGAGGATAGGATTGGGGATTGGATAAGATAGAGGATTGGATAGGATAGAGGATAGGATAGGGGATTGGATAGGAAGGAGGACAGGAGACGATAGAGGATAGGATAGGATTGAGGATAGGATAGGATATAGGATAGGATAGGATAGAGGATAGGATAGGATAGAGGATAGGATAGGATAGAGGATAGGATAGGATAGAGGATAGGATAGGATAGAGGATAGGATAGGATAGAGGATAGGATAGGATAGAGGATAGGATAGGATAGAGGATAGGATAGGATAGAGGATAGGATAGGATAGAGGATAGGATAGGATAGAGGATAGGATAGGATAGAGGATAGGATAGGATAGAGGATTGGATAGGATAGGATAGAGGATAGGATAGGATAGAGGATAGGATAGGATAGAGGATAGGATAGGACAGAGGATACGATAGGATAGAGGATAGGATAGGATAGAGGATAGGATAGGATAGAGGATACGATAGGATAGAGGATAGGATAGGATAGAGGATAGGATAGGATAGAGGATAGGATAGGATAGAGGATAGGATAGGATAGAGGATTAGATAGGATAGAGGATCCGATAGGATAGGATAGAGGATAGGATAGGATAGAGGATAGGATAGAATAGAGGATAGGATGGGATAGAGGATAGGATAGGATAGAGGATAGGATAGGATAGAGGATAGGATAGGATAGAGGATAGGATAGGATAGAGGATAGGATAGGATAGTGGATAGGATAGGATAGGATAGAGGATAGGATAGTATAGAGGATAGGATAGGATAAAAGGATAGGATAGGATAGAGGATAGGATAGGATAGAGGATAGGATAGAATAGAGGATAGGATAGGATAGAGGATAGAGGATAGGATAGGATAGAGGATAGGATAGGATAGAGGATAGGATAGGATAGAGGATAGGATAGGATAGAGGATAGGATAGGATAGAGGATAGGATATGATAGAGGATAGGATAGGACAGAGGATACGATAGGATAGAGGATAGGATAGGATAGAGGATAGGATAGGATAGAGGATACGATAGGATAGAGGATAGGATAGGATAGAGGATAGGATAGGATAGAGGATAGGATAGTATAGAGGATTAGATAGGATAGAGGATAGGATAGGATAGGAGATAGGATAGGAGTGAGGATAGGACAGGATTGAGTATAGGATAGGGAAGAGGATAGGATAGGATAGAGGATAGGATAGGATAGAGGATGGGATAGGATAAAGGATAGGATAGGATTGAGGATGGGATAGGATTGAGGATAATAAAGGATAGAGGATAGGATAGGATAGAGGATAGGATAGGATAGAGGATAGGATAGGATAGAGGATAGGATAGAATAGAGGATAGGATGGGATAGAGGATAGGATAGGATAGAGGATAGGATAGGATAGAGGATAGGATAGGATAGAGGATAGGATAGGATAGAGGATAGGATAGGATAGTGGATAGGATAGGATAGGATAGAGGATAGGATAGTATAGAGGATAGGATAGGATAAAAGTATAGGATAGGATAGAGGATAGGATAGGATAGAGGATAGGATAGGATAGAGGATAGGATAGAATAGAGTATAGGATAGGATAGAGGATAGGATAGGATAGAGGATAGGATAGGATAGAGGATAGGTTAGGATAGAGGATAGGATAGGATAGGATAGTGGATAGGATAGGATAGGATAGAGTATAGGATAGGATAGAGGATAGGATAGGATAGAGGATAGGATAGGGTAGAGGATAGGATAGGATAGAGGATAGGATAGGATAGAGGATAGGATAGGATAGAGGATAGGATAGGATAGAGGATACGATAAGATAGAGGATAGGATAGAGGATAGGATAGGATAGAGGATAGGATAGGATAGAGGATAGGATAGGATAGAGGATTGGATAGGATAGGATAGAGGATAGGATAGGATAGAGGATAGGATAGGATAGAGGATAGGATAGGACAGAGGATACGATAGGATAGAGGATAGGATAGGATAGAGGATAGGATAGGATAGAGGATACGATAGGATAGAGGATAGGATAGGATAGAGGATAGGATAGGATAGAGGATAGGATAGGATAGAGGATGGGATAGGATAAAGGATAGGATAGGATTGAGGATAGGATAGGATTGAGGATAATAAAGGATAGAGGATAGGATAGGATAGAGGATAGGATAGGATAGAGGATAGGATAGGATAGAGGATAGGATAGGATAGAGGATAGGATAGGATAGAGGATAGGATAGGATAGAGGATAGGATAGGATAGAGGATAGGATAGGATAGAGAATAGGATAGGATGGAGGATAGGATAGGATAGAGGATAGGATACGATAGAGGATAGGATACCATAGAGGATAGGATAGGATAGAGGATAGGATAGGATAGAGGATAGGATATTGTAGAGGATAGGATAGGATAGAGCATAGGATAGGATGGAGGATAGGATGGGATAGAGGATAGGATAGGATAGAGGATAGGATAGGATAGAGGATAGGATAGGATAGAGGATAGGATAGGATAGAGGAGAGGATAGGATAGTGTATAGGATAGGATAGGATAGAGGATAGGATAGGATAGAGGATAGGATAGGATAAAAGGATAGGATAGGATAGAGGATAGGATAGGATAGAGGATAGGATGGAGGATTGGATAGGATAGAGATTAGGATACGATAGAGGATAGGATAGGATAGGATAGAGGACAGGACAGGATAGAGGATAGGATATGATAGAGGATAGGATAGGATTGAGGATAGAATAGGGGTTTGGATAGGATAGAGGATATTATAGGATAGAGGATGGAATAGGATGGAGGATAGGATAGGATAGAGAATAGGATACGATAAATGATATTATAGGAATGACGATACGATATGATAGATGACACGATATTATAGAGGATAGGATACGATAGAGGATAGGATAGGATAGAGGATAGAATATGAGAATGGATAGGATATACGATAGGATAGGATAGAGGATAGGATAGGATAGAGGATAGGATAGAATAGAGTATAGGATAGGATAGAGGATAGGATAGGATAGAGGATAGGATAGGATAGAGGATAGGTTAGGATAGAGGATAGGATAGGATAGAGGATAGGATTGGATAGAGGATAGGATTGGGGATTGGATAAGATAGAGGATTGGATAGGATAGAGGATAGGATAGGATAGAGGATAGGATAGGATAGAGGATAGGATAGGACAGAGGATACGATAGGATAGAGGATAGGATAGGATAGAGGATAGGATAGGATAGAGGATACGATAGGATAGAGGATAGGATAGGATAGAGGATAGGATAGGATAGAGGATAGGATAGGATAGAGGATTAGATAGGATAGAGGATAGGATAGGATAGGAGATAGGATAGGAGTGAGGATAGGACAGGATTGAGTATAGGATAGGGTAGAGGATAGGATAGGATAGAGGATAGGATAGGATAGAGGATGGGATAGGATAAAGGATAGGATAGGATTGAGGATAGGATAGGATTGAGGATAATAAAGGATAGAGGATAGGATAGGATAGAGGATAGGATAGGATAGAGGATAGGATAGGATAGAGGATAGGATAGAATAGAGGATAGGATGGGATAGAGGATAGGATAGGATAGAGGATAGGATAGGATAGAGGATAGGATAGGATAGAGGATAGGATAGGATAGAGGATAGGATAGGATAGTGGATAGGATAGGATAGGATAGAGGATAGGATAGTATAGAGGATAGGATAGGATAAAAGGATAGGATAGGATAGAGGATAGGATAGGATAGAGGATAGGATAGGATAGAGGATAGGATAGAATAGAGTATAGGATAGGATAGAGGATAGGATAGGATAGAGGATAGGATAGGATAGAGGATAGGATAGGATAGAGGATAGGTTAGGATAGAGGATAGGATAGGATAGGATAGAGGATAGGATAGGATAGAGGATAGGATAGGATAGAGGATAGGATAGGATAGAGGATAGGATAGGATAGAGGATAGGATAAGATAGAGGATAGGATAGAGGATAGGATAGGATAGAGGATAGGATAGAGTATAGGATAGGATAGAGGATCGGATAGGATAGAGGATTGGATAGGATAGGATAGAGGATAGGATAGGATAGAGGATAGGATAGGATAGAGGATAGGATAGGACAGAGGATACGATAGGATAGAGGATAGGATAGGATAGAGGATAGGATAGGATAGAGGATACGATAGGATAGAGGATAGGATAGGATAGAGGATAGGATAGGATAGAGGATAGGATAGGATAGAGGATGGGATAGGATAAAGGATAGGATAGGATTGAGGATAGGATAGGATTGAGGATAATAAAGGATAGAGGATAGGATAGGATAGAGGATAGGATAGGATAGAGGATAGGATAGGATAGAGGATAGGATAGGATAGAGGATAGGATAGGATAGAGGATAGGATAGGATAGAGGATAGGATAGGATAGAGGATAGGATAGGATAGAGGATAGGATAGGATAGGGGATAGGATAGGATAGAGGATAGGATGGGATGGTGGATAGGATAGGATAGAGGATAGGATAGGATAGAGGATAGGATAGGATAGAGGATAGGATAGGATAGAGGATAGGATAGGATAGAGGATAGGATAGGATAGAGGATATGATGGGATAGAGGATAGGATAGGATAGCGGATAGGATAGGGTAGAGGATAGGATAGGATAGAGGATAGGATAGGATGGTGGATAGGATAGGATAGAGAATAGGATAGGATAGAGGATAGGATAGGATAGAGGATAGGATAGGATAGTGGATAGGATAGGATAGAGGATAGGATAGGATACAGGATAGGATAGGATAAAAGGATAGGATAGGATAGAGGATAGGATAGGATAGAGAATAGGATAGGATGGAGGATAGGATAGGATAGAGGATAGGATACGATAGAGGATAGGATAGGATAGAGGATAGGATAGGATAGAGGATAGGATAGGATAGAGGATAGGATATTGTAGAGGATAGGATAGGATAGAGCATAGGATAGGATGGAGGATAGGATGGGATAGAGGATAGGATAGGATAGAGGATAGGATAGGATAGAGGATAGGATAGGATAGAGGATAGGATAGGATAGAGGAGAGGATAGGATAGTGTATAGGATAGGATAGGATAGAGGATAGGATAGGATAGAGGATAGGATAGGATAAAAGGATAGGATAGGATAGAGGATAGGATAGGATAGAGGATAGGATGGAGGATTGGATAGGATAGAGATTAGGATACGATAGAGGATAGGATAGGATAGGATAGAGGACAGGACAGGATAGAGGATAGGATAGGATATGATAGAGGATAGGATAGGATTGAGGATAGAATAGGGGTTTGGATAGGATAGAGGATATTATAGGATAGAGGATGGAATAGGATGGAGGATAGGATAGGATAGAGAATAGGATACGATAAATGATATTATAGGAATGACGATACGATATGATAGATGACACGATATTATAGAGGATAGGATACGATAGAGGATAGGATAGGATAGAGGATAGAATATGAGAATGGATAGGATATACGATAGGATAGGATAGAGGATAGGATAGGATAGAGGATAGGATAGAATAGAGTATAG
The DNA here is from genome assembly GCF_050948215.1 of Halictus rubicundus. Lineage (NCBI taxonomy): Eukaryota > Metazoa > Arthropoda > Insecta > Hymenoptera > Halictidae > Halictus > Halictus rubicundus. The sequence continues at coordinate 1,529,733 of NW_027488583.1, read as the reverse complement.
GATAGGATAGAGGATAGGATAGGATAGAGGATAGGATAGGATAGAGGATAGGTTAGGATAGAGGATAGGATAGGATAGAGGATAGGATTGGATAGAGGATAGGATTGGGGATTGGATAAGATAGAGGATTGGATAGGATAGAGGATAGGATAGGATAGAGGATAGGATAGGATAGAGGATAGGATAGGACAGAGGATACGATAGGATATAGGATAGGATAGGATAGAGGATAGGATAGGATAGAGGATACGATAGGATAGAGGATAGGATAGGATAGAGGATAGGATAGGATAGAGGATAGGATAGGATAGAGGATTAGATAGGATAGAGGATAGGATAGGATAGGAGATAGGATAGGAGTGAGGATAGGACAGGATTGAGTATAGGATAGGGTAGAGGATAGGATAGGATAGAGGATAGGATAGGATAGAGGATGGGATAGGATAAAGGATAGGATAGGATTGAGGATAGGATAGGATGGAGGATAGGATGGGATAGAGGATAGGATAGGATAGAGGATAGGATAGGATAGAGGATAGGATAGGATAGAGGATAGGATAGGATAGAGGAGAGGATAGGATAGTGTATAGGATAGGATAGGATAGAGGATAGGATAGGATAGAGGATAGGATAGGATAAAAGGATAGGATAGGATAGAGGATAGGATAGGATAGAGGATAGGATGGAGGATTGGATAGGATAGAGATTAGGATACGATAGAGGATAGGATAGGATAGGATAGAGGACAGGACAGGATAGAGGATAGGATATGATAGAGGATAGGATAGGATTGAGGATAGAATAGGGGTTTGGATAGGATAGAGGATATTATAGGATAGAGGATGGAATAGGATGGAGGATAGGATAGGATAGAGAATAGGATACGATAAATGATATTATAGGAATGACGATACGATATGATAGATGACACGATATTATAGAGGATAGGATACGATAGAGGATAGGATAGGATAGAGGATAGAATATGAGAATGGATAGGATATACGATAGGATAGGATAGAGGATAGGATAGGATAGAGGATAGGATAGAATAGAGTATAGGATAGGATAGAGGATAGGATAGGATAGAGGATAGGATAGGATAGAGGATAGGTTAGGATAGAGGATAGGATAGGATAGAGGATAGGATTGGATAGAGGATAGGATTGGGGATTGGATAAGATAGAGGATTGGATAGGATAGAGGATAGGATAGGATAGAGGATAGGATAGGATAGAGGATAGGATAGGACAGAGGATACGATAGGATAGAGGATAGGATAGGATAGAGGATAGGATAGGATAGAGGATACGATAGGATAGAGGATAGGATAGGATAGAGGATAGGATAGGATAGAGGATAGGATAGGATAGAGGATTAGATAGGATAGAGGATAGGATAGGATAGGAGATAGGATAGGAGTGAGGATAGGACAGGATTGAGTATAGGATAGGGTAGAGGATAGGATAGGATAGAGGATAGGATAGGATAGAGGATGGGATAGGATAAAGGATAGGATAGGATTGAGGATAGGATAGGTTTGAGGATAATAAAGGATAGAGGATAGGATAGGATAGAGGATAGGATAGGATAGAGGATAGGATAGGATAGAGGATAGGATAGAATAGAGGATAGGATGGGATAGAGGATAGGATAGGATAGAGGATAGGATAGGATAGAGGATAGGATAGGATAGAGGATAGGATAGGATAGAGGATAGGATAGGATAGTGGATAGGATAGGATAGGATAGAGGATAGGATAGTATAGAGGATAGGATAGGATAAAAGGATAGGATAGGATAGAGGATAGGATAGGATAGAGGATAGGATAGGATAGAGGATAGGATAGAATAGAGTATAGGATAGGATAGAGGATAGGATAGGATAGAGGATAGGATAGGATAGAGGATAGGATAGGATAGAGGATAGGTTAGGATAGAGGATAGGATAGGATAGGATAGAGGATAGGATAGGATAGAGGATAGGATAGGATAGAGGATAGGATAGGATAGAGGATAGGATAAGATAGAGGATAGGATAGAGGATAGGATAGGATAGAGGATAGGATAGGATAGAGGATAGGATAGGATAGAGGATAGGATAGGATAGAGGATTGGATAGGATAGGATAGAGGATAGGATAGGATAGAGGATAGGATAGGATAGAGGATAGGATAGGACAGAGGATACGATAGGATAGAGGATAGGATAGGATAGAGGATAGGATAGGATAGAGGATACGATAGGATAGAGGATAGGATAGGATAGAGGATAGGATAGGATAGAGGATAGGATAGGATAGAGGATGGGATAGGATAAAGGATAGGATAGGATTGAGGATAGGATAGGATTGAGGATAATAAAGGATAGAGGATAGGATAGGATAGAGGATAGGATAGGATAGAGGATAGGATAGGATAGAGGATAGGATAGGATAGAGGATAGGATAGGATAGAGGATAGGATAGGATAGAGGATAGGATAGGATAGAGGATAGGATAGGATAGAGGATAGGATAGGATAGAGGACAGGATAGGATAGAGGATAGGATGGGATGGTGGATAGGATAGGATAGAGGATAGGATAGGATAGAGGATAGGATAGGATAGAGGATAGGATAGGATAGTGGATAGGATAGGATAGAGGATAGGATAGGATACAGGATAGGATAGGATAAAAGGATAGGATAGGATAGAGGATAGGATAGGATAGAGAATAGGATAGGATGGAGGATAGGATAGGATAGAGGATAGGATACGATAGAGGATAGGATAGGATAGAGGATAGGATAGGATAGAGGATAGGATAGGATAGAGGATAGGATATTGTAGAGGATAGGATAGGATAGAGCATAGGATAGGATGGAGGATAGGATGGGATAGAGGATAGGATAGGATAGAGGATAGGATAGGATAGAGGATAGGATAGGATAGAGGATAGGATAGGATAGAGGAGAGGATAGGATAGTGTATAGGATAGGATAGGATAGAGGATAGGATAGGATAGAGGATAGGATAGGATAAAAGGATAGGATAGGATAGAGGATAGGATAGGATAGAGGATAGGATGGAGGATTGGATAGGATAGAGATTAGGATACGATAGAGGATAGGATAGGATAGGATAGAGGACAGGACAGGATAGAGGATAGGATATGATAGAGGATAGGATAGGATTGAGGATAGAATAGGGGTTTGGATAGGATAGAGGATATTATAGGATAGAGGATGGAATAGGATGGAGGATAGGATAGGATAGAGAATAGGATACGATAAATGATATTATAGGAATGACGATACGATATGATAGATGACACGATATTATAGAGGATAGGATACGATAGAGGATAGGATAGGATAGAGGATAGAATATGAGAATGGATAGGATATACGATAGGATAGGATAGAGGATAGGATAGGATAGAGGATAGGATAGAATAGAGTATAGGATAGGATAGAGGATAGGATAGGATAGAGGATAGGATAGGATAGAGGATAGGTTAGGATAGAGGATAGGATAGGATAGAGGATAGGATTGGATAGAGGATAGGATTGGGGATTGGATAAGATAGAGGATTGGATAGGATAGAGGATAGGATAGGGGATTGGATAGGAAGGAGGACAGGAGACGATAGAGGATAGGATAGGATAGAGGATAGGATAGGATAGAGGATAGGATAGGATAGAGGATAGGATAGGATAGAGGATAGGATAGGATAGAGGATAGGATAGGATAGAGGATAGGATAGGATAGAGGATAATATAGGATAGAGGATAGGATAGGATAGAGGATAGGATAGGATAGTGGGTAGGATAGGATAGGATAGACGATACGATAGGATAGAGGATAGGATAGGATAGATGATAGGATAGGATATAGGATTGGATAGAATAGAGGATATTATACCATAGAGGATAGGATAGCATAGAGGATACGATAGAGGATTGGATAGGATAGAGGATAGGATAGGGTTGAGGGTAGGATATGGGATTGGATAGGATAGGGGATGGGATAGAATAGAGGATAGGATAGGATAGAGGATAGAATAGGATTCAGGATAGGATAGGATAGAGGATTAGATAGGATAGAGGATAGGATAGGATAGGAGATAGGATAGGAGTGAGGATAGGACAGGATTGAGTATAGGATAGGGTAGAGGATAGGATAGGATAGAGGATATTATAGGACTGAGGATAGGATTGGATAGAGGATAGGATAGGATAGCGGATAGGATCGGATACAGGATAGGATGGAGGATTGGATAGGATAGAGATTAGGATACGATAGAGGATTGGATAGGATAGGATAGAGGATAGGATAGGAAAGAGGATAGGATAGGATAGAGGATAGGATAGGATAGGATAGGATAGAGGATAGGATAGGATAGAGGATAGGATAGGATAGAGGATAGGATAGGATAGGATAGAGGACAGGACAGGATAGAGGATAGGATATGATAGAGGATAGGATAGGATTGAGGATAGAATAGGGGATTGGATAGGATAGAGGATAGGATAGGATAGCGGATAGGATCGGATACAGGATAGGATGGAGGATTGGATAGGATAGAGATTAGGATACGATAAATGATATTATACTAATGACGATACGATATGATAGATGACACGATATTATAGAGGATAGGATACGATAGAGGATTGGATAGGATAGAGGATAGAATATGAGAATGGATAGGATAGAGGATAGGATAGTATAGAGGATAGGATAGGATAGAGGATAGGATAGGATACAGGATAGGATAGCATAGAGGATAGGATAGGATACAAGATAGGATAGGATAGAGGATACGATAGGGGATTGGATAGGATAGAGGACAGGATAGAATAGAGGATAGGATAGAATTGAGGATAGTATAGTATAGATGATAGGATAGAGGATATTATAGGATAGAGGATAGGATAAGATGGAGGATAGGATAGGATAGAGAATAGGATAGGATAGGGGATAGGATAGGGTAGAGGAAAGGATAGGATTGAGGATAGGATAGGATAGAGAATAGGATACGATAAATGATATTATGGGAAACACGATACGATGTGATAGATGATACGATATTATAGAGGATAGGATACGAAAGAGGATAGGATAGGATAGAGGATAGAATATGGGATTGGATAGGATATACGTTAGGATAGGATAGAGGATAGGATAGGATAGGATTGAGGATAGGATAGGATTGCGGATAGTATAGGATAGATGATACGATAGAGGATTGGATAGGATAGAGTATATTATAGCATGGAGGATAGGATACGACTGAGGATAGGATTGGATAGAGGATAGGATAGGATAGAGGATAGGATAGGATAGACGATAGGATAGAGGATTGGATAGGATAGAGATTAGGATAGAGAATAGGATAGGATAGATGATAGGATAGGATTGAGGATAGGATAGGATAGAGGATAGGATAGAGGATGGGATAGGATAGACGACACGATATGATATAGGCTAGGATAGGATAGAGGACACGATATGATATAGGCTAGGATAGGATAGAGGATAGGATAGGTGTTTGGATAGGATAGAGGATAGGATAGGATAGAGGATATTATAGGATAGAGGATAGGTTAGGATAGAGAATATTATAGGATAGATGAAGGATAGAGGATTGCATAAGATAGAGGATTGGATAGGATAGAGGATAGGATAGGATAGAGGATATGATAGGATAGAGGATACGATAGAGGATTGGATATGATAGAGGATAGAATATAATACAGTATAGGATAGGATTGAGGATAGGATATAATACAGTATAGGATAGGATTGAGGATAGGACGGGATACAGGATAGGATAGAGGATTGGATAGGATAGATAATAGTACAGGATAGAGGATAGGATAGGATAGAGGATAGGATAGAGGATATTATAGAATACAGGATTGGATAGGATAGAGGATATTATATAGTAGAAGATAGGATAGGATAGAGGATAGGATAGGATAGAGGATATAATAGGATAGTGGATAGGATAGGATAGAGGATAGGATAGGATAGGATAGAGGATAGGATAGGATAGAGGATAGGATAGGATAGAGGATAGGATAGGACAGAGGATACGATAGGATAGAGGATAGGATAGGATAGAGGATAGGATAGGATAGAGGATAGGATAGGATAGAGGATAGGATAGGATAGAGGATAGGATAGGATAGAGGATAGGATAGGATAGAGCATGGGATAGGATAAAGGATAGGATAGGATTGAGGATAGGATAGGATTGAGGATAATAAAGGATAGAGGATAGGATAGGATAGAGGATAGGATAGGATAGAGGATAGGATAGGATAGAGGATAGGATAGGATAGAGGATAGGATAGGATATAGGATAGGATAGGATAGAGGATAGGATAGGTTAGAGGATAGGATAGGATAGATGATAGGATAGGATAAAGGATTGGATAGAATAGAGGATATTATACCATAGAGGATAGGATAGGATAGAGGATACGATAGAGGATTGGATAGGATAGAGGATAGGATGGGGTTGAGGATAGGATATGGGATTGGATAGGATAGGGGATTGGATAGAATAGAGGATAGGATAGGATAGAGGATAGAATAGGATTGAGGATAGGATAGGATAGAGGATTAGATAGGATAGAGGATAGGATAGGATAGGAGATAGGATAGGAGTGAGGATAGGACAGGATTGAGTATAGGATAGGGTAGAGGATAGGATAGGATAGAGGATATTATAGGACTGAGGATAGGATTGGATAGAGGATACGATAGGATAGCGGATAGGATCGGATACAGGATAGGATGGAGGATTGGATAGGATAGAGATTAGGATACGATAGAGGATTGGATAGGATAGGAAAGAGGATAGGATAGGATAGAGGATAGGATAGGATAGGATAGAGGATAGGATAGGATAGGATAGAGGATAGGATCGGATTGAGGATATTATTGGGTAGAGGATATGATAACATAGATGTTAGGATAGGATAGAGGATAGGATAGGATAGAGGATAGAGGATAGGATAGGATAGGATAGAGGATAGGATAGGATAGAGGATAGGATAGGATAAAAGGATAGGATAGGATTTAGGATAGGATTGGATAGAGGATTGGATAGGATAGAGGATTGGGTAGGATAGTGGATATTATAAGATAGAGGATAGGATAGGATAGAGGATAGGATAGATGATATGATTTATCATAGAGGATAGGATAGGATTGAGGATAGGATAGGGTTGAGGATAGGATAGGGGATTGGATACGATAGGGGATTGGATAGAATAGAGGATAGGATAGGATAGAGGATAGGATAGGATATAGGATAGGATAGGATATAGGATAGGATAGGATTTAGGATAGGATTGGATAGAGGATTGGATAGGATAGAGTATTGGGTAGGATAGAGGATATTATGAGATAGAGGTTAGGATAGGATAGGGGATACGATATTATGGAGTATAGGATATGATAGGGGATACGATATTATAGGCGATAGGATAGGATAGAGGACAGGACAGGATAGAGGATAGGATATGATAGAGGATAGGATAGGATTAAGGATAGAATAGGGGATTGGATAGGATAGTGGATATTATAGGATAGTGGAAATGATAGGATGGATGATAGGATAGAGGATAGGATAGAGGATATAATAGGATAGATTATAGGATAATATTGAGAATAGTATAGAATAGAGGATAGAATAGGGGATTGGATAGGATAGAGGATATTATAGGATAGAGGATAGAATAGGATGGAGGATAGGATAGGATAGAGAATAGGATACGATAAATGATATTATAGGAATGACGATACGATATGATAGATGACACGATATTATAGAGGATAGGATAGGATAGAGAATAGGATACGATAGAGGATAGGATAGGATAGAGGATAGAATATGAGAATGGATAGGATAGAGGATAGGATAGGATAGAGGATAGGATAGGATAGAGGATAGGATAGGATAGAGGATAGGATAGGATAGAGGATAGGATAGGATACAGGATAGGATAGGATAGAGGATAGGATAGGATACAAGATAGGATAGGATACAGGATACGATAGGGGATTGGATAGGATAGAGGACAGGATAGAATAGAGGATAGGATAGAATTGAGGATAGTATAGTATAGATGATAGGATAGAGGATATTATAGGATAGAGGATAGGTTAGGATAGAGAATATTATAGGATAGATGAAGGATAGAGGATTGCATAAGATAGAGGATTGGATAGGATAGAGGATAGGATAGGATAGAGGATAGGATAGGATAAAGGATACGATAGAGGATTGGATATGATAGAGGATAGAATATAATACAGTATAGGATAGGATTGAGGATAGGATATAATACAGTATAGGATAGGATTGACGATAGGACGGGATACAGGATAGGATGGAGGATTGGATAGGATAGAGGATAGTAAAGGATAGAGGATAGGATAGGATAGAGGATAGGATAGAGAATATTATAGAATAGAGGATTGGATAGGATAGAGGATATTATATAGTAGAAGATAGGATAGGATAGAGGATAGGATAGGATAGAGGATAGGATAGGATAGAGGAAAGGATAGGATAGTGGATAGTATAGGATAGAGGATAGGATAGCATAGAGCATACGATAGAGGATTAGATAGGATAGAGGATAGGATAGAGGATAGGATAGAGGAGAGGATAGGATAGTGGATAGGATAGGATAGAGAATAGGATAGCATAGAGGATACGATAAAGGATTGGATAGGATAGGATAGAGGATAGGATAGGGGATTGGATAGGATACAGGATAGGATGGGATAGAGGATAGGATAGGATAGAGGATACGATAGATGATTGGATAGGATAGAGGATAGGATAGGATACAGGATACGATAGGTTAGAGGATAGTATAGGATAGAGAATAGGATAGGATAGGAAAGAGGATAGGATAGGACAGAGGATACGATAGGATAGAGGATAGGATAGGATAGAGGATAGGATAAGATAGAGGATTGGATAGGATAGAGGATAGGATAGGATAGAGAATAGGGTAGGATAGAGGATTGGATAGGATAGAGGATAGGATGGGGTTGAGGATAGGATATGGGATTGGATAGGATAGGGGATTGGATAGAATAGAGGATAGGATAGGATAGAGGATAGAATAGGATTGAGGATAGGATAGGATAGAGGATTAGATAGGATAGAGGATAGGATAGGATAGGAGATAGGATAGGAGTGAGGATAGGACAGGATTGAGTATAGGATAGGGTAGAGGATAGGATAGGATAGAGGATATTATAGGACTGAGGATAGGATTGGATAGAGGATACGATAGGATAGCGGATAGGATCGGATACAGGATAGGATGGAGGATTGGATAGGATAGAGATTAGGATACGATAGAGGATTGGATAGGATAGGAAAGAGGATAGGATAGGATAGAGGATAGGATAGGATAGGATAGAGGATAGGATAGGATAGGATAGAGGATAGGATCGGATTGAGGATAGTATTGGGTAGAGGATATGATAACATAGATGTTAGGATAGGATAGAGGATAGAGGATAGGATAGGATAGGATAGAGGATAGGATAGGATAGAGGATAGGATAGGATAAAAGGATAGGATAGGATTTAGGATAGGATTGGATAGAGGATTGGATAGGATAGAGGATTGGGTAGGATAGTGGATATTATAAGATAGAGGATAGGATAGGATAGAGGATAGGATAGATGATATGATTTATCATAGAGGATAGGATAGGATTGATGATAGGATAGGGTTGAGGATAGGATAGGGGATTGGATACGATAGGGGATTGGATAGAATAGAGGATAGGATAGGATAGAGGATAGGATAGGATATAGGATAGGATAGGATATAGGATAGGATAGGATTTAGGATAGGATTGGATAGAGGATTGGATAGGATAGAGTATTGGGTAGGATAGAGGATATTATGAGATAGAGGATAGGATAGGATAGAGGATACGATATTATGGAGTATAGGATATGATAGGGGATACGATATTATAGGCGATAGGATAGGATAGAGGACAGGACAGGATAGAGGATAGGATATGATAGAGGATAGGATAGGATTGAGGATAGAATAGGGGATTGGATAGGATAGTGGATATTATAGGATAGTGGAAATGATAGGATGGATGATAGGATAGAGGATAGGATAGAGGATATAATAGGATAGATTATAGGATAATATTGAGAATAGTATAGAATAGAGGATAGAATAGGGGATTGGATAGGATAGAGGATATTATAGGATAGAGGATAGAATAGGATGGAGGATAGGATAGGATAGAGAATAGGATACGATAAATGATATTATAGGAATGACGATACGATATGATAGATGACACGATCTTATAGAGGATAGGATAGGATAGAGAATAGGATACGATAGAGGATAGGATAGGATAGAGGATAGAATATGAGAATGGATAGGATAGAGGATAGGATAGGATAGAGGATAGGATAGGATAGAGGATAGGATAGGATAGAGGATAGGATAGGATAGAGGATAGGATAGGATAGAGGATAGGATAGGATACAAGGTAGGATAGGATAGAGGATACGATAGGGGATTGGATAGGATAGAGGACAGGATAGAATAGAGGATACGATAGAATTGAGGATAGTATAGTATAGATGATAGGATAGAGGATATTATAGGATAGAGGATAGGTTAGGATAGAGAATATTATAGGATAGATGAAGGATAGAGGATTGCATAAGATAGAGGATTGGATAGGATAGAGGATAGGATAGGATAGAGGATAGGATAGGATAAAGGATACGATAGAGGATTGGATATGATAGAGGATAGAATATAATACAGTATAGGATAGGATTGAGGATAGGATATAATACAGTATAGGATAGGATTGAGGATAGGACGGGATACAGGATAGGATGGAGGATTGGATAGGATAGAGGATAGTACAGGATAGAGGATAGGATAGGATAGAGGATAGGATAGAGAATATTATAGAATAGAGGATTGGATAGGATAGAGGATATTATATAGTAGAAGATAGGATACGATAGAGGATTAGATAGGATAGAGGATAGGATGGAGGATAGGATAGAGGAGAGGATAGGATAGAGGAGAGGATAGGATAGTGGATAGGATAGGATAGAGAATAGGATAGCATAGAGGATACGATAAAGGATTGGATAGGATAGGATAGAGGATAGGATAGGGGATTGGATAGGATACAGGATAGGATGGGATAGAGGATAGGATAGGATAGAGGATACGATAGATGATTGGATAGGATAGAGGATAGGATAGGATACAGGATACGATAGGTTAGAGGATAGTATAGGATAGAGAATAGGATAGGATAGGATAGAGAATAGGATAGGATAGGATACAGGATAGGATAGGACAGAGGATACGATAGGATAGAGGATAGGATAGGATAGAGGATAGGATAAGATAGAGGATTGGATAGGATAGAGGATAGGATAGGATAGAGAATAGGGTAGGATAGAGGATTGGATAGGATAGAGGATAGGATGGGGTTGAGGATAGGATATGGGATTGGATAGGATAGGGGATTGGATAGAATAGAGGATAGGATAGGATAGAGGATAGAATAGGATTGAGGATAGGATAGGATAGAGGATTAGATAGGATAGAGGATAGGATAGGATAGGAGATAGGATAGGAGTGAGGATAGGACAGGATTGAGTATAGGATAGGGTAGAGGATAGGATAGGATAGAGGATATTATAGGACTGAGGATAGGATTGGATAGAGGATACGATAGGATAGCGGATAGGATCGGATACAGGATAGGATGGAGGATTGGATAGGATAGAGATTAGGATACGATAGAGGATTGGATAGGATAGGAAAGAGGATAGGATAGGATAGAGGATAGGATAGGATAGGATAGAGGATAGGATAGGATAGGATAGAGGATAGGATAGGATAGGATAGAGGATAGGATCGGATTGAGGATAGTATTGGGTAGAGGATATGATAACATAGATGTTAGGATAGGATAGAGGATAGAGGATAGGATAGGATAGGATAGAGGATAGGATAGGATAGAGGATAGGATAGGATAAAAGGATAGGATAGGATTTAGGATAGGATTGGATAGAGGATTGGATAGGATAGAGGATTGGGTAGGATAGTGGATATTATAAGATAGAGGATAGGATAGGATAGAGGATAGGATAGATGATATGATTTATCATAGAGGATAGGATAGGATTGATGATAGGATAGGGTTGAGGATAGGATAGGGGATTGGATACGATAGGGGATTGGATAGAATAGAGGATAGGATAGGATAGAGGATAGGATAGGATATAGGATAGGATAGGATTTAGGATAGGATTGGATAGAGGATTGGATAGGATAGAGTATTGGGTAGGATAGAGGATATTATGAGATAGAGGATAGGATAGGATAGAGGATAGGATAGGATAGAGGATAGGATATTGTAGAGGATAGGATAGGATAGAGGATAGGATGGGATAGAGGATAGGATAGGATAGAGGATAGGATAGGATAGAGGATAGGATAGGATAGAGGATATGATAGGATAGAGGATAGGATAGGATAGAGAATATGATAGGATAGGGAGAGGATAGGATAGAGGATAGGATAGGATAGAGGATACGATAGGATAGAGGATAGGATAGGATAGAGGATAGGATAGGATGGTGGATAGGATAGGATAGAGAATAGGATAGGATAGAGGATAGGATAGGATAGAGGATAGGATAGGATAGTGGATAGTGGATAGGATAGGATAGAGGATAGGATAGGATAGAGGATAGGATAGGATAGTGGATAGGATAGGATAAAGGATAGGATGGGATAGAGGATAGGATAGGATAGAGGATAGGATAGGATAGAGGATAGGATAGGATAGTGGATAGGATAGGATAGGATAGAGGATAGGATAGGATAGAGGATAGGATAGGATAGAGGATAGTATAGGATAGAGGATAGGATAGAGGATAGGATAGGATAGAGGATAGGATAGGATTGAGGATAGGATAGGATTGAGGATAGGATAGGATAGAGGATAGGATAGGATAGAGGATAGGATAGGATAGAGGATGTTATAGGATTGAGGAGAGAGGATAGGATTGAGGAGAGAGGATAGTATAGCGGATAGGATAGGATAGAGTATAGGATAGGATAGAGGATAGGATAGGATTGAGGATAGGATAGGATAGAGGATAGGATAGGATAGAGGACAGGATAGGATAGAGGATAGGATAGGATTGAGGATAGGGTAGGGTAGAGGATAGGATAGGATGGAGGATCCGATAGGGGATTGGATAGGATAGAGGATAGGAGACGATAGAGGATAGGATAGGGGATTGGATAGGATAGAGGACAGGAGACGATGGAGGATAGGATAGAATAGAGGATAGGATGGGATAGAGGAAAGGATAGGATCAAGGATAGGATAGGATAGAGGACAGGATAGGATAGGGGATAGGATAGAGGATAGGATAGGATAGAGGATAGGTTAGGATAGTGGATGGGATAGGATAGAGTATAGGGTAGGATAGAGGATGTTATAGGATTGAGGAGAGAGGATAGGATAGCGGATAGGATAGGATAGAAGATAGGATAGGATAGAGGATAGGATAGGAGAGAGGATAGGATAGGATAGAGAATAGGAAAGGATAGAGGATAGGATTGAGGATAGAGCATAGGATAGAGGATAGGATAGGATAGAGGATAGGATAGGATAGAGGATAGGATAGGATAGAGGATAGGATAGGATAGAGGATGGGATACCATAGAGGATAGGATAGGATAGAGGATAGGATTTGATTGAGGATAGGATAGGATTGAGGATAGGGTAGGATAGAGGATCCGATAGGGGATTGGATAGGATAGAGGATAGGAGACGATAGAGGATAGGATAGGGGATTGGATAGGATAGAGGACAGGAGACGATGGAGGATAGGATAGAATAGAGGATAGGATAGGATAGAGGAAAGGATAGGATAGAGGATAGGATAGGATAGAGGATAGGATAGGATAGAGAACAGGATAGTAAAGAGGATAATATAGAGGATCGGATAGGGGATTGGATAGGATATAGGATAGTTGACGATAGAGAATAGGATAGGGGATTGGACAGGATAGAGGACAGGAGACGATAGCGGATAGGATACGATAGAGGATAGGATAGGATAGAGGATAGGACAGGATAGAGGATAGGATAGGATAGAGGATAGGATTGAGGATAGAGCATAGGATAGAGGATAGGATAGGATAGAGGATAGGATAGGATAGAGGATAGGATAGTATAGAGGATAGGATAGGATAGAGGATGGGATAGCATAGAGGATAGGATAGGACAGAGGATAGGATAGGATAGAGGATAGGATAGGATAGAGGGTAGGATAGGATAGAGGATGGGATAGCATAGAGGATAGGATAGGATAGAGGATAGGATAGAGTATACGATAGGATAGAGGATAGGATAGGATAATGGATAGGATAGGATAGACGATAGGATAGGATAGAGGATAGGATAGGATAGTGGATGGGATAGGATAGAGCATAGAATAGGATAGAGGATATTATAGGATTGAGGAGAGAGGATAGGATAGAGGATAGGATAGGATGGAGAATAGGATAGGATAGAGGATAGGATACGATAGAGGATAGGATAGGTTAGAGGATAGGATAGGATAGAGGATAGGATAGGATAGAGGATAGGATAGAGCATTGGATAGGATAGAGGATAGGATAGGATAGAGGATAGGATAGGAAAGAGGATAGGATAGGATAGAATAGAGGATAGGATAGGATAGAGTAGAGGATATAGGATTGGATAGGATAGAGGATAGGATACGATAGAGGATAGGATAGAGTAGGATAGAGAATAGGATAGGATGGCTGATATTATATGATCGAGGACAGGATAGGATAGAGGATGCGATATTATACAGGATAGGATAGGATAGAGGATAGGATCGAATAGAGGATAGGATAGGGGATTGGATAGGATAGGATAGGATAGAGTATAGAATAGGATAGAGGATAGGATAGGATAGAGAATGGGATAGGATTGAGGATAGGACAGGATAGAGGATAGGATATAATAGAGGATAGGATAGGATAGAGGATAGGATAGGATAGAGGATAGGATAGGATAGTGGATGGGATAGGATAGAGTATAGGATAGGATAGAGGATAGGATAGGATAGAGGATAGGATAGGATACAGTATAGAACATAGGATTGGATAGGATAGAGGATAGGATACGATAGAGGATAGGATAGGGTAGGATAGAGAATAGGATAGGATGGATGATATTATATGCTCGAGGACAGGATAGGATAGAGGATAGGATAGAGGATAGGATAGAGGATAGGATAGAGGATAGGATAGGATAGAGGATAGGATAGGATTGAGGATAGGATAGGATAGAGGATAGGATAGGATAGAGGATAGGATAGGATAGAGCATAGTATAGGATAGAGGATGGGATACCATAGAGGATAGGATAGGATAGAGGATAGGATAGGATTGAGGATAGGATAGGATTGAGGATAGGATAGGATAGAGGATCCGATAGGGGATTGGATAGGATAGAGGATAGGAGACGATAGAGGATAGGATAGGGGATTGGATAGGATAGAGGACAGGAGACGATGGAGGATAGGATAGAATAGAGGATAGGATAGGATAGAGGATAGGATAGGATACAGTATAGGACATAGGATTGGATAGGATAGAGGATAGGATACGATAGAGGATAGGATAGGGTAGGATAGAGAATAGGATAGGATGGATGATATTATATGCTCGAGGACAGGATAGGATAGAGGATAGGATAGAGGATAGGATAGAGGATAGGATAGGATAGAGGATAGGATAGGATTGAGGATAGGATAGGATAGAGGATAGGATAGGATAGAGGATAGGATAGGATAGAGCATAGTATAGGATAGAGGATGGGATAGGATAGAGAACAGGATAGTAAAGAGGATAATATAGAGGATCGGATAGGGGATTGGATAGGATATAGGATAGTTGACGATAGAGAATAGGATAGGGGATTGGACAGGATAGAGGACAGGAGACGATAGCGGATAGGATACGATAGAGGATAGGATAGGATAGAGGATAGGACAGGATAGAGGATAGGATAGGATAGAGGATAGGATTGAGGATAGAGGGTAGGATAGGATAGAGGATGGGATAGCATAGAGGATAGGATAGGATAGAGGATAGGATAGAGTATACGATAGGATAGAGGATAGGATAGGATAATGGATAGGATAGGATAGACGATAGGATAGGATAGAGGATAGGATAGGATAGTGGATGGGATAGGATAGAGCATAGAATAGGATAGAGGATATTATAGGATTGAGGAGAGAGGATAGGATAGAGGATAGGATAGGATGGAGAATAGGATAGGATAGAGGATAGGATACGATAGAGGATAGGATAGGATAGAGGATAGGATAGGATAGAGGATAGGATAGGATAGAGGATAGGATAGAGCATTGGATAGGATAGAGGATAGGATAGGATAGAGGATAGGATAGGAAAGAGGATAGGATAGGATAGAATAGAGGATAGGATAGGATAGAGTAGAGGATATAGGATTGGATAGGATAGAGGATAGGATACGATAGAGGATAGGATAGAGTAGGATAGAGAATAGGATAGGATGGCTGATATTATATGATCGAGGACAGGATAGGATAGAGGATGCGATATTATACAGGATAGGATAGGATAGAGGATAGGATCGAATAGAGGATAGGATAGGGGATTGGATAGGATAGGATAGGATAGAGTATAGAATAGGATAGAGGATAGGATAGGATAGAGAATGGGATAGGATTGAGGATAGGACAGGATAGAGGATAGGATATAATAGAGGATAGGATAGGATAGAGGATAGGATAGGATAGAGGATAGGATAGGATAGTGGATGGGATAGGATAGAGTATAGGATAGGATAGAGGATAGGATAGGATAGAGGATAGGATAGGATACAGTATAGAACATAGGATTGGATAGGATAGAGGATAGGATACGATAGAGGATAGGATAGGGTAGGATAGAGAATAGGATAGGATGGATGATATTATATGCTCGAGGACAGGATAGGATAGAGGATAGGATAGAGGATAGGATAGAGGATAGGATAGAGGATAGGATAGGATAGAGGATAGGATAGGATTGAGGATAGGATAGGATAGAGGATAGGATAGGATAGAGGATAGGATAGGATAGAGCATAGTATAGGATAGAGGATGGGATACCATAGAGGATAGGATAGGATAGAGGATAGGATAGGATTGAGGATAGGATAGGATTGAGGATAGGATAGGATAGAGGATCCGATAGGGGATTGGATAGGATAGAGGATAGGAGACGATAGAGGATAGGATAGGGGATTGGATAGGATAGAGGACAGGAGACGATGGAGGATAGGATAGAATAGAGGATAGGATAGGATAGAGGATAGGATAGGATACAGTATAGGACATAGGATTGGATAGGATAGAGGATAGGATACGATAGAGGATAGGATAGGGTAGGATAGAGAATAGGATAGGATGGATGATATTATATGCTCGAGGACAGGATAGGATAGAGGATAGGATAGAGGATAGGATAGAGGATAGGATAGGATAGAGGATAGGATAGGATTGAGGATAGGATAGGATAGAGGATAGGATAGGATAGAGGATAGGATAGGATAGAGCATAGTATAGGATAGAGGATGGGATAGGATAGAGAACAGGATAGTAAAGAGGATAATATAGAGGATCGGATAGGGGATTGGATAGGATATAGGATAGTTGACGATAGAGAATAGGATCGGGGATTGGACAGGATAGAGGACAGGAGACGATAGCGGATAGGATACGATAGAGGATAGGATAGGATAGAGGATAGGACAGGATAGAGGATAGGATAGGATAGAGGATAGGATTGAGGATAGAGCATAGGATAGAGGATAGGATAGGATAGAGGATAGGATAGGATAGAGGATAGGATAGTATAGAGGATAGGATAGGATAGAGGATGGGATAGCATAGAGGATAGGATAGGATAGAGGATAGGATAGGATAGAGGATAGAGGATAGGATAGGATAGAGGATAGGATAGGATAGAGGATAGGATAGGATAGAGGATGGGATAGCATAGAGGATAGGATAGGATAGAGGATAGGATAGAGTATACGATAGGATAGAGGATAGGATAGGATAATGGATAGGATAGGATAGACGATAGGATAGGATAGAGGATAGGATAGAGGATAGGATAGGATAGTGGATGGGATAGGATAGAGCATAGGATAGGATAGAGGATATTATAGGATTGAGGAGAGAGGATAGGATAGAGGATAGGATAGGATGGAGAATAGGATAGGATAGAGGATAGGATACGATAGAGGATAGGATAGGATAGAGGATAGGATAGGATAGAGGATAGGATAGAGCATTGGATAGGATAGAGGATAGGATAGAGCATTGGATAGGATAGAGGATAGGATAGGATAGAGGATCGGATAGGAAAGAGGATAGGATAGGATAGAATAGAGGATAGGATAGGATAGAGTAGAGGATATAGGATTGGATAGGATAGAGGATAGGATACGATAGGGTAGGATAGAGAATAGGATAGGATGGATGATATTATATGATCGAGGACAGGATAGGATAGAGGATGCGATATTATACAGGATAGGATAGGATAGAGGATAGGATCGAATAGAGGATAGGATAGGGGATTGGATAGGATAGTATAGGATAGAGTATAGAATAGGATAGAGGATAGGATAGGATAGAGAATGGGATAGGATTGAGGATAGGATAGGATAGAGGATAGGATATAATAGAGGATAGGATAGGATAGAGGATCGGATAGGATAGAGGATAGGATAGGATAGAGGATAGGATAGGAGAGAGAATAGGATAGGATAGAGGATAGGATAGGATAGAGGATAGGATAGAGCATTGGATAGGATAGAGGATAGGATACGATAGAGGATACGATAGGATAGAGGATAGGATCGAATAGAGGATAGGATAGGGGATTGGATAGGATAGGATAGGATAGAGTATAGGATAGGATAGAGGATAGGATAGTATAGAGGATAGGATAGGATAGAGTATAGGATAGGATATAGGATAGGATAGGATACGGAATAGGATTGAGGATAGGATAGAGGATAGGATAGAGGATAGGATAGAGGATAGGATAGGATAGAGGATAGGATAGGATTGAGGATAGGATAGGATAGAGGATAGGATAGGATAGAGGATAGGATAGGATAGAGCATAGTATAGGATAGAGGATGGGATACCATAGAGGATAGGATAGGATAGAGGATAGGATTTGATTGAGGATAGGATAGGATTGAGGATAGGGTAGGATAGAGGATCCGATAGGGGATTGGATAGGATAGAGGATAGGAGACGATAGAGGATAGGATAGGGGATTGGATAGGATAGAGGACAGGAGACGATGGAGGATAGGATAGAATAGAGGATAGGATAGGATAGAGGAAAGGATAGGATAGAGGATAGGATAGGATACAGGATAGGATAGGATAGAGAACAGGATAGTAAAGAGGATAATATAGAGGATCGGATAGGGGATTGGATAGGATATAGGATAGTTGACGATAGAGAATAGGATAGGGGATTGGACAGGATAGAGGACAGGAGACGATAGCGGATAGGATACGATAGAGGATAGGATAGGATAGAGGATAGGACAGGATAGAGGATAGGATAGGATAGAGGATAGGATTGAGGATAGAGCATAGGATAGAGGATAGGATAGGATAGAGGATAGGATAGGATAGAGGATAGGATAGTATAGAGGATAGGATAGGATAGAGGATGGGATAGCATAGAGGATAGGATAGGACAGAGGATAGGATAGGATAGAGGATAGGATAGGATAGAGGATAGGATAGGATAGAGGATGGGATAGCATAGAGGATAGGATAGGATAGAGGATAGGATAGAGTATACGATAGGATAGAGGATAGGATAGGATAATGGATAGGATAGGATAGACGATAGGATAATGGATAGGATAGGATAGACGATAGGATAGGATAGAGGATAGGATAGGATAGTGGATGGGATAGGATAGAGCATAGAATAGGATAGAGGATATTATAGGATTGAGGAGAGAGGATAGGATAGAGGATAGGATAGGATGGAGAATAGGATAGGATAGAGGATAGGATACGATAGAGGATAGGATAGGATAGAGGATAGGATAGGATAGAGGATAGGATAGAGCATTGGATAGGATAGAGGATAGGATAGGATAGAGGATAGGATAGGAAAGAGGATAGGATAGGATAGAATAGAGGATAGGATAGGATAGAGTAGAGGATATAGGATTGGATAGGATAGAGGATAGGATACGATAGAGGATAGGATAGGGTAGGATAGAGAATAGGATAGGATGGCTGATATTATATGATCGAGGACAGGATAGGATAGAGGATGCGATATTATACAGGATAGGATAGGATAGAGGATAGGATCGAATAGAGGATAGGATAGGGGATTGGATAGGATAGGATAGGATAGAGTATAGAATAGGATAGAGGATAGGATAGGATAGAGGATAGGATAGGATGGAGAATAGGATAGGATAGAGGATAGGATACGATAGAGGATAGGATAGGATAGAGGATAGGATAGGATAGAGGATAGGATAGAGCATTGGATAGGATAGAGGATAGGATAGAGCATTGGATAGGATAGAGGATAGGATAGGATAGAGGATCGGATAGGAAAGAGGATAGGATAGGATAGAATAGAGGATAGGATAGGATAGAGTAGAGGATATAGGATTGGATAGGATAGAGGATAGGATACGATAGGGTAGGATAGAGAATAGGATAGGATGGATGATATTATATGATCGAGGACAGGATAGGATAGAGGATGCGATATTATACAGGATAGGATAGGATAGAGGATAGGATCGAATAGAGGATAGGATAGGGGATTGGATAGGATAGTATAGGATAGAGTATAGAATAGGATAGAGGATAGGATAGGATAGAGAATGGGATAGGATTGAGGATAGGATAGGATAGAGGATAGGATATAATAGAGGATAGGATAGGATAGAGGATCGGATAGGATAGAGGATAGGATAGGATAGAGGATAGGATAGGAGAGAGAATAGGATAGGATAGAGGATAGGATAGGATAGAGGATAGGATAGAGCATTGGATAGGATAGAGGATAGGATACGATAGAGGATACGATAGGATAGAGAATAGGATCGAATAGAGGATAGGATAGGGGATTGGATAGGATAGGATAGGATAGAGTATAGGATAGGATAGAGGATAGGATAGTATAGAGGATAGGATAGGATAGAGTATAGGATAGGATATAGGATAGGATAGGATACGGAATAGGATTGAGGATAGGATAGAGGATAGGATAGAGGATAGGATAGAGGATAGGATAGGATAGAGGATAGGATAGGATTGAGGATAGGATAGGATAGAGGATAGGATAGGATAGAGGATAGGATAGGATAGAGCATAGTATAGGATAGAGGATGGGATACCATAGAGGATAGGATAGGATAGAGGATAGGATTTGATTGAGGATAGGATAGGATTGAGGATAGGGTAGGATAGAGGATCCGATAGGGGATTGGATAGGATAGAGGATAGGAGACGATAGAGGATAGGATAGGGGATTGGATAGGATAGAGGACAGGAGACGATGGAGGATAGGATAGAATAGAGGATAGGATAGGATAGAGGAAAGGATAGGATAGAGGATAGGATAGGATACAGGATAGGATAGGATAGAGAACAGGATAGTAAAGAGGATAATATAGAGGATCGGATAGGGGATTGGATAGGATATAGGATAGTTGACGATAGAGAATAGGATAGGGGATTGGACAGGATAGAGGACAGGAGACGATAGCGGATAGGATACGATAGAGGATAGGATAGGATAGAGGATAGGACAGGATAGAGGATAGGATAGGATAGAGGATAGGATTGAGGATAGAGCATAGGATAGAGGATAGGATAGGATAGAGGATAGGATAGGATAGAGGATAGGATAGTATAGAGGATAGGATAGGATAGAGGATGGGATAGCATAGAGGATAGGATAGGACAGAGGATAGGATAGGATAGAGGATAGGATAGGATAGAGGATAGGATAGGATAGAGGATGGGATAGCATAGAGGATAGGATAGGATAGAGGATAGGATAGAGTATACGATAGGATAGAGGATAGGATAGGATAATGGATAGGATAGGATAGACGATAGGATAATGGATAGGATAGGATAGACGATAGGATAGGATAGAGGATAGGATAGGATAGTGGATGGGATAGGATAGAGCATAGAATAGGATAGAGGATATTATAGGATTGAGGAGAGAGGATAGGATAGAGGATAGGATAGGATGGAGAATAGGATAGGATAGAGGATAGGATACGATAGAGGATAGGATAGGATAGAGGATAGGATAGGATAGAGGATAGGATAGAGCATTGGATAGGATAGAGGATAGGATAGGATAGAGGATAGGATAGGAAAGAGGATAGGATAGGATAGAATAGAGGATAGGATAGGATAGAGTAGAGGATATAGGATTGGATAGGATAGAGGATAGGATACGATAGAGGATAGGATAGGGTAGGATAGAGAATAGGATAGGATGGCTGATATTATATGATCGAGGACAGGATAGGATAGAGGATGCGATATTATACAGGATAGGATAGGATAGAGGATAGGATCGAATAGAGGATAGGATAGGGGATTGGATAGGATAGGATAGGATAGAGTATAGAATAGGATAGAGGATAGGATAGGATAGAGAATGGGATAGGATTGAGGATAGGACAGGATAGAGGATAGGATATAATAGAGGATAGGATAGGATAGAGGATAGGATAGGATAGAGGATAGGATAGAGCATTGGATAGGATAGAGGATAGGATAGAGCATTGGATAGGATAGAGGATAGGATAGGATAGAGGATCGGATAGGAAAGAGGATAGGATAGGATAGAATAGAGGATAGGATAGGATAGAGTAGAGGATATAGGATTGGATAGGATAGAGGATAGGATACGATAGGGTAGGATAGAGAATAGGATAGGATGGATGATATTATATGATCGAGGACAGGATAGGATAGAGGATGCGATATTATACAGGATAGGATAGGATAGAGGATAGGATCGAATAGAGGATAGGATAGGGGATTGGATAGGATAGTATAGGATAGAGTATAGAATAGGATAGAGGATAGGATAGGATAGAGAATGGGATAGGATTGAGGATAGGATAGGATAGAGGATAGGATATAATAGAGGATAGGATAGGATAGAGGATCGGATAGGATAGAGGATAGGATAGGATAGAGGATAGGATAGGAGAGAGAATAGGATAGGATAGAGGATAGGATAGGATAGAGGATAGGATAGAGCATTGGATAGGATAGAGGATAGGATACGATAGAGGATACGATAGGATAGAGGATAGGATCGAATAGAGGATAGGATAGGGGATTGGATAGGATAGGATAGGATAGAGTATAGGATAGGATAGAGGATAGGATAGTATAGAGGATAGGATAGGATAGAGTATAGGATAGGATATAGGATAGGATAGGATACGGAATAGGATTGAGGATAGGATAGAGG
The DNA here is from genome assembly GCF_050948215.1 of Halictus rubicundus. NCBI lineage: Eukaryota > Metazoa > Arthropoda > Insecta > Hymenoptera > Halictidae > Halictus > Halictus rubicundus. The sequence goes on along the minus strand of NW_027488583.1, from coordinate 1,506,044 downwards.
ATAGGATAGAGGATAGGATAGAGGATAGGATAGGATAGAGGATAGGATAGGATTGAGGATAGGATAGGATAGAGGATAGGATAGGATAGAGGATAGGATAGGATAGAGCATAGTATAGGATAGAGGATGGGATACCATAGAGGATAGGATAGGATAGAGGATAGGATTTGATTGAGGATAGGATAGGATTGAGGATAGGGTAGGATAGAGGATCCGATAGGGGATTGGATAGGATAGAGGATAGGAGACGATAGAGGATAGGATAGGGGATTGGATAGGATAGAGGACAGGAGACGATGGAGGATAGGATAGAATAGAGGATAGGATAGGATAGAGGAAAGGATAGGATAGAGGATAGGATAGGATAGAGGATAGGATTGAGGATAGAGCATAGGATAGAGGATAGGATAGGATAGAGGATAGGATAGGATAGAGGATAGGATAGTATAGAGGATAGGATAGGATAGAGGATGGGATAGCATAGAGGATAGGATAGGACAGAGGATAGGATAGGATAGAGGATAGGATAGGATAGAGGATAGGATAGGATAGAGGATGGGATAGCATAGAGGATAGGATAGGATAGAGGATAGGATAGAGTATACGATAGGATAGAGGATAGGATAGGATAATGGATAGGATAGGATAGACGATAGGATAGGATAGAGGATAGGATAGGATAGTGGATGGGATAGGATAGAGCATAGAATAGGATAGAGGATATTATAGGATTGAGGAGAGAGGATAGGATAGAGGATAGGATAGGATGGAGAATAGGATAGGATAGAGGATAGGATACGATAGAGGATAGGATAGGATAGAGGATAGGATAGGATAGAGGATAGGATAGAGCATTGGATAGGATAGAGGATAGGATAGGATAGAGGATAGGATAGGAAAGAGGATAGGATAGGATAGAATAGAGGATAGGATAGGATAGAGTAGAGGATATAGGATTGGATAGGATAGAGGATAGGATACGATAGAGGATAGGATAGGGTAGGATAGAGAATAGGATAGGATGGCTGATATTATATGATCGAGGACAGGATAGGATAGAGGATGCGATATTATACAGGATAGGATAGGATAGAGGATAGGATCGAATAGAGGATAGGATAGGGGATTGGATAGGATAGGATAGGATAGAGTATAGAATAGGATAGAGGATAGGATAGGATAGAGAATGGGATAGGATTGAGGATAGGACAGGATAGAGGATAGGATATAATAGAGGATAGGATAGGATAGAGGATAGGATAGGATAGAGGATAGGATAGGATAGTGGATGGGATAGGATAGAGTATAGGATAGGATAGAGGATAGGATAGGATAGAGGATAGGATAGGATACAGTATAGAACATAGGATTGGATAGGATAGAGGATAGGATACGATAGAGGATAGGATAGGGTAGGATAGAGAATAGGATAGGATGGATGATATTATATGCTCGAGGACAGGATAGGATAGAGGATAGGATAGAGGATAGGATAGAGGATAGGATAGAGGATAGGATAGGATAGAGGATAGGATAGGATTGAGGATAGGATAGGATAGAGGATAGGATAGGATAGAGGATAGGATAGGATAGAGCATAGTATAGGATAGAGGATGGGATACCATAGAGGATAGGATAGGATAGAGGATAGGATAGGATTGAGGATAGGATAGGATTGAGGATAGGATAGGATAGAGGATCCGATAGGGGATTGGATAGGATAGAGGATAGGAGACGATAGAGGATAGGATAGGGGATTGGATAGGATAGAGGACAGGAGACGATGGAGGATAGGATAGAATAGAGGATAGGATAGGATAGAGGATAGGATAGGATACAGTATAGGACATAGGATTGGATAGGATAGAGGATAGGATACGATAGAGGATAGGATAGGGTAGGATAGAGAATAGGATAGGATGGATGATATTATATGCTCGAGGACAGGATAGGATAGAGGATAGGATAGAGGATAGGATAGAGGATAGGATAGGATAGAGGATAGGATAGGATTGAGGATAGGATAGGATAGAGGATAGGATAGGATAGAGGATAGGATAGGATAGAGCATAGTATAGGATAGAGGATGGGATAGGATAGAGAACAGGATAGTAAAGAGGATAATATAGAGGATCGGATAGGGGATTGGATAGGATATAGGATAGTTGACGATAGAGAATAGGATAGGGGATTGGACAGGATAGAGGACAGTAGACGATAGCGGATAGGATACGATAGAGGATAGGATAGGATAGAGGATAGGACAGGATAGAGGATAGGATAGGATAGAGGATAGGATTGAGGATAGAGCATAGGATAGAGGATAGGATAGGATAGAGGATAGGATAGGATAGAGGATAGGATAGTATAGAGGATAGGATAGGATAGAGGATGGGATAGCATAGAGGATAGGATAGGATAGAGGATAGGATAGGATAGAGGATAGGATAGGATGGAGAATAGGATAGGATAGAGGATAGGATACGATAGAGGATCGGATAGGATAGAGGATAGGATAGGATAGAGGATAGGATAGGAGAGAGAATAGGATAGGATAGAGGATAGGATAGGATAGAGGATAGGATAGAGCATTGGATAGGATAGAGGATAGGATACGATAGAGGATACGATAGGATAGAGGATAGGATCGAATAGAGGATAGGATAGGGGATTGGATAGGATAGGATAGGATAGAGTATAGGATAGGATAGAGGATAGGATAGTATAGAGGATAGGATAGGATAGAGTATAGGATAGGATATAGGATAGGATAGGATACGGAATAGGATTGAGGATAGAGCATAGGATAGGATAGAGGATGGGATAGCATAGAGGATAGGATAGGATAGAGAATAGAATAGGATTGAGGATAGGATAGGATAGAGTATAGGATAGGATAGAGGATAGGATAGGATACAGTATAGGACATAGGATTGGATAGGATAGAGGATAGGATACGATAGAGGATAGGATAGTGTAGGATAGAGAATAGGATAGGATGGATGATATTATATGCTCGAGGACAGGATAGGATAGAGGATAGGATAGGATAGAGGATAGGATAGGATAGAGGATAGGATAGGATAGAGGATAGGATAGGATAGAGCATAGTATAGGATAGAGGATGGGATACCATAGAGGAGAGGATAGGGGATTGGATAGGATAGAGGACAGGAGACGATGGAGGATAGGATAGGATAGAGGAAAGGATAGGATAGAGGATAGGATAGGATAGAGGATAGGATAGGAAAGAGGATAGGATAGGATAGAGGATAGGATAGGATACAGTATAGGACATAGGATTGGATAGGATAGAGGATAGGATACGATAGAGGATAGGATAGGGTAGGATAGAGAATAGGATAGGGTGGATGATATTATATGCTCGAGGACAGGATAGGATAGAGGATAGGATAGAGGATAGGATAGGATAGAGGATAGGATAGGATTGAGGATAGGATAGGATAGAGGATAGGATAGGATAGAGGATAGGATAGGATAGAGGATATTATAGGATTGAGGAGAGAGGATAGGATTGAGGATAGGATAGGATGGAGAATAGGATAGGATAGAGGATAGGATACGATGGAAGATAGGATAGGATAGAGGATAGGATAGGATAGAGGATAGGATAGAGCATTGGATAGGATAGAGGATAGGATAGGATAGAGGATAGGATAGGAAAGAGGATAGGATAGGATAGAATAGAGGATAGGATAGGAGATTGTATAGGATAGAGGACAGGAGACGATGGAGGATAGGATAGAATAGAGGATAGGATAGGATAGAGGAAAGGATAGGATAGAGGATAGGATAGGTTAGAGGATAGGATAGGATAGAGGATCCGATAGGGGATTGGATAGGATAGAGGATAGGAGACGATAGAGGATCCGATAGGGTATTGGATAGGATAGAGGATAGCAGACGATAGACGATAGGATAGGGGATTGGATAGGATAGTGGACAGGAGACGATGGAGGATAGGATAGAATAGAGGATAGGATAGGATAGAGGAAAGGATAGGATAGAGGATAGGATAGGATAGAGGATAGGATAGGATAGAGGATAGGATAGGATACAGTATAGGACATAGGATTGGATAGGATAGAGGATAGGATACGATAGAGGATAGGATAGGGTAGGATAGAGAATAGGATAGGGTGGATGATATTATATGCTCGAGGACAGGATAGGATAGAGGATAGGATAGAGGATAGGATAGGATAGAGGATAGGATAGGATTGAGGATAGGATAGGATAGAGGATAGGATAGGATAGAGGATAGGATAGGATAGAGGATAGGATAGGATAGAGAATAGGATAGGATAGAGGATAGGATACGATAAAGGATCGGATAGGATAGAGGATAGGATAGGATAGAGGATAGGATAGGAGAGAGAATAGGATAGGATAGAGGATAGGATAGGATAGAGGATAGGATAGGATAGAGGATAGGATAGGATAGAGAATAGGATTGAGGGTAGAGCATAGGATAGGATAGAGGATGGAATAGCATAGAGGATAGGATAGGATAGAGGATAGGATAGGATTGAGGATAGCATAGGATAGAGGATAGGATAGGATAGAGGATAGGATAGGATACAGTATAGGATAGGATAGAGGATAGGATAGGATAGAGGATAGGATAGAGGATAGGATAGGATAGAGGATAGGATATAATAGAGGATAGGATAGGATAGAGGATAGGATAGGATTGAGGATAGGATAGAGGATAGAGGATAGGATAGGATAGAGGATACGATAGGATAGAGGATAGGATCGAATAGAGGATAGGATAGGGGATTGGATAGGATAGGATAGGATATAGTATAGAATAGGATAGAGGATAGGATAGGATAGAGGATAGGATAGGATTGTATATAGGATAGGATAGAGGATAGGATAGGATAGACAATAGGATTGAGGGTAGAGCATAGGATAGGATAGAGGATGGACTAGCATAGAGGATAGGATAGGATAGAGGATAGGATAGGATTGAGGATAGCATAGGATAGAGGATAGGATAGGATAGAGGATAGGATAGAGGATAGGATAGAGGATAGGATAGGATAGAGGATAGGATATAATAGAGGATAGGATAGGATAGAGGATAGGATAGGATTGAGGATAGGATAGAGGATAGAGGATAGGATAGGATAGAGGATCCGATAGGGCATTGGATAGGATAGAGGATAGGATAGGAGATTGTATAGGATAGAGGACAGGAGACGATGGAGGATAGGATAGAATAGAGTATAGGATATAGGATTGGATAGGATAGAGGATAGGATACGATAGAGGATAGGATAGGGTAGGATAGAGAATAGGATAGGATGGATGATATTATATGATCGAGGACAGGATAGGACAGAGGATGCGATATTATAGAGGATACGATAGGATAGAGGATAGGATAGGATAGAGGATAGTATAGGATTGTATATAGGATAGGATAGAGGATAGGATAGGATAGAGAATAGGATTGAGAGTAGAGCATAGGATAGGATAGAGGACAGGAGACGATGGAGGATAGGATAGAATAGAGGATAGGATGGGATAGAGGATGGGATAGGATAGAGTATAGGATAGGATAGAGGATGTTATAGGATTGAGGAGAGAGGATAGGATAGCGGATAGGATAGGATAGAGTATAGGATAGGATAGGGGATTGGATAGGATAGGATAGGATAGGGCATAGAATAGGATAGAGGATAGGATACGATAGAGCATCGGATATAATAGAGGATAGGATAGGATAGAGGATAGGATAGGAGAGAGGATAGGATAGGATAGAGGATAGGATAGGATAGAGGATAGGATAGGATAGAGGATAGGATAGGATAGAGAATAGGATAGGATAGAGGATAGGATACGATAAAGGATCGGATAGGATAGAGGATAGGATAGGATAGAGGATAGGATAGGAGAGAGAATAGGATAGGATAGAGGATAGGATAGGATAGAGGATAGGATAGAGCATTGGATAGGATAGAGGATAGGATACGATAGAGGATACGATAGGATAGAGGATAGGATCGAATAGAGGATAGGATAGGGGATTGGATAGGATAGGATAGGATAGAGTATAGGATAGGATAGAGGATAGGATAGTATAGAGGATAGGATAGGATAGAGTATAGGATAGGATATAGGATAGGATAGGATACGGAATAGGATTGAGGATAGAGCATAGGATAGGATAGAGGATGGGATAGCATAGAGGATAGGATAGGATAGAGAATAGAATAGGATTGAGGATAGGATAGGATAGAGTATAGGATAGGATAGAGGATAGGATAGGATACAGTATAGGACATAGGATTGGATAGGATAGAGGATAGGATACGATAGAGGATAGGATAGTGTAGGATAGAGAATAGGATAGGATGGATGATATTATATGCTCGAGGACAGGATAGGATAGAGGATAGGATAGGATAGAGGATAGGATAGGATAGAGGATAGGATAGGATAGAGGATAGGATAGGATAGAGGATAGGATAGGATAGAGGATAGGATAGGATAGAGGATAGGATAGGATAGAGGATAGGATAGGATAGAGCATAGTATAGGATAGAGGATGGGATACCATAGAGGAGAGGATAGGGGATTGGATAGGATAGAGGACAGGAGACGATGGAGGATAGGATAGGATAGAGGAAAGGATAGGATAGAGGATAGGATAGGATAGAGGATAGCATAGGAAAGAGGATAGGATAGAGTATACGATAGGATAGAGGATAGGATAGGATAATGGATAGGATAGGATAGAGGATAGGATAGGATAGAGGATAGGATAGGATAGTGGATGGGATAGGATAGAGTATAGGATAGGATAGAGGATATTATAGGATTGAGGAGAGAGGATAGGATTGAGGATAGGATAGGATGGAGAATAGGATAGGATAGAGGATAGGATACGATGGAAGATAGGATAGGATAGAGGATAGGATAGGATAGAGGATAGGATAGAGCATTGGATAGGATAGAGGATAGGATAGGATAGAGGATAGGATAGGAAAGAGGATAGGATAGGATAGAATAGAGGATAGGATAGGAGATTGTATAGGATAGAGGACAGGAGACGATGGAGGATAGGATAGAATAGAGGATAGGATAGGATAGAGGAAAGGATAGGATAGAGGATAGGATAGGATACAGTATAGGATAGGATAGAGGATAGGATAGGATAGAGGATAGGATAGAGGATAGGATAGGATAGAGGATAGGATATAATAGAGGATAGGATAGGATAGAGGATAGGATAGGATTGAGGATAGGATAGAGGATAGGATAGGATAGAGGATCCGATAGGGCATTGGATAGGATAGAGGATAGGATAGGAGATTGTATAGGATAGAGGACAGGAGACGATGGAGGATAGGATAGAATGGAAGATAGGATAGGATAGAGGAAAGGATAGGATAGAGGATAGGATAGGATAGAGGATAGGATAGGATGGAGGATAGGATAGAGTATACGATAGGATAGAGGATAGGATAGGATAATGGATAGGATAGGATAGAGGATAGGATAGGATAGAGGATAGGATAGGATAGTGGATGGGATAGGATAGAGTATAGGATAGGATAGAGTATAGGATATAGGATTGGATAGGATAGAGGATAGGATACGATAGAGGATAGGATAGGGTAGGATAGAGAATAGGATAGGATGGATGATATTATATGATCGAGGACAGGATAGGATAGAGGATACGATATTATAGAGGATACGATAGGATAGAGGATAGGATCGAATAGAGGATAGGATAGGGGATTGGATAGGATAGGATAGGATATAGTATAGAATAGGATAGAGGATAGGATAGGATCGAGGATAGGATAGGATTGTATATAGGATAGGATAGAGGATAGGATAGGATAGACAATAGGATTGAGGGTAGAGCATAGGATAGGATAGAGGATGGACTAGCATAGAGGATAGGATAGGATAGAGGATAGGATAGGATTGAGGATAGCATAGGATAGAGGATAGGATAGGATAGAGGATAGGATAGAGGATAGGATAGGATAGAGGATAGGATATAATAGAGGATAGGATAGGATAGAGGATAGGATAGGATTGAGGATAGGATAGAGGATAGAGGATAGGATAGGATAGAGGATCCGATAGGGCATTGGATAGGATAGAGGATAGGATAGGAGATTGTATAGGATAGAGGACAGGAGACGATGGAGGATAGGATAGAATAGAGTATAGGATATAGGATTGGATAGGATAGAGGATAGGATACGATAGAGGATAGGATAGGGTAGGATAGAGAATAGGATAGGATGGATGATATTATATGATCGAGGACAGGATAGGATAGAGGATGCGATATTATAGAGGATTCGATAGGATAGAGGATAGGATCGAATAGAGGATAGGATAGGGGATTGGATAGGATAGGATAGGATATAGTATATAATAGGATAGAGGATAGGATAGGATTGAGGATAGGATAGGATAGAGTATAGGATAGGATAGAGGATAGGATAGGATACAGTATAGGACATAGGATTGGATAGGATAGAGGATAGGATACGATAGAGGATAGGATAGTGTAGGATAGAGAATAGGATAGGATGGATGATATTATATGCTCGAGGACAGGATAGGATAGAGGATACGATAGCATAGTGGGTGGGATAGGATAGAGTATAGGATAGGATAGAGAATATTATAGGATTGAGGAGAGAGGATAGGATAGAGTATAGGATAGGATGGAGAATAGGATAGGATAGAGGATAGGATACGATAGAGGATCGGATAGGATAGAGGATAGGATAGGATAGAGGATAGGATAGGAGAGAGGATAGGATAGGATAGAGAATAGGATAGGATAGAGGATAGGATTGAGGATAGAGCATAGGATAGAGGATAGGATAGGATAGAGGATAGGATAGGATAGAGGATAGGATAGGATAGAGGATGGGATAGCATAGAGGATAGGATAGGATAGAGGATAGGATAGGATTGAGCATAGGATAGGATAGAGGATAGGATAGGATAGAGGATAGGATAGGATAGAGCATAGTATAGGATAGAGGATGGGATACCATAGAGGAGAGGATAGGGGATTGGATAGGATAGAGGACAGGAGACGATGGAGGATAGGATAGGATAGAGGAAAGGATAGGATAGAGGATAGGATAGGATAGATGATAGGATAGGAAAGAGGATAGGATAGAGTATACGATAGGATAGAGGATAGGATAGGATAATGGATAGGATAGGATAGAGGATAGGATAGGATAGAGGATAGGATAGGATAGAGGATAGGATAGGATAGTGGATGGGATAGGATAGAGTATAGGATAGGATAGAGGATATTATAGGATTGAGGAGAGAGGATAGGATTGAGGATAGGATAGGATGGAGAATAGGATAGGATAGAGGATAGGATACGATGGAGGATAGGATAGGATAGAGGATAGGATAGGATAGAGGATAGGATAGAGCATTGGATAGGATAGAGGATAGGATAGGATAGAGGATAGGATAGGAAAGAGGATAGGATAGGATAGAATAGAGGATAGGATAGGAGATTGTATAGGATAGAGGACAGGAGACGATGGAGGATAGGATAGAATAGAGGATAGGATAGGATAGAGGAAAGGATAGGATAGAGGATAGGATAGGATAGAGGATAGGATAGGATGGAGGATAGGATAGAGTATACGATAGGATAGAGGATAGGATAGGATAATGGATAGGATCCGATAGAGGATAGGATAGGATAGAGGATAGGATAGGATAGTGGATGGGATAGGATAGAGTATAGGATATAGGATTGGATAGGATAGAGGATAGGATACGATAGAGGATAGGATAGGGTAGGATAGAGAATAGGATAGGATGGATGCTATTATATGATCGAGGACAGGATAGGATAGAGGATGCGATATTATAGAGGATACGATAGGATAGAGGATAGGATCGAATAGAGGATAGGATAGGGGATTGGATAGGATAGGATAGGATATAGTATAGAATAGGATAGAGGATAGGATAGGATAGAGGATAGGATAGGATAGAGGATAGGATAGGATTGTATATAGGATAGGATAGAGGATAGGATAGGATAGAGAATAGGATTGAGGGTAGAGCATAGGATAGGATAGAGGATGGAATAGCATAGAGGATAGGATAGAATAGAGGATAGAATAGGATTGAGGATAGCATAGGATAGAGGATAGGATAGGATAGAGGATAGGATAGGATACAGTATAGGATAGGATAGAGGATAGGATAGGATAGAGGATAGGATAGAGGATAGGATAGGAGAGAGGATAGGATAGGATTGATGATAGGATAGGATAGAGGATAGGATAGGATTGAGGATAGGGTAGGATAGAGGATAGGATAGGATGGAGGATCCGATAGGGGATTGGATAGGATAGAGGATAGGAGACGATAGAGGATAGGATAGGGGATTGGATAGGATAGAGGACAGGAGACGATGGAGGATAGGATAGAATAGAGGATAGGATGGGATAGAGGAAAGGATAGGATAGAGGATAGGATAGGATAGTGGATAGGATAGGACAGGATTGAGGATAGGATAGAGGATAGGATAGGATTGAGGATAGGATAGGATTGAGGATAGGATAGGATAGAGGATAGGATAGGATAGAGGATAGGATAGGATAGAGGATAGGATAGGATTGAGGATAGGGTAGGATAGAGGATAGGATAGGATGGAGGATCCGATAGGGGATTGGATAGGATAGAGGATAGGAGACGATAGAGGATAGGATAGGGGATTGGATAGGATAGAGGACAGGAGACGATGGAGGATAGGATAGAATAGAGGATAGGATGGGATAGAGGAAAGGATAGGATAGAGGATAGGATAGGATAGAGGATAGGATAGGATAGTGGATGGGATAGGATAGAGTATAGGATAGGATAGAGGATGTTATAGGATTGAGGAGAGAGGATAGGATAGCGGATAGGATAGGATAGAGTATAGGATAGGATAGGGGATTGGATAGGATAGGATAGGATAGAGTATAGAAAAGGATAGAGGATAGGATACGATAGAGCATCGGATATAATAGAGGATAGGATAGGATAGAGGATAGGATAGGAGAGAGGATAGGATAGGATAGAGGATAGGATAGGATAGAGGATAGGATAGGATAGAGGATAGGATAGGATAGAGGATATTATAGGATTGAGGAGAGAGGATAGGATAGAGTATAGGATAGGATAGAGAGTAGGATAGGATAGAGGATAGGATACGATAGAGGATCGGATATAATAGAGGATAGGATAGGATAGAGGATAGGATAGGAGAGAGGATAGGATAGGATAGGATAGAGGATAGGATAGGATAGAGGATAGGATAGGATAGAGGATAGGATAGGATAGAGGATAGGATAGAGGGTTGGATAGGATAGAGGATAGGATACGATAGAGGATACGATAGGATAGAGGATAGGATAGAGGATAGGATAGAGTATGCGATAGGATAGAGGATAGGATAGGATACAGGATAGGATAGGATATAGGATAGGATAGGATAGAGGATAGGATAGGATAGAGGATAGGATAGGATAGAGGATAGGATAGGATAGTGGATGGGATAGGATAGAGTATAGGATAGGATAGAGTATAGGATATAGGATTGGATAGGATAGAGGATAGGATACGATAGAGGATAGGATAGGGTAGGATAGAGAATAGGATAGGATGGATGATATTATATGATCGAGGACAGGATAGGATAGAGGATGCGATATTATAGAGGATACGATAGGATAGAGGATAGGATCGAATAGAGGATAGGATAGGGGATTGGATAGGATAGGATAGGATATAGTATAGAATAGGATAGAGTATAGGATATAGGATTGGATAGGATAGAGGATAGGATACGATAGAGGATAGGATAGGGTAGGATAGAGAATAGGATAGGATGGATGCTATTATATGATCGAGGACAGGATAGGATAGAGGATGCGATATTATAGAGGATACGATAGGATAGAGGATAGGATCGAATAGAGGATAGGATAGGGGATTGGATAGGATAGGATAGGATATAGTATAGAATAGGATAGAGGATAGGATAGGATAGAGGATAGGATAGGATAGAGGATAGGATAGGATTGTATATAGGATAGGATAGAGGATAGGATAGGATAGAGAATAGGATTGAGGGTAGAGCATAGGATAGGATAGAGGATGGAATAGCATAGAGGATAGGATAGAATAGAGGATAGAATAGGATTGAGGATAGCATAGGATAGAGGATAGGATAGGATAGAGGATAGGATAGGATACAGTATAGGATAGGATAGAGGATAGGATAGGATAGAGGATAGGATAGAGGATAGGATAGGAGAGAGGATAGGATAGGATTGATGATAGGATAGGATAGAGGATAGGATAGGATTGAGGATAGGGTAGGATAGAGGATAGGATAGGATGGAGGATCCGATAGGGGATTGGATAGGATAGAGGATAGGAGACGATAGAGGATAGGATAGGGGATTGGATAGGATAGAGGACAGGAGACGATGGAGGATAGGATAGAATAGAGGATAGGATGGGATAGAGGAAAGGATAGGATAGAGGATAGGATAGGATAGAGGATAGGATAGGACAGGATTGAGGATAGGATAGAGGATAGGATAGGATTGAGGATAGGATAGGATTGAGGATAGGATAGGATAGAGGATAGGATAGGATAGAGGATAGGATAGGATAGAGGATAGGATAGGATTGAGGATAGGGTAGGATAGAGGATAGGATAGGATGGAGGATCCGATAGGGGATTGGATAGGATAGAGGATAGGAGACGATAGAGGATAGGATAGGGGATTGGATAGGATAGAGGACAGGAGACGATGGAGGATAGGATAGAATAGAGGATAGGATGGGATAGAGGAAAGGATAGGATAGAGGATAGGATAGGATAGAGGATAGGATAGGATAGTGGATGGGATAGGATAGAGTATAGGATAGGATAGAGGATGTTATAGGATTGAGGAGAGAGGATAGGATAGCGGATAGGATAGGATAGAGTATAGGATAGGATAGGGGATTGGATAGGATAGGATAGGATAGAGTATAGAAAAGGATAGAGGATAGGATACGATAGAGCATCGGATATAATAGAGGATAGGATAGGATAGAGGATAGGATAGGAGAGAGGATAGGATAGGATAGAGGATAGGATAGGATAGAGGATAGGATAGGATAGAGGATAGGATAGGATAGAGGATATTATAGGATTGAGGAGAGAGGATAGGATAGAGTATAGGATAGGATAGAGAGTAGGATAGGATAGAGGATAGGATACGATAGAGGATCGGATATAATAGAGGATAGGATAGGATAGAGGATAGGATAGGAGAGAGGATAGGATAGGATAGGATAGAGGATAGGATAGGATAGAGGATAGGATAGGATAGAGGATAGGATAGGATAGAGGATAGGATAGAGGGTTGGATAGGATAGAGGATAGGATACGATAGAGGATACGATAGGATAGAGGATAGGATAGAGTATGCGATAGGATAGAGGATAGGATAGGATACAGGATAGGATAGGATATAGGATAGGATAGGATAGAGGATAGGATAGGATAGAGGATAGGATAGGATAGAGGATAGGATAGGATAGTGGATGGGATAGGATAGAGTATAGGATAGGATAGAGTATAGGATATAGGATTGGATAGGATAGAGGATAGGATACGATAGAGGATAGGATAGGGTAGGATAGAGAATAGGATAGGATGGATGATATTATATGATCGAGGACAGGATAGGATAGAGGATGCGATATTATAGAGGATACGATAGGATAGAGGATAGGATCGAATAGAGGATAGGATAGGGGATTGGATAGGATAGGATAGGATATAGTATAGAATAGGATAGAGGATAGGATAGGATAGAGGATAGGATAGGATTGTATATAGGATAGGATAGAGGATAGGATAGGATAGAGAATAGGATTGAGGGTAGAGCATAGGATAGGATAGAGGATGGAATAGCATAGAGGATAGGATAGAATAGAGGATAGAATAGGATTGAGGATAGCATAGGATAGAGGATAGGATAGGATAGAGGATAGGATAGGATACAGTATAGGATAGGATAGAGGATAGGATAGGATAGAGGATAGGATAGAGGATAGGATAGGAGAGAGGATAGGATAGGATTGATGATAGTATAGGATAGAGGATAGGATAGGATTGAGGATAGGGTAGGATAGAGGATAGGATAGGATGGAGGATCCGATAGGGGATTGGATAGGATAGAGGATAGGAGACGATAGAGGATAGGATAGGGGATTGGATAGGATAGAGGACAGGAGACGATGGAGGATAGGATAGAATAGAGGATAGGATGGGATAGAGGAAAGGATAGGATAGAGGATAGGATAGGATAGAGGATAGGATAGGATAGTGGATGGGATAGGATAGAGTATAGGATAGGATAGAGGATGTTATAGGATTGAGGAGAGAGGATAGGATAGCGGATAGGATAGGATAGAGTATAGGATAGGATAGGGGATTGGATAGGATAGGATAGGATAGAGTATAGAATAGGATAGAGGATAGGATACGATAGAGCATCGGATATAATAGAGGATAGGATAGGATAGAGGATAGGATAGGAGAGAGGATAGGATAGGATAGAGGATAGGATAGGATGGAGGATAGGATAGAGTATACGATAGGATAGAGGATAGGATAGGATAATGGATAGGATAGGATAGAGGATAGGATAGGATAGAGGATAGGATAGGATAGAGCATAGTATAGGATAGAGGATGGGATACCATAGAGGAGAGGATAGGATAGAGGATAGGATAGGATGGAGAATAGGATAGGATAGAGGATAGGATACGATAGAGGATAGGATAGGATAGAGGATAGGATAGGATAGAGGATGTTATAGGATTGAGGAGAGAGGATAGGATAGCGGATAGGATAGGATAGAGTATAGGATAGGATAGGGGATTGGATAGGATAGGATAGGATAGAGGATCGGATATAATAGAGGATAGGATAGGATAGAGGATAGGATAGGAGAGAGGATAGGATAGGATAGGATAGAGGATAGGATAGGATAGAGGATAGGATAGGATAGAGGATAGGATAGGATAGAGGATAGGATAGGATAGAGGATAGGATAGAGGGTTGGATAGGATAGAGGATAGGATAGGATAGAGGATACGATAGGATAGAGGATAGGATAGAGGATAGGATAGAGTATGCGATAGGATAGAGGATAGGATAGGATACAGGATAGGATAGGATATAGGATAGGACAGGATTGAGGATAGGATAGGATAGAGGATAGGATAGGATGGAGGATCCGATAGGGTATTGGATAGGATAGAGGATAGCAGACGATAGACGATAGGATAGGGGATTGGATAGGATAGAGGACAGGAGACGATGGAGGATAGGATAGAATAGAGGATAGGATAGGATAGAGGAAAGGATAGGATAGAGGATAGGATAGGATAGAGGATAGGATAGGATACAGTATAGGACATAGGATTGGATAGGGTAGAGGATAGGATACGATAGAGGATAGGATACGATAGAGGATAGGATAGGGTAGGATAGAGAATAGGACAGGATGGATGATATTATATGCTCGAGGACAGGATAGGATAGAGGATAGGATAGAGGATAGGATAGAGGATAGGATAGGATAGAGGATAGGATAGGATTGAGGATAGGATAGGATAGAGGATAGGATAGGATAGAGGACAGGATAGGATAGAGCATAGTATAGGATAGAGGATGGGATACCATAGAGGATAGGATAGGATAGAGGATAGGATAGGATTGAGGATAGGATAGGATTGAGGATAGGATAGGATAGAGGATCCGATAGGGGATTGGATAGGATAGAGGATAGGAGACGATAGAGGATAGGATAGGGGATTGGATAGGATAGAGGACAGGAGACGATGGAGGATAGGATAGAATAGAGGATAGGATAGGATAGAGGAAAGGATAGGATAGAGGATAGGATAGGATAGAGGATAGGATAGGATAGAGAACAGGATAGTAAAGAGGATAATATAGAGGATCGGATAGGGGATTGGATAGGATATAGGATAGTTGACGATAGAGAATAGGATAGGGGATTGGACAGGATAGAGGATAGGATAGGATAGAGGATGGGATAGCATAGAGGATAGGATAGGATAGAGGATAGGATAGGATAGAGGATAGGATAGGATAGAGGATAGGATAGGATAGAGCATAGTATAGGATAGAGGATGGGATACCATAGAGGAGAGGATAGGATAGAGGATAGGATAGGATTGAGGATATGATAGGATTGAGGATAGGATAAGATAGAGGATCCGATAGGGGATTCGATAGGATAGAGGATAGGAGACGATAGAGGATAGGATAGGGGATTGGATAGGATAGAGGACAGGAGACGATGGAGGATAGGATAGGATAGAGGAAAGGATAGGATAGAGGATAGGATAGGATAGAGGATAGGATAGGAAAGAGGATAGGATAGAGTATACGATAGGATAGAGGATAAGATAGGATAATGGATAGGATAGGATAGACGATAGGATAGGATAGAGGATAGCATAGGATAGTGGATGGGATAGGATAGAGTATAGGATAGGATAGAGGATATTATAGGATTGGGGAGAGAGGATAGGATAGAGGATAGGATAGGATGGAGAATAGGATAGGATAGAGGATAGGATACGATAGAGGATAGGATAGGATAGAGGATAGGATAGGATAGAGGATAGGATAGAGCATTGGATAGGATAGAGGATAGGATAGGATAGAGGATAGGATAGGAAAGAGGATAGGATAGGATAGAATAGAGGATAGGATAGGATAGAATAGAGGATAGGATAGGATAGAGTATAGGATATAGGATTGGATAGGATAGAGGATAGGATACGATAGAGGATAGGATAGGGTAGGATAGAGAATAGGATAGGATGGATGATATTATATGATCGAGGACAGGATAGTATAGAGGATGCGATATTATAGAGGATAGGATAGGATAGAGGATAGGATCGAATAGAGGATAGGATAGGGGATTGGATAGGATAGGATAGGATAGAGTATAGAATAGGATAGAGGATAGGATAGGATAGAGAATGGGATAGGATTGAGGATAGGATAGGATAGAGGATAGGGTATAATAGAGGATAGGATAGGATAGAGGATAGGATAGGATAGAGGATAGGATAGGATAGTGGATGGGATAGGATAGAGTATAGGATAGGATAGAGGATATTATAGGATTGAGGAGAGAGGATAGGATAGAGGATAGGATAGGATAGAGAATAGGATAGGATAGAGGAGAGGATACGATAAAGGATCGGATAGAATAGAGGATAGGATAGGATAGAGGATAGGATAGGATAGAGGATAGGATAGGATAGAGGATGGGATAGCATAGAGGATAGGATAGGATAGAGGGTAGGATAGGATAGAGAATAGGATAGGATAGAGGATAGGATAGGATAGAGCATAGTATAGGATAGAGGATGGGGTACCATAGAGGATAGGATAGGATAGAGGATAGGATAGGATTGAGGATAGGATAGGATTGAGGATAGGATAGGATAGAGGATCCGATAGGGGATTGGATAGGATAGAGGATAGGAGACGATAGAGGATCCGATAGGGTATTGGATAGGATAGAGGATAGCAGACGATAGACGATAGGATAGGGGATTGGATAGAATAGAGGACGGGAGACGATGGAGGATAGGATAGAATATAGGATAGGATAGGATAGAGGAAAGGATAGGATAGAGGATAGGATAGGATAGAGGATAGGATAGGATAGAGGATAGGATAGGATACAGTATAGGACATAGGATTGGATAGGATAGAGGATAGGAGACGATAGAGGATCCGATAGGGTATTGGATAGGATAGAGGATAGCAGACGATAGACGATAGGATAGGGGATTGGATAGGATAGAGGACGGGAGACGATGGAGGATAGGATAGAATAGAGGATAGGATAGGATAGAGGAAAGGATAGGATAGAGGATAGGATAGGATAGAGGATAGGATAGGATGGAGGATAGGATAGAGTATACGATAGGATAGAGGATAGGATAGGATAATGGATAGGATAGGATAGAGGATAGGATAGGATAGAGGATAGGATAGGATAGTGGATGGGATAGGATAGAGTATAGGATAGGATAGAGTATAGGATATAGGATTGGATAGGATAGAGGATAGGATACGATAGAGGATAGGATAGGGTAGGATAGAGAATAGGATAGGATGGATGATATTATATGATCGAGGACAGGATAGGATAGAGGATGCGATATTATAGAGGATACGATAGGATAGAGGATAGGATCGAATAGAGGATAGGATAGGGGATTGGATAGGATAGGATAGGATATAGTATAGAATAGGATAGAGGATAGGATAGGATAGAGGATAGGATAGGATTGTATATAGGATAGGATAGAGGATAGGATAGGATAGAGAATAGGATTGAGAGTAGAGCATAGGATAGGATAGAGGACAGGAGACGATGGAGGATAGGATAGAATAGAGGATAGGATGGGATAGAGGAAAGGATAGGATAGAGGATAGGATAGGATAGAGGATAGGATAGGATAGTGGATGGGATAGGATAGAGTATAGGATAGGATAGAGGATGTTATAGGATTGAGGAGAGAGGATAGGATAGCGGATAGGATAGGATAGAGTATAGGATAGGATAGGGGATTGGATAGGATAGGATAGGATAGAGCATAGAATAGGATAGAGGATAGGATACGATAGAGCATCGGATATAATAGAGGATAGGATAGGATAGAGGATAGGATAGGAGAGAGGATAGGATAGGATAGAGGATAGGATAGGATAGAGGATAGGATAGGATAGAGGATAGGATAGGATAGAGGATATTATAGGATTGAGGAGAGAGGATAGGATAGAGTATAGGATATGATAGAGAATAGGATAGGATAGAGGATAGGATACGATAGAGGATCGGATATAATAGAGGATAGGATAGGATAGAGGATAGGATAGGAGAGAGGATAGGATAGGATAGAGAACAGGATAGTAAAGAGGATAATATAGAGGATCGGATAGGGGATTGGATAGGATATAGGATAGTTGACGATAGAGAATAGGATAGGGGATTGGACAGGATAGAGGACAGGAGACGATAGCGGATAGGATACGATAGAGGATAGGATAGGATAGAGGATAGGACAGGATAGAGGATGGGATAGCATAGAGGATAGGATAGGATAGAGGATAGGATAGGATAGAGAATAGGATAGGATAGAGGATAGGATAGGATAGAGCATAGTATAGGATAGAGGATGGGGTACCATAGAGGATAGGATAGGATAGAGGATAGGATAGGATTGAGGATAGGATAGGATTGAGGATAGGATAGGATAGAGGATCCGATAGGGGATTGGATAGGATAGAGGATAGGAGACGATAGAGGATCCGATAGGGTATTGGATAGGATAGAGGATAGCAGACGATAGACGATAGGATAGGGGATTGGATAGGATAGAGGACGGGAGACGATGGAGGATATTATAGAATAGAGGATAGGATAGGATAGAGGAAAGGATAGGATAGAGGATAGGATAGGATAGAGGATAGGATTGGATAGAGGATAGGATAGGATACAGTATAGGACATAGGATTGGATAGGATAGAGGATAGGAGACGATAGAGGATCCGATAGGGTATTGGATAGGATAGAGGATAGCAGACGATAGACGATAGGATAGGGGATTGGATAGGATAGAGGACGGGAGACGATGGAGGATAGGATAGAATAGAGGATAGGATAGAATAGAGGATAGGATAGGATAGAGGAAAGGATAGGATAGAGGATAGGATAGGATAGAGGATAGGATAGGATAGAGGATAGGATAGGATAATGGATAGGATAGGATAGAGGATAGGATAGGATAGAGGATAGGATAGGATAGTGGATGGGATAGGATAGAGTATAGGATAGGATAGAGTATAGGATATAGGATTGGATAGGATAGAGGATAGGATACGATAGAGGATAGGATAGGGTAGGATAGAGAATAGGATAGGATGGATGATATTATATGATCGAGGACAGGATAGGATAGAGGATGCGATATTATAGAGGATACGATAGGATAGAGGATAGGATCGAATAGAGGATAGGATAGGGGATTGGATAGGATAGGATAGGATATAGTATAGAATAGGATAGAGGATAGGATAGGATAGAGGATAGGATAGGATTGTATATAGGATAGGATAGAGGATAGGATAGGATAGAGAATAGGATTGAGAGTAGAGCATATGATAGGATAGAGGACAGGAGACGATGGAGGATAGGATAGAATAGAGGATAGGATGGGATAGAGGAAAGGATAGGATAGAGGATAGGATAGGATAGAGGATAGGATAGGATAGTGGATGGGATAGGATAGAGTATAGGATAGGATAGAGGATGTTATAGGATTGAGGAGAGAGGATAGGATAGCGGATAGGATAGGATAGAGTATAGGATAGGATAGGGGATTGGATAGGATAGGATAGGATAGAGCATAGAATAGGATAGAGGATAGGATACGATAGAGCATCGGATATAATAGAGGATAGGATAGGATAGAGGATAGGATAGGAGAGAGGATAGGATAGGATAGAGGATAGGATAGGATAGAGGATAGGATAGGATAGAGGATAGGATAGGATAGAGGATATTATAGGATTGAGGAGAGAGGATAGGATAGAGTATAGGATATGATAGAGAATAGGATAGGATAGAGGATAGGATACGATAGAGGATCGGATATAATAGAGGATAGGATAGGATAGAGGATAGGATAGGAGAGAGGATAGGATAGGATAGGATAGAGGATAGGATAGGATAGAGGATAGGATAGGATAGAGGATAGGATAGGATAGAGGATAGGATAGGATAGAGGATAGGATAGGATAGAGGATAGGATAGGATAGAGGATAGGATAGGATAGAGGATAGGATAGGATAGAGAACAGGATAGTAAAGAGGATAATATAGAGGATCGGATAGGGGATTGGATAGGATATAGGATAGTGGACGATAGAGAATAGGATAGGGGATTGGACAGGATAGAGGACAGGAGACGATAGCGGATAGGATACGATAGAGGATAGGATAGGATAGAGGATAGGACAGGATAGAGGATAGGATAGGATAGAGGATAGGATTGAGGATAGAGCATAGGATAGAGGATAGGATAGGATAGAGGATAGGATAGGATAGAGGATAGGAGACGATAGAGGATAGGATAGGGGATTGGATAGGATAGAGGACAGGAGACGATGGAGGATAGGATAGAATAGAGGATAGGATAGGATAGAGGAAAGGATAGGATAGAGGATAGGATAGGATAGAGGATAGGGTAGGATAGAGGATAGGATAGGATAGTGGATGGGATAGGATAGAGTATAGGATAGGATAGAGGATATTATAGGATTGAGGAGAGAGGATAGGATAGAGGATAGGATAGGATAGAGAATAGGATAGGATAGAGGAGAGGATACGATAAAGGATCGGATAGGATAGAGGAGAGGATAGGATAGAGGATAGGATAGGAGAGAGAATAGGATAGGATAGAGGATAGGATACGATAAAGGATCGGATAGGATAGAGGATAGGATAGGATAGAGGATAGGATAGGAGAGAGAATAGGATAGGATAGAGGATAGGATAGGATAGAGGATAGGATAGAGCATTGGATAGGATAGAGGATAGGATTCGATAGAGGATAAGATAGGATAGAGGATAGGATTCGATAGAGGATAAGATAGGATAGAGGATAGGATCGAATAGAGGATAGGATAGGGGATTGGATAGGATAGGATAGGATAGAGAATAGGATAGGATGGATGATATTATATGCTCGAGGACAGGATAGGATAGAGGATGCGATATTATAGAGGATAGGATCGAATAGAGGATAGGATAGGGGATTGGATAGGATAGGATAGGATAGAGTATAGAATAGGATAGAGGATAGGATAGGATAGAGAATGGGATAGGATTGAGGATAGGATAGGATAGAGGATAGGATATAATAGAGGATAGGATAGGATAGAGGATAGGATAGGATAGAGGATAGGATAGGATAGAGGAGAGGATACGATAAAGGATCGGATAGGATAGAGGAGAGGATAGGATAGAGGATAGGATAGGAGAGAGAATAGGATAGGATAGAGGATAGGATACGATAAAGGATCGGATAGGATAGAGGATAGGATAGGATAGAGGATAGGATAGGAGAGAGAATAGGATAGGATAGAGGATAGGATAGGATAGAGGATAGGATAGAGCATTGGATAGGATAGAGGATAGGATTCGATAGAGGATAAGATAGGATAGAGGATAGGATCGAATAGAGGATAGGATAGGGGATTGGATAGGATAGGATAGGATAGAGTATAGGATAGGATAGAGGATAGGATAGTATAGAGGATAGGATAGGATAGAGGATAGGATATAATAGAGGATAGGATAGGATAGAGGATAGGATAGGATAGAGGATAGGATAGGATAGAGGATAGGATAGGATGGAGGATCCGATAGGGTATTGGATAGGATAGAGGATAGCAGACGATAGACGATAGGATAGGGGATTGGATAGGA
This sequence comes from Halictus rubicundus, assembly GCF_050948215.1. Taxonomy (NCBI): domain Eukaryota; kingdom Metazoa; phylum Arthropoda; class Insecta; order Hymenoptera; family Halictidae; genus Halictus; species Halictus rubicundus. Next base: position 1,483,381 of record NW_027488583.1, on the reverse strand, counting down.
TAGAGGACAGGAGACGATGGAGGATAGGATAGAATAGAGGATAGGATAGGATAGAGGAAAGGATAGGATAGAGGATAGGATAGGATAGAGGATAGGATAGGATAGAGGATAGGATAGGATACAGTATAGGACATAGGATTGGATAGGATAGAGGATAGGATACGATAGAGGATAGGATAGGGTAGGATAGAGAATAGGATAGGATGGATGATATTATATGTTCGAGGACAGGATAGGATAGAGGATAGGATAGAGGATAGGATAGGATAGAGGATAGGATAGGATTGAGGATAGGATAGGACAGGATAGAGGATAGGATAGGATTGAGGATAGGATAGGATTGAGGATAGGATAGGATAGAGGATCCGATAGGGGATTGGATAGGATAGAGGATAGGAGACGATAGAGGATCCGATAGGGTATTGGAAAGGATAGAGGATAGCAGACGATAGACGATAGGATAGGGGATTGGATAGGATAGAGGACGGGAGACGATGGAGGATAGGATAGAATTGAGGATAGGACAGGATAGAGGAAAGGATAGGATAGAGGATAGGATAGGATAGAGGATAGGATAGGATAGAGGATAGGATAGGATACAGTATACGACATAGGATTGGATAGGATAGTGGATAGGATACGAGAGAGGATAGGATAGGGTAGGATAGAGAATAGGATAGGATGGATGATATTATATGCTCGAGGACAGGATAGGATAGAGGATAGGATAGAGGATAGGATAGGATAGAGGATAGGATAGGATTGAGGATAGGATAGGATAGAGGATAGGATAGGATAGAGGATAGGATAGGATAGAGCATAGTATAGGATAGAGGAAGGGATACCATAGAGGATAGGATAGGATAGTGGATAGGATAGGATTGAGGATAGGATAGGATTGAGGATAGGATAGGATAGAGGATCCGATAGGGGATTGGATAGGATAGAGGATAGGAGACGATAGAGGATAGGATAGGGGATTGGATAGGATAGAGGACAGGAGACGATGGAGGATAGGAGAGAATAGAGGATAGGATAGGATAGAGGAAAGGATAGGATAGAGGATAGGATAGGATAGAGGATAGGATAGGATAGAGAACAGGATAGTAAAGAGGATAATATAGAGGATCGGATAGGGGATTGGATAGGATATAGGATAGTTGACGATAGAGAATAGGATAGGGGATTGGACAGGATAGAGGACAGGAGACGATAGCGGATAGGATACTATAGAGGATAGGATAGGATAGAGGATAGGACAGGATAGAGGATAGGATAGGATAGAGGATAGGATTGAGGATAGAGGATAGGATAGGATAGAGGATAGGATAGGATAGAGGATAGGATAGTATAGAGGATAGGATAGGATAGAGGATGGGATAGCATAGAGGATAGGATAGGATAGAGAATAGGATAGGATTGAGGATAGGATAGGATAGAGTATAGGATAGGATAGAGGATAGGATAGGATACAGTATAGGACATAGGATTGGATAGGATAGAGGATAGGATACGAGAGAGGATAGGATAGGATAGAGGATAGGACAGGATAGAGGATAGGATAGGATAGAGGATAGGATTGAGGATAGAGCATAGGATAGAGGATAGGATAGGATAGAGGATAGGATAGGATAGAGGATAGGATAGTATAGAGGATAGGATAGGATAGAGGACGGGATAGCATAGAGGATAGGATAGGATAGAGGATAGGATAGGATAGAGGATAGGATAGGATAGAGGATAGGATAGGATAGAGGATAGGATAGGATAGAGGATGGATAGCATAGAGGATAGGATAGGATAGAGGATAGGATAGGATAGAGGATAGGATAGGATAGAGGATAGGATAGGATAGAGCATAGTATAGGATAGAGGATGGGATACCATAGAGGAGAGGATAGGATAGAGGATAGGATAGGATTGAGGATATGATAGGATTGAGGATAGGATAAGATAGAGGATCCGATAGGCGATTCGATAGGATAGAGGATAGGAGACGATAGAGGATAGGATACGGGATTGGATAGGATAGAGGACAGGAGACGATGGAGGATAGGATAGGATAGAGGAAAGGATAGGATAGAGGATAGGATAGGATAGAGGATAGGATAGGAAAGAGGATAGGATAGAGGATGCGATATTATAGAGGATAGGATAGGATAGAGGATAGGATCGAATAGAGGATAGGATAGGGGATTGGATAGGATAGGATAGGATAGAGTATAGAATAGGATAGAGGATAGGATGGGATAGAGAATGGGATAGGATTGAGGATAGGATAGGATAGAGGATAGGATATAATAGAGGATAGGATAGGATAGAGGATAGGATAGGATAGAGGATAGGATAGGATAGTGGATGGGATAGGATAGAGTATAGGATAGGATAGAGGATATTATAGGATTGAGGAGAGAGGATAGGATAGAGGATAGGATAGGATAGAGAATAGGATAGGATAGAGGAGAGGATACGATAAAGGATCGGATAGAATAGAGGATAGGATAGGATAGAGGATAGGATAGGATAGAGGATAGGATAGGATAGAGGATGGGATAGCATAGAGGATAGGATAGGATAGAGGATAGGATAGGATAGAGGATAGGATAGGATAGAGGATAGGATAGGAAAGAGGATAGGATAGAGTATACGATAGGATAGAGGATAGGATAGGATAATGGATAGGATAGGATAGACGATAGGATAGGATAGAGGATAGGATAGGATAGTGGATGGGATAGGATAGAGTATAGGATAGGATAGAGGATAGGATAGGATGGATGATATTATATGATCGAGGACAGGATAGGATAGAGGATGCGATATTATAGAGGATAGGATAGGATAGAGGATAGGATCGAATAGAGGATAGGATAGGGGATTGGATAGGATAGGATAGGATATAGTATAGAATAATATAGAGGATAGGATAGGATAGAGGATAGGATAGGATAGAGAATGGGATAGGATTGAGGATAGGATAGGATAGAGGATAGGATATAATAGAGGATAGGATAGGATAGAGGATAGGATAGGATAGAGGATAGGATAGGATAGAGGAGAGGATACGATAAAGGATCGGATAGGATAGAGGAGAGGATAGGATAGAGGATAGGATAGGAGAGAGAATAGGATAGGATAGAGGATAGGATACGATAAAGGATCGGATAGGATAGAGGATAGGATAGGATAGAGGATAGGATAGGAGAGAGAATAGGATAGGATAGAGGATAGGATAGGATAGAGGATAGGATAGAGCATTGGATAGGATAGAGGATAGGATTCGATAGAGGATAAGATAGGATAGAGGATAGGATCGAATAGAGGATAGGATAGGGGATTGGATAGGATAGGATAGGATAGAGTATAGGATAGGATAGAGGATAGGATAGTATAGAGGATAGGATAGGATAGAGGATAGGATATAATAGAGGATAGGATAGGATAGAGGATAGGATAGGATAGAGGATAGGATAGGATAGAGGATAGGATAGGATGGAGGATCCGATAGGGTATTGGATAGGATAGAGGATAGCAGACGATAGACGATAGGATAGGGGATTGGATAGGATAGAGGACAGGAGACGATGGAGGATAGGATAGAATAGAGGATAGGATAGGATAGAGGAAAGGATAGGATAGAGGATAGGATAGGATAGAGGATAGGATAGGATAGAGGATAGGATAGGATACAGTATAGGACATAGGATTGGATAGGATAGAGGATAGGATACGATAGAGGATAGGATAGGGTAGGATAGAGAATAGGATAGGATGGATGATATTATATGTTCGAGGACAGGATAGGATAGAGGATAGGATAGAGGATAGGATAGGATAGAGGATAGGATAGGATTGAGGATAGGATAGGACAGGATAGAGGATAGGATAGGATTGAGGATAGGATAGGATTGAGGATAGGATAGGATAGAGGATCCGATAGGGGATTGGATAGGATAGAGGATAGGAGACGATAGAGGATCCGATAGGGTATTGGAAAGGATAGAGGATAGCAGACGATAGACGATAGGATAGGGGATTGGATAGGATAGAGGACGGGAGACGATGGAGGATAGGATAGAATTGAGGATAGGACAGGATAGAGGAAAGGATAGGATAGAGGATAGGATAGGATAGAGGATAGGATAGGATAGAGGATAGGATAGGATACAGTATACGACATAGGATTGGATAGGATAGTGGATAGGATACGAGAGAGGATAGGATAGGGTAGGATAGAGAATAGGATAGGATGGATGATATTATATGCTCGAGGACAGGATAGGATAGAGGATAGGATAGAGGATAGGATAGGATAGAGGATAGGATAGGATTGAGGATAGGATAGGATAGAGGATAGGATAGGATAGAGGATAGGATAGGATAGAGCATAGTATAGGATAGAGGAAGGGATACCATAGAGGATAGGATAGGATAGTGGATAGGATAGGATTGAGGATAGGATAGGATTGAGGATAGGATAGGATAGAGGATCCGATAGGGGATTGGATAGGATAGAGGATAGGAGACGATAGAGGATAGGATAGGGGATTGGATAGGATAGAGGACAGGAGACGATGGAGGATAGGAGAGAATAGAGGATAGGATAGGATAGAGGAAAGGATAGGATAGAGGATAGGATAGGATAGAGGATAGGATAGGATAGAGAACAGGATAGTAAAGAGGATAATATAGAGGATCGGATAGGGGATTGGATAGGATATAGGATAGTTGACGATAGAGAATAGGATAGGGGATTGGACAGGATAGAGGACAGGAGACGATAGCGGATAGGATACTATAGAGGATAGGATAGGATAGAGGATAGGACAGGATAGAGGATAGGATAGGATAGAGGATAGGATTGAGGATAGAGGATAGGATAGGATAGAGGATAGGATAGGATAGAGGATAGGATAGTATAGAGGATAGGATAGGATAGAGGATGGGATAGCATAGAGGATAGGATAGGATAGAGAATAGGATAGGATTGAGGATAGGATAGGATAGAGTATAGGATAGGATAGAGGATAGGATAGGATACAGTATAGGACATAGGATTGGATAGGATAGAGGATAGGATACGATAGAGGATAGGATAGGATAGAGGATAGGACAGGATAGAGGATAGGATAGGATAGAGGATAGGATTGAGGATAGAGCATAGGATAGAGGATAGGATAGGATAGAGGATAGGATAGGATAGAGGATAGGATAGTATAGAGGATAGGATAGGATAGAGGACGGGATAGCATAGAGGATAGGATAGGATAGAGGATAGGATAGGATAGAGGATAGGATAGGATAGAGGATAGGATAGGATAGAGGATAGGATAGGATAGAGGATGGATAGCATAGAGGATAGGATAGGATAGAGGATAGGATAGGATAGAGGATAGGATAGGATAGAGGATAGGATAGGATAGAGCATAGTATAGGATAGAGGATGGGATACCATAGAGGAGAGGATAGGATAGAGGATAGGATAGGATTGAGGATATGATAGGATTGAGGATAGGATAAGATAGAGGATCCGATAGGGGATTCGATAGGATAGAGGATAGGAGACGATAGAGGATAGGATACGGGATTGGATAGGATAGAGGACAGGAGACGATGGAGGATAGGATAGGATAGAGGAAAGGATAGGATAGAGGATAGGATAGGATAGAGGATAGGATAGGAAAGAGGATAGGATAGAGGATGCGATATTATAGAGGATAGGATAGGATAGAGGATAGGATCGAATAGAGGATAGGATAGGGGATTGGATAGGATAGGATAGGATAGAGTATAGAATAGGATAGAGGATAGGATAGGATAGAGAATGGGATAGGATTGAGGATAGGATAGGATAGAGGATAGGATATAATAGAGGATAGGATAGGATAGAGGATAGGATAGGATAGAGGATAGGATAGGATAGTGGATGGGATAGGATAGAGTATAGGATAGGATAGAGGATATTATAGGATTGAGGAGAGAGGATAGGATAGAGGATAGGATAGGATAGAGAATAGGATAGGATAGAGGAGAGGATACGATAAAGGATCGGATAGAATAGAGGATAGGATAGGATAGAGGATAGGATAGGATAGAGGATAGGATAGGATAGAGGATGGGATAGCATAGAGGATAGGATAGGATAGAGGATAGGATAGGATAGAGGATAGGATAGGATAGAGGATAGGATAGGAAAGAGGATAGGATAGAGTATACGATAGGATAGAGGATAGGATAGGATAATGGATAGGATAGGATAGACGATAGGATAGGATAGAGGATAGGATAGGATAGTGGATGGGATAGGATAGAGTATAGGATAGGATAGAGGATAGGATAGGATGGATGATATTATATGATCGAGGACAGGATAGGATAGAGGATGCGATATTATAGAGGATAGGATAGGATAGAGGATAGGATCGAATAGAGGATAGGATAGGGGATTGGATAGGATAGGATAGGATATAGTATAGAATAATATAGAGGATAGGATAGGATAGAGGATAGGATAGGATTGTATATAGGATAGGATAGAGGATAGGATAGGATAGAGAATAGGATTGAGGGTAGAGCATAGGATAGGATAGAGGATGGAATAGCATAGAGGATAGGATAGGATTGAGGATAGCATAGGATAGAGGATAGGATAGGATAGAGGATAGGATAGGATACAGTATAGGATAGGATAGAGGATAGGATAGGATAGAGGATAGGATAGAGGATAGGATAGGAGAGAGGATAGGATAGGATTGATGATAGGATAGGATGGAGGATAGGATAGGATTGAGGATAGGGTAGGATAGAGGATAGGATAGGATGGAGGATCCGATAGGGGATTGGATAGGATAGAGGATAGGAGACGATAGAGGATAGGATAGGGGATTGGATAGGATAGAGGACAGGAGACGATGGAGGATAGGATAGAATAGAGGATAGGATGGGATAGAGGAAAGGATAGGATAGAGGATAGGATAGGATAGAGGATAGGATAGGATAGGATTGAGGATAGGATAGAGGATAGGATAGGGTAGAGGATAGGATAGGATTGAGGATAGGATAGGATTGAGGATAGGATAGGATAGAGGATAGGATAGGATAGAGGATAGGATAGGATAGAGGATAGGATAGGATTGAGGATAGGGTAGGATAGAGGATAGGATAGGATGGAGGATCCGATAGGGGATTGGATAGGATAGAGGATAGGAGACGATAGAGGATAGGATAGGGGATTGAATAGGATAGAGGACAGGAGACGATGGAGGATAGGATAGAATAGAGGATAGGATGGGATAGAGGAAAGGATAGGATAGAGGATAGGATAGGATAGAGGATAGGATAGGATAGTGGATGGGATAGGATAGAGTATAGGATAGGATAGAGGATGTTATAGGATTGAGGAGAGAGGATAGGATAGCGGATAGGATAGGATAGAGTATAGGATAGGATAGGGGATTGGATAGGATAGGATAGGATAGAGTATAGAATAGGATAGAGGATAGGATACGATAGAGCATCGGATATAATAGAGGATAGGATAGGATAGAGGATAGGATAGGAGAGAGGATAGGATAGGATAGAGGATAGGATAGGATTGAGGATAGGGTAGGATAGAGGATAGGATAGGATGGAGGATCCGATAGGGAGAGAGGATAGGATAGGATTGATGATAGGATAGGATAGAGGATAGGATAGGATTGAGGATAGGGTAGGATAAAGGATAGGATAGGATGGAGGATCCGATAGGGGATTGGATAGGATAGAGGATAGGAGACGATAGAGGATAGGATAGGGGATTGGATAGGATAGAGGACAGGAGACGATGGAGGATAGGATAGAATAGAGGATAGGATGGGATAGAGGAAAGGATAGGATAGAGGATAGGATAGGATAGAGGATAGGATAGGATAGGATTGAGGATAGGATAGAGGATAGGATAGGATAGAGGATAGGATAGGATTGAGGATAGGATAGGATTGAGGATAGGATAGGATAGAGGATAGGATAGGATAGAGGATAGGATAGCATAGAGGATAGGATAGGATTGAGGATAGGGTAGGATAGAGGATAGGATAGGATGGAGGATCCGATAGGGGATTGGATAGGATAGAGGATAGGAGACGATAGAGGATAGGATAGGGGATTGGATAGGATAGAGGACAGGAGACGATGGAGGATAGGATAGAATAGAGGATAGGATGGGATAGAGGAAAGGATAGGATAGAGGATAGGATAGGATAGAGGATAGGATAGGATAGTGGATGGGATAGGATAGAGTATAGGATAGGATAGAGGATGTTATAGGATTGAGGAGAGAGGATAGGATAGCGGATAGGATCGGATAGAGCATAGGATAGGATAGAGGATGGGATAGCATAGAGGATAGGATAGGATAGAGAATAGGATAGAATTGAGGATAGGATAGGATAGAGTATAGGATAGGATAGAGGATAGGATAGGATACAGTATAGGACATAGGATTGGATAGGATAGAGGATAGGATACGACAGAGGATAGGATAGGGTAGGATAGAGAATAGGATAGGATGGATGATATTATATGCTCGAGGACAGGATAGGATAGAGGATAGGATAGGATAGAGGATAGGATAGGATAGAGGATAGGATAGCATAGTGGGTGGAATAGGATAGAGTATAGGATAGGATAGAGAGTATTATAGGATTGAGGAGAGAGGATAGGATAGAGGATAGGATAGGATGGAGAATAGGATAGGATAGAGGATAGGATACGATAGAGGATCGGATAGAATAGAGGATAGGATAGGATAGAGGAAAGGATAGAATAGAGGATAGGAAAGGATAGAGGATAGGATAGGATGGAGGATAGGATAGAGTATACGATAGGATAGAGGATAGGATAGGATAATGGATAGGATAGGATAGAGGATAGGATAGAATAGAGGATAGGATAGGATAGTGGATGGGATAGGATAGAGTATAGGATAGGATAGAGTATAGGATATAGGATTGGATAGGATAGAGGATAGGATACGATAGAGGATAGGATAGGGTAGGATAGAGAATAGGATAGGATGGATGATATTATATGATCGAGGACAGGATAGGATAGTGGATGCGATATTATAGAGGATAGGATAGGATAGAGGATAGGATCGAATAGAGGATAGGATAGGGGATTGGATAGGATAGGATAGGATAGAGTATAGAATAGGATAGAGGATAGGATAGGATAGAGAATGGGATAGGATTGAGGATAGGATAGGATAGATGATAGGATATAATAGAGGATAGGATAGGATAGAGGATAGGATAGGATAGAGGATAGGATAGGATAGAGGATAGGATAGGATGGAGGATCCGATAGGGTATTGGATAGGATAGAGGATAGCAGACGATAGACGATAGGATAGGGGATTGGATAGGATAGAGGACAGGAGACGATGGAGGATAGGATAGAATAGAGGATAGGATAGGATAGAGGAAAGGATAGGATAGAGGATAGGATAGGATAGAGGATAGGATAGGATAGAGGATAGGATAGGATACAGTATAGGACATAGGATTGGATAGGATAGAGGATAGGATACGATAGAGGATAGGATAGGGTAGGATAGAGAATAGGATAGGATGGATGATATTATATGTTCGAGGACAGGATAGGATAGAGGATAGGATAGAGGATAGGATAGGATAGAGGATAGGATAGGATTGAGGATAGGATAGGATAGAGGATAGGATAGGATAGAGGATAGGATAGGATAAAGCATAGTATAGGATAGAGGATGGGCTACCATAGAGGATAGGATAGAGGATAGGATAGGATTGAGGATATGATAGGATTGAGGATAGGATAAGATAGAGGATCCGATAGGGGATTCGATAGGATTGAGGATAGGAGACGATAGAGGATAGGATAGGGGATTGGATAGGATAGAGGACAGGAGACGATGGAGGATAGGATAGGATAGAGGAAAGGATAGGATAGAGGATAGGATATAATAGAGGATAGGATAGGATAGAGGATAGGGTAGGATAGAGGATAGGATAGGATAGTGGATGGGATAGGATAGAGTATAGGATAGGATAGAGGATATTATAGGATTGAGGAGAGAGGATAGGATAGAGGATAGGATAGGATGGAGAATAGGATAGGATAGAGGATAGGATACGATAGAGGATAGGATAGGATAGAGGATAGGATAGGATAGAGGATAGGATAGAGCATTGGATAGGATAGAGGATAGGATAGGATAGAGGATAGGATAGGAAAGAGGATAGGATAGGATAGAATAGAGGATAGGATAGGATAGAATAGAGGATAGGATAGGATAGAGTATAGGATATAGGATTGGATAGGATAGAGGATAGGATACGATAGAGGATAGGATAGGGTAGGATAGAGAATAGGATAGGATGGATGATATTATATGATCGAGGACAGGATAGGATAGAGGATGCGATATTATAGAGGATAGGATAGGATAGAGGATAGGATCGAATAGAGGATAGGATAGGGGATTGGATAGGATAGGATAGGATAGACTATAGAATAGGATAGAGCATAGGATAGGATAGAGAATGGGATAGGATTGAGGATAGGATAGGATAGAGGATAGGATATAATAGAGGATAGGATAGGATAGAGGATAGGGTAGGATAGAGGATAGGATAGGATAGTGGATGGGATAGGATAGAGTATAGGATAGGATAGAGGATATTATAGGATTGAGGAGAGAGGATAGGATAGAGGATAGGATAGGATAGAGAATAGGATAGGATAGAGGAGAGGATACGATAAAGGATCGGATAGGATAGAGGAGAGGATAGGATAGAGGATAGGATAGGAGAGAGAATAGGATAGGATAGAGGATAGGATACGATAAAGGATCGGATAGGATAGAGGATAGGATAGGATAGAGGATAGGATAGGAGAGAGAATAGGATAGGATAGAGGATAGGATAGGATAGAGGATAGGATAGAGCATTGGATAGGATAGAGGATAGGATTCGATAGAGGATAAGATAGGATAGAGGATAGGATCGAATAGAGGATAGGATAGGGGATTGGATAGGATAGGATAGGATAGAGAATAGGATAGGATGGATGATATTATATGCTCGAGGACAGGATAGGATAGAGGATGCGATATTATAGAGGATAGGATCGAATAGAGGATAGGATAGGGGATTGGATAGGATAGGATAGGATAGAGTATAGAATAGGATAGAGGATAGGATAGGATAGAGAATGGGATAGGATTGAGGATAGGATAGGATAGAGGATAGGATGTAATAGAGGATAGGATAGGATAGAGGATAGGATAGGATAGAGGATAGGATAGGATAGAGGATAGGATAGGATGGAGGATCCGATAGGGTATTGGATAGGATAGAGGATAGCAGACGATAGACGATAGGATAGGGGATCGGATAGGATAGAGGACAGGAGACGATGGAGGATAGGATAGAATAGAGGATAGGATAGGATAGAGGAAAGGATAGGATAGAGGATAGGATAGGATACAGGATAGGATAGGATAGAGGATAGGATAGGATACAGTATAGGACATAGGATTGGATAGGATAGAGGATAGGATACGATAGAGGATAGGATAGGGTAGGATAGAGAATAGGATAGGATGGATGATATTATATGTTCGAGGACAGGATAGGATAGAGGATAGGATAGAGGATAGGATAGGATAGAGGATAGGATAGGATTGAGGATAGGATAGGATAGAGGATAGGATAGGATAGAGGATAGGATAGGATAGAGCATAGTATAGGATAGAGGATGGGATACCATAGAGGATAGGATAGAGGATAGGATAGGATTGAGGATATGATAGGATTGAGGATAGGATAAGATAGAGGATCCTATAGGGGATTCGATAGGATTGAGGATAGGAGACGATAGAGGATAGGATAGGGGATTGGATAGGATAGAGGACAGGAGACGATGGAGGATAGGATAGGATAGAGGAAAGGATAGGATAGAGGATAGGATAGGATAGAGGATAGGATAGGAGAGAGGATAGGATAGGATAGAGGATAGGATAGGATTGAGGATAGGGTAGGATAGAGGATAGGATAGGATGGAGGATCCGATAGGGAGAGAGGATAGGATAGGATTGATGATAGGATAGGATAGAGGATAGGATAGGATTGAGGATAGGGTAGGATAAAGGATAGGATAGGATGGAGGATCCGATAGGGGATTGGATAGGATAGAGGATAGGAGACGATAGAGGATAGGATAGGGGATTGGATAGGATAGAGGACAGGAGACGATGGAGGATAGGATAGAATAGAGGATAGGATGGGATAGAGGAAAGGATAGGATAGAGGATAGGATAGGATAGAGGATAGGATAGGATAGGATTGAGGATAGGATAGAGGATAGGATAGGATAGAGGATAGGATAGGATTGAGGATAGGATAGGATTGAGGATAGGATAGGATAGAGGATAGGATAGGATAGAGGATAGGATAGCATAGAGGATAGGATAGGATTGAGGATAGGGTAGGATAGAGGATAGGATAGGATGGAGGATCCGATAGGGGATTGGATAGGATAGAGGATAGGAGACGATAGAGGATAGGATAGGGGATTGGATAGGATAGAGGACAGGAGACGATGGAGGATAGGATAGAATAGAGGATAGGATAGGATAGAGGAAAGGATAGGATAGAGGATAGGATAGGATAGAGGATAGGATAGGATAGAGGATAGGATAGGATACAGTATAGGACATAGGATTGGATAGGATAGAGGATAGGATACGATAGAGGATAGGATAGGGTAGGATAGAGAATAGGATAGGATGGATGATATTATATGTTCGAGGACAGGATAGGATAGAGGATAGGATAGAGGATAGGATAGGATAGAGGATAGGATAGGATTGAGGATAGGATAGGATAGAGGATAGGATAGGATAGAGGATAGGATAGGATAAAGCATAGTATAGGATAGAGGATGGGCTACCATAGAGGATAGGATAGAGGATAGGATAGGATTGAGGATATGATAGGATTGAGGATAGGATAAGATAGAGGATCCGATAGGGGATTCGATAGGATTGAGGATAGGAGACGATAGAGGATAGGATAGGGGATTGGATAGGATAGAGGACAGGAGACGATGGAGGATAGGATAGGATAGAGGAAAGGATAGGATAGAGGATAGGATATAATAGAGGATAGGATAGGATAGAGGATAGGGTAGGATAGAGGATAGGATAGGATAGTGGATGGGATAGGATAGAGTATAGGATAGGATAGAGGATATTATAGGATTGAGGAGAGAGGATAGGATAGAGGATAGGATAGGATGGAGAATAGGATAGGATAGAGGATAGGATACGATAGAGGATAGGATAGGATAGAGGATAGGATAGGATAGAGGATAGGATAGAGCATTGGATAGGATAGAGGATAGGATAGGATAGAGGATAGGATAGGAAAGAGGATAGGATAGGATAGAATAGAGGATAGGATAGGATAGAATAGAGGATAGGATAGGATAGAGTATAGGATATAGGATTGGATAGGATAGAGGATAGGATACGATAGAGGATAGGATAGGGTAGGATAGAGAATAGGATAGGATGGATGATATTATATGATCGAGGACAGGATAGGATAGAGGATGCGATATTATAGAGGATAGGATAGGATAGAGGATAGGATCGAATAGAGGATAGGATAGGGGATTGGATAGGATAGGATAGGATAGACTATAGAATAGGATAGAGGATAGGATAGGATAGAGAATGGGATAGGATTGAGGATAGGATAGGATAGAGGATAGGATATAATAGAGGATAGGATAGGATAGAGGATAGGGTAGGATAGAGGATAGGATAGGATAGTGGATGGGATAGGATAGAGTATAGGATAGGATAGAGGATATTATAGGATTGAGGAGAGAGGATAGGATAGAGGATAGGATAGGATAGAGAATAGGATAGGATAGAGGAGAGGATACGATAAAGGATCGGATAGGATAGAGGAGAGGATAGGATAGAGGATAGGATAGGAGAGAGAATAGGATAGGATAGAGGATAGGATACGATAAAGGATCGGATAGGATAGAGGATAGGATAGGATAGAGGATAGGATAGGAGAGAGAATAGGATAGGATAGAGGATAGGATAGGATAGAGGATAGGATAGAGCATTGGATAGGATAGAGGATAGGATTCGATAGAGGATAAGATAGGATAGAGGATAGGATCGAATAGAGGATAGGATAGGGGATTGGATAGGATAGGATAGGATAGAGAATAGGATAGGATGGATGATATTATATGCTCGAGGACAGGATAGGATAGAGGATGCGATATTATAGAGGATAGGATCGAATAGAGGATAGGATAGGGGATTGGATAGGATAGGATAGGATAGAGTATAGAATAGGATAGAGGATAGGATAGGATAGAGAATGGGATAGGATTGAGGATAGGATAGGATAGAGGATAGGATGTAATAGAGGATAGGATAGGATAGAGGATAGGATAGGATAGAGGATAGGATAGGATAGAGGATAGGATAGGATAGAGGATAGGATAGGATGGAGGATCCGATAGGGTATTGGATAGGATAGAGGATAGCAGACGATAGACGATAGGATAGGGGATTGGATAGGATAGAGGACAGGAGACGATGGAGGATAGGATAGAATAGAGGATAGGATAGGATAGAGGAAAGGATAGGATAGAGGATAGGATAGGATACAGGATAGGATAGGATAGAGGATAGGATAGGATACAGTATAGGACATAGGATTGGATAGGATAGAGGATAGGATACGATAGAGGATAGGATAGGGTAGGATAGAGAATAGGATAGGATGGATGATATTATATGTTCGAGGACAGGATAGGATAGAGGATAGGATAGAGGATAGGATAGGATAGAGGATAGGATAGGATTGAGGATAGGATAGGATAGAGGATAGGATAGGATAGAGGATAGGATAGGATAGAGCATAGTATAGGATAGAGGATGGGATACCATAGAGGATAGGATAGAGGATAGGATAGGATTGAGGATATGATAGGATTGAGGATAGGATAAGATAGAGGATCCTATAGGGGATTCGATAGGATTGAGGATAGGAGACGATAGAGGATAGGATAGGGGATTGGATAGGATAGAGGACAGGAGACGATGGAGGATAGGATAGGATAGAGGAAAGGATAGGATAGAGGATAGGATAGGATAGAGGATAGGATAGGAAAGAGGATAGGATAGAGTATACGATAGGATAGAGGATAGGATAGGATAATGGATAGGATAGGATAGACGATAGGATAGGATAGAGGATAGGATAGGATAGTGGATGGGATAGGATAGAGTATAGGATAGGATAGAGGATATTATAGGATTGAGGAGAGAGGATAGGATAGAGGATAGGATAGGAAAGAGGATAGGATAGGATAGAATAGAGGATAGGATAGGATAGAATAGAGGATAGGATAGGATAGAGTATAGGATATAGGATTGGATAGGATAGTGGATAGGATACGATAGAGGATAGGATAGGGTAGGATAGAGAATAGGATAGGATGGATGATATTTATGATCGAGGACAGGATAGGATAGAGGATGCGATATTATAGAGGATAGGATAGGATAGAGGATAGGATCGAATAGAGGATAGGATAGGGGATTGGATAGGATAGGATAGGATAGAGTATAGAATAGGATAGAGGATAGGATAGGATAGAGAATGGGATAGGATTGAGGATAGGATAGGATAGAGGATAGGATACGATAGAGGATAGGATAGGGTAGGATAGAGAATAGGATAGGATGGATGATATTATATGTTCGAGGACAGGATAGGATAGAGGATAGGATAGAGGATAGGATAGGATAGAGGATAGGATAGGATTGAGGATAGGACAGGATAGAGGAAAGGATAGGATAGAGGATAGGATAGGATAGAGGATAGGATAGGATAGAGGATAGGATAGGATACAGTATAGGACATAGGATTGGATAGGATAGTGGATAGGATACGAGAGAGGATAGGATAGGGTAGGATAGAGAATAGGATAGGATGGATGATATTATATGCTCGAGGACAGGATAGGATAGAGGATAGGATAGAGGATAGGATAGGATAGAGGATAGGATAGGATTGAGGATAGGATAGGATAGAGGATAGGATAGGATAGAGGATAGGATAGGATAGAGCATAGTATAGGATAGAGGAAGGGATACCATAGAGGATAGGATAGGATAGAGGATAGGATAGGATTGAGGATAGGATAGGATTGAGGATAGGATAGGATAGAGGATCCGATAGGGGATTGGATAGGATAGAGGATAGGAGACGATAGAGGATAGGATAGGGGATTGGATAGGATAGAGGACAGGAGACGATGGAGGATAGGAGAGAATAGAGGATAGGATAGGATAGAGGAAAGGATAGGATAGAGGATAGGATAGGATAGAGGATAGGATAGGATAGAGAACAGGATAGTAAAGAGGATAATATAGAGGATCGGATAGGGGATTGGATAGGATATAGGATAGTTGACGATAGAGAATAGGATAGGGGATTGGACAGGATAGAGGACAGGAGACGATAGCGGATAGGATACTATAGAGGATAGGATAGGATAGAGGATAGGACAGGATAGAGGATAGGATAGGATAGAGGATAGGATTGAGGATAGAGCATAGGATAGAGGATAGGATAGGATAGAGGATAGGATAGGATAGAGGATAGGATAGTATAGAGGATAGGATAGGATACAGTATAGGACATAGGATTGGATATTATAGAGGATAAGATACGATAGAGGATAGGATAGGGTAGGATAGAGAATAGGATAGGATGGATGATATTATATGCTCGAGGACAGGATAGGATAGAGGATAGGATAGGATAGAGGATAGGATAGGATAGAGGATAGGATAGCATAGTGGGTGGGATAGGATAGAGTATAGGATAGGATAGAGAATATTATAGGATTGAGGAGAGAGGATAGGATAGAGGATAGGATAGGATGGAGAATAGGATAGGATAGAGGATAGGATACGATAGAGGATCGGATAGAATAGATGATAGGATAGGATAGAGGAAAGGATAGGATAGAGGATAGGATAGGATAGAGGATAGGATAGGATGGAGGATAGGATAGGATAGAGGATAGGATGGGATAGAGGAAAGGATAGGATAGAGGATAGGATAGGATAGAGGATAGGATAGGATAGGATTGAGGATAGGATAGAGGATAGGATAGGATAGAGGATAGGATAGGATTGTATATAGGATAGGATAGAGGATAGGATAGGATAGAGGATAGGATAGCATAGTGGGTGGGATAGGATAGAGTATAGGATAGGATAGAAAATATTATAGGATTGAGGAGAGAGGATAGGATAGAGGATAGGATAGGATGGAGAATAGGATAGGATAGAGGATAGGATAGGATAGAGGATAGGATAGGATAGAGGATAGGATAGGATGGAGGATAGGATAGAGTATACGATAGGATAGAGGATAGGATAGGATAATGGATAGGATAGGATAGAGGATAGGATAGGATAGAGGATAGGAAAGGATAGTGGATGGGATAGGATAGAGTATAGGATAGGATAGAGTATAGGATATAGGATTGGATAGGATAGAGGATAGGATACGATAGAGGATAGGATAGGGTAGGATAGAGAATAGGATAGGATGGATGATATTATATGATCGAGGACAGGATAGGATAGAGGATGCGATATTATAGAGGATAGGATAGGATAGAGGATAGGATCGAATAGAGGATAGGATAGTTGATTGGATAGGATAGGATAGGATATAGTATAGAATAGGATAGAGGATAGGATAGGATAGAGAATAGGATAGGATTGTATATAGGATAGGATAGAGGATAGGATAGGATAGAGAATAGGATTGAGGGTAGAGCATAGGATAGGATAGAGGATGGAATAGCATAGAGGATAGGATAGGATAGAGGATAGGATAGGATTGAGGATAGCATAGGATAGAGGATAGGATAGGATAGAGGATAGGATAGGATACAGTATAGGATAGGATAGAGGATAGGATAGGATAGAGGATAGGATAGAGGATAGGATAGGAGAGAGGATAGGATAGGATTGATGATAGGATAGGATAGAGGATAGGATAGGATTGAGGATAGGGTAGGATAGAGGATAGGATAGGATGGAGGATCCGATAGGGGATTGGATAGGATAGAGGATAGCAGACGATAGACGATAGGATAGGGGATTGGATAGGATAGAGGACAGGAGACGATGGAGGATAGGATAGAATAGAGGATAGGATAGGATAGAGGAAAGGATAGGATAGAGGATAGGATAGGATAGAGGATAGGATAGGATAGAGGATAGGATAGGATACAGTATAGGACATAGGATTGGATAGGATAGAGGATAGGATACGATAGAGGATAGGATAGGGTAGGATAGAGAATAGGATAGGATGGATGATATTATATGCTCGAGGACAGGATAGGATAGAGGATAGGATAGAGGATAGGATAGGATAGAGGATAGGATAGGATTGAGGATAGGATAGGATAGAGGATAGGATAGGATAGAGGATAGGATAGGATAGAGCATAGTATAGGATAGAGGATGGGATACCATAGAGGATAGGATAGGATAGAGGATAGGATAGGATTGAGGATAGGATAGGATTGAGGATAGGATAGGATAGAGGATCCGATAGGGGATTGGATAGGATAGAGGATAGGAGACGATAGAGGATAGGATAGGGGATTGGATAGGATAGAGGACAGGATAGGATAGAGGATAGGATAGGATAGAGGATAGGATAGGATAGAGAACAGGATAGTAAAGAGGATAATATAGAGGATCGGATAGGGGATTGGATAGGATATAGGATAGGATACGATAGAGGATAGGATAGGGTAGGATAGAGAATAGGATAGGATGGATGATATTATATGATCGAGGACAGGATAGGATAGAGGATGCGATATTATAGAGGATAGGATAGGATAGAGGATAGGATCGAATAGAGGATAGGATAGGGGATTGGATAGGATAGGATAGGATAGACTATAGAATAGGATAGAGGATAGGATAGGATAGAGAATGGGATAGGATTGAGGATAGGATAGGATAGAGGATAGGATATAATAGAGGATAGGATAGGATAGAGGATAGGGTAGGATAGAGGATAGGATAGGATAGTGGATGGGATAGGATAGAGTATAGGATAGGATAGAGGATATTATAGGATTGAGGAGAGAGGATAGGATAGAGGATAGGATAGGATAGAGAATAGGATAGGATAGAGGAGAGGATACGATAAAGGATCGGATAGGATAGAGGAGAGGATAGGATAGAGGATAGGATAGGAGAGAGAATAGGATAGGATAGAGGATAGGATACGATAAAGGATCGGATAGGATAGAGGATAGGATAGGATAGAGGATAGGATAGGAGAGAGAATAGGATAGGATAGAGGATAGGATAGGATAGAGGATAGGATAGAGCATTGGATAGGATAGAGGATAGGATTCGATAGAGGATAAGATAGGATAGAGGATAGGATCGAATAGAGGATAGGATAGGGGATTGGATAGGATAGGATAGGATAGAGAATAGGATAGGATGGATGATATTATATGCTCGAGGACAGGATAGGATAGAGGATGCGATATTATAGAGGATAGGATCGAATAGAGGATAGGATAGGGGATTGGATAGGATAGGATAGGATAGAGTATAGAATAGGATAGAGGATAGGATAGGATAGAGAATGGGATAGGATTGAGGATAGGATAGGATAGAGGATAGGATGTAATAGAGGATAGGATAGGATAGAGGATAGGATAGGATAGAGGATAGGATAGGATAGAGGATAGGATAGGATGGAGGATCCGATAGGGTATTGGATAGGATAGAGGATAGCAGACGATAGACGATAGGATAGGGGATTGGATAGGATAGAGGACAGGAGACGATGGAGGATAGGATAGAATAGAGGATAGGATAGGATACAGGAAAGGATAGGATAGAGGATAGGATAGGATACAGGATAGGATAGGATAGAGGATAGGATAGGATACAGTATAGGACATAGGATTGGATAGGATAGAGGATAGGATACGATAGAGGATAGGATAGGGTAGGATAGAGAATAGGATAGGATGGATGATATTATATGTTCGAGGACAGGATAGGATAGAGGATAGGATAGAGGATAGGATAGGATAGAGGATAGGATAGGATTGAGGATAGGATAGGATAGAGGATAGGATAGGATAGAGGATAGGATAGGATAGAGCATAGTATAGGATAGAGGATGGGATACCATAGAGGATAGGATAGAGGATAGGATAGGATTGAGGATATGATAGGATTGAGGATAGGATAAGATAGAGGATCCTATAGGGGATTCGATAGGATTGAGGATAGGAGACGATAGAGGATAGGATAGGGGATTGGATAGGATAGAGGACAGGAGACGATGGAGGATAGGATAGGATAGAGGAAAGGATAGGATAGAGGATAGGATAGGATAGAGGATAGGATAGGAAAGAGGATAGGATAGAGTATACGATAGGATAGAGGATAGGATAGGATAATGGATAGGATAGGATAGACGATAGGATAGGATAGAGGATAGGATAGGATAGTGGATGGGATAGGATAGAGTATAGGATAGGATAGAGGATATTATAGGATTGAGGAGAGAGGATAGGATAGAGGATAGGATAGGAAAGAGGATAGGATAGGATAGAATAGAGGATAGGATAGGATAGAATAGAGGATAGGATAGGATAGAGTATAGGATATAGGATTGGATAGGATAGTGGATAGGATACGATAGAGGATAGGATAGGGTAGGATAGAGAATAGGATAGGATGGATGATATTTATGATCGAGGACAGGATAGGATAGAGGATGCGATATTATAGAGGATAGGATAGGATAGAGGATAGGATCGAATAGAGGATAGGATAGGGGATTGGATAGGATAGGATAGGATAGAGTATAGAATAGGATAGAGGATAGGATAGGATAGAGAATGGGATAGGATTGAGGATAGGATAGGATAGAGGATAGGATACGATAGAGGATAGGATAGGGTAGGATAGAGAATAGGATAGGATGGATGATATTATATGTTCGAGGACAGGATAGGATAGAGGATAGGATAGAGGATAGGATAGGATAGAGGATAGGATAGGATTGAGGATAGGACAGGATAGAGGAAAGGATAGGATAGAGGATAGGATAGGATAGAGGATAGGATAGGATAGAGGATAGGATAGGATACAGTATAGGACATAGGATTGGATAGGATAGTGGATAGGATACGAGAGAGGATAGGATAGGGTAGGATAGAGAATAGGATAGGATGGATGATATTATATGCTCGAGGACAGGATAGGATAGAGGATAGGATAGAGGATAGGATAGGATAGAGGATAGGATAGGATTGAGGATAGGATAGGATAGAGGATAGGATAGGATAGAGGATAGGATAGGATAGAGCATAGTATAGGATAGAGGAAGGGATACCATAGAGGATAGGATAGGATAGAGGATAGGATAGGATTGAGGATAGGATAGGATTGAGGATAGGATAGGATAGAGGATCCGATAGGGGATTGGATAGGATAGAGGATAGGAGACGATAGAGGATAGGATAGGGGATTGGATAGGATAGAGGACAGGAGACGATGGAGGATAGGAGAGAATAGAGGATAGGATAGGATAGAGGAAAGGATAGGATAGAGGATAGGATAGGATAGAGGATAGGATAGGATAGAGAACAGGATAGTAAAGAGGATAATATAGAGGATCGGATAGGGGATTGGATAGGATATAGGATAGTTGACGATAGAGAATAGGATAGGGGATTGGACAGGATAGAGGACAGGAGACGATAGCGGATAGGATACTATAGAGGATAGGATAGGATAGAGGATAGGACAGGCTAGAGGATAGGATAGGATAGAGGATAGGATTGAGGATAGAGCATAGGATAGAGGATAGGATAGGATAGAGGATAGGATAGGATAGAGGATAGGATAGTATAGAGGATAGGATAGGATACAGTATAGGACATAGGATTGGATATTATAGAGGATAAGATACGATAGAGGATAGGATAGGGTAGGATAGAGAATAGGATAGGATGGATGATATTATATGCTCGAGGACAGGATAGGATAGAGGATAGGATAGGATAGAGGATAGGATAGGATAGAGGATAGGATAGCATAGTGGGTGGGATAGGATAGAGTATAGGATAGGATAGAGAATATTATAGGATTGAGGAGAGAGGATAGGATAGAGGATAGGATAGGATGGAGAATAGGATAGGATAGAGGATAGGATACGATAGAGGATCGGATAGAATAGATGATAGGATAGGATAGAGGAAAGGATAGGATAGAGGATAGGATAGGATAGAGGATAGGATAGGATGGAGGATAGGATAGGATAGAGGATAGGATGGGATAGAGGAAAGGATAGGATAGAGGATAGGATAGGATAGAGGATAGGATAGGATAGGATTGAGGATAGGATAGAGGATAGGATAGGATAGAGGATAGGATAGGATTGTATATAGGATAGGATAGAGGATAGGATAGGATAGAGGATAGGATAGCATAGTGGGTGGGATAGGATAGAGTATAGGATAGGATAGAAAATATTATAGGATTGAGGAGAGAGGATAGGATAGAGGATAGGATAGGATGGAGAATAGGATAGGATAGAGGATAGGATAGGATAGAGGATAGGATAGGATAGAGGATAGGATAGGATGGAGGATAGGATAGAGTATACGATAGGATAGAGGATAGGATAGGATAATGGATAGGATAGGATAGAGGATAGGATAGGATAGAGGATAGGAAAGGATAGTGGATGGGATAGGATAGAGTATAGGATAGGATAGAGTATAGGATATAGGATTGGATAGGATAGAGGATAGGATACGATAGAGGATAGGATAGGGTAGGATAGAGAATAGGATAGGATGGATGATATTATATGATCGAGGACAGGATAGGATAGAGGATGCGATATTATAGAGGATAGGATAGGATAGAGGATAGGATCGAATAGAGGATAGGATAGTTGATTGGATAGGATAGGATAGGATATAGTATAGAATAGGATAGAGGATAGGATAGGATAGAGAATAGGATAGGATTGTATATAGGATAGGATAGAGGATAGCTTAGGATAGAGAATAGGATTGAGGGTAGAGCATAGGATAGGATAGAGGATGGAATAGCATAGAGGATAGGATAGGATAGAGGATAGGATAGGATTGAGGATAGCATAGGATAGAGGATAGGATAGGATAGAGGATAGGATAGGATACAGTATAGGATAGGATAGAGGATAGGATAGGATAGAGGATAGGATAGAGGATAGGATAGGAGAGAGGATAGGATAGGATTGATGATAGGATAGGATAGAGGATAGGATAGGATTGAGGATAGGGTAGGATAGAGGATAGGATAGGATGGAGGATCCGATAGGGGATTGGATAGGATAGAGGATAGCAGACGATAGACGATAGGATAGGGGATTGGATAGGATAGAGGACAGGAGACGATGGAGGATAGGATAGAATAGAGGATAGGATAGGATAGAGGAAAGGATAGGATAGAGGATAGGATAGGATAGAGGATAGGATAGGATAGAGGATAGGATAGGATACAGTATAGGACATAGGATTGGATAGGATAGAGGATAGGATACGATAGAGGATAGGATAGGGTAGGATAGAGAATAGGATAGGATGGATGATATTATATGCTCGAGGACAGGATAGGATAGAGGATAGGATAGAGGATAGGATAGGATAGAGGATAGGATAGGATTGAGGATAGGATAGGATAGAGGATAGGATAGGATAGAGGATAGGATAGGATAGAGCATAGTATAGGATAGAGGATGGGATACCATAGAGGATAGGATAGGATAGAGGATAGGATAGGATTGAGGATAGGATAGGATTGAGGATAGGATAGGATAGAGGATCCGATAGGGGATTGGATAGGATAGAGGATAGGAGACGATAGAGGATAGGATAGGGGATTGGATAGGATAGAGGACAGGATAGGATAGAGGATAGGATAGGATAGAGGATAGGATAGGATAGAGAACAGGATAGTAAAGAGGATAATATAGAGGATCGGATAGGGGATTGGATAGGATATAGGATAGTTGACGATAGAGAATAGGATAGGGGATTGGACAGGATAGAGGACAGGAGACGATAGCGGATAGGATACGATAGAGGATAGGATAGGATAGAGGATAGGACAGGATAGAGGATAGGATAGGATAGAGGATAGGATTGAGGATAGAGCATAGGATAGAGGATAGGATAGGATAGAGGATAGGATAGGATAGAGGATAGGATAGTATAGAGGATAGGATAGGATAGAGGATGGGATAGCATAGAGGATAGGATAGGATAGAGGATAGGATAGGATAGAGGATAGGATAGGATAGAGGATGGGATAGCATAGAGGATAGGATAGGATAGAGGATAGGATAGGATAGAGGATAGGATAGGATAGAGGATAGGATAGGATAGAGCATAGTATAGGATAGAGGATGGGATACCATAGAGGAGAGGATAGGATAGAGGATAGGATAGGATTGAGGATATGATAGGATTGACGATAGGATAAGATAGAGGATCCGATAGGGGATTCGATAGGATAGAGGATAGGAGACGATAGAGGGTAGGATAGGGGATTGGATAGGATAGAGGACAGGAGACGATGGAGGATAGGATAGGATAGAGGAAAGGATAGGATAGAGGATAGGATAGGATAGAGGATAGGATAGGAAAGAGGATAGGATAGAGTATACGATAGGATAGAGGATAGGATAGGATAATGGATAGGATAGGATAGACGATAGGATAGGATAGAGGATAGGATAGGATAGTGGATGGGATAGGATAGAGTATAGGATAGGATAGAGGATATTATAGGATTGAGGAGAGAGGATAGGATAGAGGATAGGATAGGATGGAGAATAGGATAGGATAGAGGATAGGATACGATAGAGGATAGGATAGGATAGAGGATAGGATAGGATAGAGGATAGGATAGAGCATTGGATAGGATAGAGGATAGGATAGGATAGAGAATGGGATAGGATTGAGGATAGGATAGGATAGAGGATAGGATATAATAGAGGATAGGATAGGATAGAGCATAGTATAGGATAGAGGATGGGATACCATAGAGGAGAGGATAGGATAGAGGATAGGATAGGATTGAGGATATGATAGGATTGAGGATAGGATAAGATAGAGGATCCGATAGGGGATTCGATAGGATAGAGGATAGGATAGGATAGAGGATAGGATAGGATAGAGGATAGGATAGAGCATTGGATAGGATAGAGGATAGGATAGGATAGAGCATAGTATAGGATAGAGGATGGGATACCATAGAGGATAGGATAGGATAGAGGATAGGATAGGATTGAGGATAGGATAGGATTGAGGATAGGATAGAGGATAGGATAGGATAGAGGATAGGATAGGATTGAGGATAGGATAGGATTGAGGATAGGATAGAGGATAGGATAGGATAGAGGATAGGATAGGATTGAGGATAGGATAGGATTGAGGATAGGATAGGATAGAGGATAGGATAGGATAGAGGATAGGATAGGATAGAGGATGGGATATGATTGAGGATAGGGTAGGATAGAGGATAGGATAGGATGGAGGATCCGATAGGGGATTGGATAGAATAGAGGATAGGAGACGACAGAGGATAGGATAGGGGATTGGATAGGATAGAGGACAGGAGACGATGGAGGATAGGATAGAATAGAGGATAGGATGGGATAGAGGAAAGGATAGGATAGAGGATAGGATAGGATAGAGGATAGGATAGGATAGGGGATAGGATAGGATAGAGGATAGGATAGGATAGAGGATAGGATAGGATAGTGGATAGGATAGGATAGAGTATAGGATAGGATAGAGGATGTTATAGAATTGAGGAGAGAGGATAGGATAGCGGATAGGATAGGATAGAGTATAGGATAGGATAGGGGATTGGATAGGATAGGATAGGATAGAGTATAGAATAGGATAGAGGATAGGATAGGATAGAGGATAGGATAGGATTGAGGATAGGATAGAATGGAGGATGGGATAGGATAGAGGATAGGATAGGATTGAGGATAGGATAGGATAGAGTATAGGATAGGATAGAGGATAGGATAGGATAGAGGATAGGATAGAGGATAGGATAGAGGATAGGATAGGATAGGGGATAGGATAGGATAGAGGATAGGATAGGATAGAGGATAGGATAGGATAGGGGATAGGATAGGATAGAGGATAGGATAGGATAGAGGATAGGATAGGATTGAGGATAGGATAGGATAGAGGATAGGATATAATAGAGGATAGGATAGGATAGAGGATAGGATAGGATTGAGGATAGGATAGAGGATAGAGGATAGGATAGGATAGAGGATCCGATAGGGCATTGGATAGGATAGGGGATAGGATAGGAGATTGGATAGGATAGAGGACAGGAGACGATGGAGGATAGGATAGAACAGAGGATAGGATAGGATAGAAGAAAGGATAGGATAGAGGATAGGATAGGATAGAGGATAGTATAGGATAGAGGATAGGATAGGATAGAGTATAGGATAGGATAGAGGATAGGATAGTATAGAGGATAGGATAGGATAGAGTATAGGATAGGATATAGGATAGGATAGGATAGAGGATAGGATAGGATTGAGGATAGGATAGGATAGAGGATGGGATAGCATAGAGGATAGGATAGGATAGAGGATAGGATAGGATTGAGGATAGGATAGAGGATAGAGGATAGGATAGGATAGAGGATCCGATAGGGCATTGGATAGGATAGAGGATAGGATAGGAGATTGGATAGGATAGAGGACAGGAGACGATGGAGGATAGGATAGAATAGAGGATAGGATAGGATAGAGGAAAGGATAGGATAGAGGATAGGATAGGATAGGATAGAGGATAGTATAGGATAGAGGATAGGATAGGGGATAGGATAGGATAGAGGATAGGATAGGATTGAGGATAGGATAGGATTGAGGATAGGATAGGATAGAGGATAGGATAGGATAGAGGATAGGATAGGATAGAGGATAGGATAGGATTGAGGATAGGGTAGGATAGAGGATAGGATAGGATGGAGGATCCGATAGGGGATTGGATAGGATAGAGGATAGGAGACGATAGAGGATAGGATAGGGGATTGGATAGGATAGAGGACAGGAGACGACGGAGGATAGGATAGAATAGAGGGTAGGATGGGATAGAGGAAAGGATAGGATCGAGGATAGGATAGGATAGAGGACAGGATAGGATAGGGGATAGGATAGGATAGAGGATAGGATAGGATAGAGGATAGGATAGGATAGTGGAAGGGATAGGATAGAGGATGTTATAGGATTGAGGAGAGAGGATAGGATAGCGGATAGGATAGGATAGAGTATAGGATAGGATAGAGGATAGGATACGATAGAGGATCGGATAGGATAGAGGATACCATAGGATAGAGGATAGGATAGGAGAGAGGATAGGATAGGATAGAGGATAGGATAGAGCATTGGATAGGATAGAGGATAGGATAGGATACAGTATAGGACATAGGATTGGATAGGATAGAGGATAGGATACGATAGAGGATAGGATAGGGTAGGATAGAGAATAGGATAGGATGGATGATATTATATGTTCGAGGACAGGATAGGATAGAGGATAGGATAGAGGATAGGATAGGATAGAGGATAGGATAGGATTGAGGATAGGATAGGATAGAGGATAGGATAGGATAGAGGATAGGATAGGATAGAGCATAGTATAGGATAGAGGATGGGATACCATAGAGGATAGGATAGAGGATAGGATAGGATTGAGGATATGATAGGATTGAGGATAGGATAAGATAGAGGATCCTATAGGGGATTCGATAGGATTGAGGATAGGAGACGATAGAGGATAGGATAGGGGATTGGATAGGATAGAGGACAGGAGACGATGGAGGATAGGATAGGATAGAGGAAAGGATAGGATAGAGGATAGGATAGGATAGAGGATAGGATAGGAAAGAGGATAGGATAGAGTATACGATAGGATAGAGGATAGGATAGGATAATGGATAGGATAGGATAGACGATAGGATAGGATAGAGGATAAGATAGGATAGTGGATGGGATAGGATAGAGTATAGGATAGGATAGAGGATATTATAGGATTGAGGAGAGAGGATAGGATAGAGGATAGGATAGGAAAGAGGATAGGATAGGATAGAATAGAGGATAGGATAGGATAGAATAGAGGATAGGATAGGATAGAGTATAGGATATAGGATTGGATAGGATAGAGGATAGGATACGATAGAGGATAGGATAGGGTAGGATAGAGAATAGGATAGGATGGATGATATTTATGATCGAGGACAGGATAGGATAGAGGATGCGATATTATAGAGGATAGGATAGGATAGAGGATAGGATCGAATAGAGGATAGGATAGGGGATTGGATAGGATAGGATAGGATAGAGTATAGAATAGGATAGAGGATAGGATAGGATAGAGAATGGGATAGGATTGAGGATAGGATAGGATAGAGGATAGGATACGATAGAGGATAGGATAGGGTAGGATAGAGAATAGGATAGGATGGATGATATTATATGTTCGAGGACAGGATAGGATAGAGGATAGGATAGAGGATAGGATAGGATAGAGGATAGGATAGGATAGAGGATAGGATAGGATAGAGGATAGGATAGGATAGAGGATAGGATAGGATGGAGGATCCGATAGGGTATTGGATAGGATAGAGGATAGCAGACGATAGACGATAGGATAGGGGATTGGATAGGATAGAGGACAGGAGACGATGGAGGATAGGATAGAATAGAGGATAGGATAGGATAGAGGAAAGGATAGGATAGAGGATAGGATAGGATACAGGATAGGATAGGATAGAGGATAGGATAGGATACAGTATAGGACATAGGATTGGATAGGATAGAGGATAGGATACGATAGAGGATAGGATAGGGTAGGATAGAGAATAGGAGAGGATGGATGATATTATATGTTCGAGGACAGGATAGGATAGAGGATAGGATAGAGGATAGGATAGGATAGAGGATAGGATAGGATTGAGGATAGGATAGGATAGAGGATAGGATAGGATAGAGGATAGGATAGGATAGAGCATAGTATAGGATAGAGGATGGGATACCATAGAGGATAGGATAGAGGATAGGATAGGATTGAGGATATGATAGGATTGAGGATAGGATAAGATAGAGGATCCTATAGGGGATTCGATAGGATTGAGGATAGGAGACGATAGAGGATAGGATAGGGGATTGGATAGGATAGAGGACAGGAGACGATGGAGGATAGGATAGGATAGAGGAAAGGATAGGATAGAGGATAGGATAGGATAGAGGATAGGATAGGAAAGAGGATAGGATAGAGTATACGATAGGATAGAGGATAGGATAGGATAATGGATAGGATAGGATAGACGATAGGATAGGATAGAGGATAGGATAGGATAGTGGATGGGATAGGATAGAGTATAGGATAGGATAGAGGATATTATAGGATTGAGGAGAGAGGATAGGATAGAGGATAGGATAGGAAAGAGGATAGGATAGGATAGAATAGAGGATAGGATAGGATAGAATAGAGGATAGGATAGGATAGAGTATAGGATATAGGATTGGATAGGATAGAGGATAGGATACGATAGAGGATAGGATAGGGTAGGATAGAGAATAGGATAGGATGGATGATATTTATGATCGAGGACAGGATAGGATAGAGGATGCGATATTATAGAGGATAGGATAGGATAGAGGATAGGATCGAATAGAGGATAGGATAGGGGATTGGATAGGATAGGATAGGATAGAGTATAGAATAGGATAGAGGATAGGATAGGATAGAGAATGGGATAGGATTGAGGATAGGATAGGATAGAGGATAGGATACGATAGAGGATAGGATAGGGTAGGATAGAGAATAGGATAGGATGGATGATATTATATGTTCGAGGACAGGATAGGATAGAGGATAGGATAGAGGATAGGATAGGATAGAGGATAGGATAGGATTGAGGATAGGACAGGATAGAGGAAAGGATAGGATAGAGGATAGGATAGGATAGAGGATAGGATAGGATAGAGGATAGGATAGGATACAGTATAGGACATAGGATTGGATAGGATAGTGGATAGGATACGAGAGAGGATAGGATAGGGTAGGATAGAGAATAGGATAGGATGGATGATATTATATGCTCGAGGACAGGATAGGATAGAGGATAGGATAGAGGATAGGATAGGATAGAGGATAGGATAGGATTGAGGATAGGATAGGATAGAGGATAGGATAGGATAGAGGATAGGATAGGATAGAGCATAGTATAGGATAGAGGAAGGGATACCATAGAGGATAGGATAGGATAGAGGATAGGATAGGATTGAGGATAGGATAGGATTGAGGATAGGATAGGATAGAGGATCCGATAGGGGATTGGATAGGATAGAGGATAGGAGACGATAGAGGATAGGATAGGGGATTGGATAGGATAGAGGACAGGAGACGATGGAGGATAGGAGAGAATAGAGGATAGGATAGGATAGAGGAAAGGATAGGATAGAGGATAGGATAGGATAGAGGATAGGATAGGATAGAGAACAGGATAGTAAAGAGGATAATATAGAGGATCGGATAGGGGATTGGATAGGATATAGGATAGTTGACGATAGAGAATAGGATAGGGGATTGGACAGGATAGAGGACAGGAGACGATAGCGGATAGGATACTATAGAGGATAGGATAGGATAGAGGATAGGACAGGATAGAGGATAGGATAGGATAGAGGATAGGATTGAGGATAGAGCATAGGATAGAGGATAGGATAGGATAGAGGATAGGATAGGATAGAGGATAGGATAGTATAGAGGATAGGATAGGATACAGTATAGGACATAGGATTGGATATTATAGAGGATAAGATACGATAGAGGATAGGATAGGGTAGGATAGAGAATAGGATAGGATGGATGATATTATATGCTCGAGGACAGGATAGGATAGAGGATAGGATAGGATAGAGGATAGGATAGGATAGAGGATAGGATAGCATAGTGGGTGGGATAGGATAGAGTATAGGATAGGATAGAGAATATTATAGGATTGAGGAGAGAGGATAGGATAGAGGATAGGATAGGATGGAGAATAGGATAGGATAGAGGATAGGATACGATAGAGGATCGGATAGAATAGATGATAGGATAGGATAGAGGAAAGGATAGGATAGAGGATAGGATAGGATAGAGGATAGGATAGGATGGAGGATAGGATAGGATAGAGGATAGGATGGGATAGAGGAAAGGATAGGATAGAGGATAGGATAGGATAGAGGATAGGATAGGATAGGATTGAGGATAGGATAGAGGATAGGATAGGATAGAGGATAGGATAGGATTGTATATAGGATAGGATAGAGGATAGGATAGGATAGAGGATAGGATAGCATAGTGGGTGGGATAGGATAGAGTATAGGATAGGATAGAAAATATTATAGGATTGAGGAGAGAGGATAGGATAGAGGATAGGATAGGATAGAGTATAGGATAGGATAGAGGATGTTATAGAATTGAGGAGAGAGGATAGGATAGCGGATAGGATAGGATAGAGTATAGGATAGGATAGGGGATTGGATAGGATAGGATAGGATAGAGTAAGAATAGGATAGAGGATAGGATAGGATAGAGGATAGGATAGGATTGAGGATAGGATAGAATGGAGGATGGGATAGGATAGAGGATAGGATAGGATTGAGGATAGGATAGGATAGAGTATAGGATAGGATAGAGGATAGGATAGGATAGAGGATATCATAGAGGATAGGATAGAGGATAGGATAGGATAGGGGATAGGATAGGATAGAGGATAGGATAGGATAGAGGATAGGATAGGATAGGGGATAGGATAGGATAGAGGATAGGATAGGATAGAGGATAGGATAGGATTGAGGATAGGATAGGATAGAGGATAGGATATAATAGAGGATAGGATAGGATAGAGGATAGGATAGGATTGAGGATAGGATAGAGGATAGAGGATAGGATAGGATAGAGGATCCGATAGGGCATTGGATAGGATAGGGGATAGGATAGGAGATTGGATAGGATAGAGGACAGGAGACGATGGAGGATAGGATAGAACAGAGGATAGGATAGGATAGAAGAAAGGATAGGATAGAGGATAGGATAGGATAGAGGATAGTATAGGATAGAGGATAGGATAGGATAGAGTATAGGATAGGATAGAGGATAGGATAGTATAGAGGATAGGATAGGATAGAGTATAGGATAGGATATAGGATAGGATAGGATAGAGGATAGGATAGGATTGAGGATAGGATAGGATAGAGGATGGGATAGCATAGAGGATAGGATAGGATAGAGGATAGGATAGGATTGAGGATAGGATAGAGGATAGAGGATAGGATAGGATAGAGGATCCGATAGGGCATTGGATAGGATAGAGGATAGGATAGGAGATTGGATAGGATAGAGGACAGGAGACGATGGAGGATAGGATAGAATAGAGGATAGGATAGGATAGAGGAAAGGATAGGATAGAGGATAGGATAGGATAGAGGATAGTATAGGATAGAGGATAGGATAGGGGATAGGATAGGATAGAGGATAGGATAGGATTGAGGATAGGATAGGATTGAGGATAGGATAGGATAGAGGATAGGATAGGATAGAGGATAGGATAGGATAGAGGATAGGATAGGATTGAGGATAGGGTAGGATAGAGGATAGGATAGGATGGAGGATCCGATAGGGGATTGGATAGGATAGAGGATAGGAGACGATAGAGGATAGGATAGGGGATTGGATAGGATAGAGGACAGGAGACGACGGAGGATAGGATAGAATAGAGGGTAGGATGGGATAGAGGAAAGGATAGGATCGAGGATAGGATAGGATAGAGGACAGGATAGGATAGGGGATAGGATAGGATAGAGGATAGGATAGGATAGAGGATAGGATAGGATAGTGGAAGGGATAGGATAGAGGATGTTATAGGATTGAGGAGAGAGGATAGGATAGCGGATAGGATAGGATAGAGTATAGGATAGGATAGAGGATAGGATACGATAGAGGATCGGATAGGATAGAGGATACCATAGGATAGAGGATAGGATAGGAGAGAGGATAGGATAGGATAGAGGATAGGATAGAGCATTGGATAGGATAGAGGATAGGATAGGATACAGTATAGGACATAGGATTGGATAGGATAGAGGATAGGATACGATAGAGGATAGGATAGGGTAGGATAGAGAATAGGATAGGATGGATGATATTATATGTTCGAGGACAGGATAGGATAGAGGATAGGATAGAGGATAGGATAGGATAGAGGATAGGATAGGATTGAGGATAGGATAGGATAGAGGATAGGATAGGATAGAGGATAGGATAGGATAGAGCATAGTATAGGATAGAGGATGGGATACCATAGAGGATAGGATAGAGGATAGGATAGGATTGAGGATATGATAGGATTGAGGATAGGATAAGATAGAGGATCCTATAGGGGATTCGATAGGATTGAGGATAGGAGACGATAGAGGATAGGATAGGGGATTGGATAGGATAGAGGACAGGAGACGATGGAGGATAGGATAGGATAGAGGAAAGGATAGGATAGAGGATAGGATAGGATAGAGGATAGGATAGGAAAGAGGATAGGATAGAGTATACGATAGGATAGAGGATAGGATAGGATAATGGATAGGATAGGATAGACGATAGGATAGGATAGAGGATAGGATAGGATAGTGGATGGGATAGGATAGAGTATAGGATAGGATAGAGGATATTATAGGATTGAGGAGAGAGGATAGGATAGAGGATAGGATAGGAAAGAGGATAGGATAGGATAGAATAGAGGATAGGATAGGATAGAATAGAGGATAGGATAGGATAGAGTATAGGATATAGGATTGGATAGGATAGAGGATAGGATACGATAGAGGATAGGATAGGGTAGGATAGAGAATAGGATAGGATGGATGATATTTATGATCGAGGACAGGATAGGATAGAGGATGCGATATTATAGAGGATAGGATAGGATAGAGGATAGGATCGAATAGAGGATAGGATAGGGGATTGGATAGGATAGGATAGGATAGAGTATAGAATAGGATAGAGGATAGGATAGGATAGAGAATGGGATAGGATTGAGGATAGGATAGGATAGAGGATAGGATACGATAGAGGATAGGATAGGGTAGGATAGAGAATAGGATAGGATGGATGATATTATATGTTCGAGGACAGGATAGGATAGAGGATAGGATAGAGGATAGGATAGGATAGAGGATAGGATAGGATAGAGGATAGGATAGGATAGAGGATAGGATAGGATAGAGGATAGGATAGGATGGAGGATCCGATAGGGTATTGGATAGGATAGAGGATAGCAGACGATAGACGATAGGATAGGGGATTGGATAGGATAGAGGACAGGAGACGATGGAGGATAGGATAGAATAGAGGATAGGATAGGATAGAGGAAAGGATAGGATAGAGGATAGGATAGGATACAGGATAGGATAGGATAGAGGATAGGATAGGATACAGTATAGGACATAGGATTGGATAGGATAGAGGATAGGATACGATAGAGGATAGGATAGGGTAGGATAGAGAATAGGATAGGATGGATGATATTATATGTTCGAGGACAGGATAGGATAGAGGATAGGATAGAGGATAGGATAGGATAGAGGATAGGATAGGATTGAGGATAGGATAGGATAGAGGATAGGATAGGATAGAGGATAGGATAGGATAGAGCATAGTATAGGATAGAGGATGGGATACCATAGAGGATAGGATAGAGGATAGGATAGGATTGAGGATATGATAGGATTGAGGATAGGATAAGATAGAGGATCCTATAGGGGATTCGATAGGATTGAGGATAGGAGACGATAGAGGATAGGATAGGGGATTGGATAGGA
This sequence comes from Halictus rubicundus, assembly GCF_050948215.1. NCBI lineage: Eukaryota > Metazoa > Arthropoda > Insecta > Hymenoptera > Halictidae > Halictus > Halictus rubicundus. The sequence continues at coordinate 1,448,282 of NW_027488583.1, read as the reverse complement.
TAGAGGACAGGAGACGATGGAGGATAGGATAGGATAGAGGAAAGGATAGGATAGAGGATAGGATAGGATAGAGGATAGGATAGGAAAGAGGATAAGATAGAGTATACGATAGGATAGAGGATAGGATAGGATAATGGATAGGATAGGATAGACGATAGGATAGGATAGAGGATAGGATAGGATAGTGGATGGGATAGGATAGAGTATAGGATAGGATAGAGGATATTATAGGATTGAGGAGAGAGGATAGGATAGAGGATAGGATAGGAAAGAGGATAGGATAGGATAGAATAGAGGATAGGATAGGATAGAATAGAGGATAGGATAGGATAGAGTATAGGATATAGGATTGGATAGGATAGAGGATAGGATACGATAGAGGATAGGATAGGGTAGGATAGAGAATAGGATAGGATGGATGATATTTATGATCGAGGAGAGGATAGGATAGAGGATGCGATATTATAGAGGATAGGATAGGATAGAGGATAGGATCGAATAGAGGATAGGATAGGGGATTGGATAGGATAGGATAGGATAGAGTATAGAATAGGATAGAGGATAGGATAGGATAGAGAATGGGATAGGATTGAGGATAGGATAGGATAGAGGATAGGATACGATAGAGGATAGGATAGGGTAGGATAGAGAATAGGATAGGATGGATGATATTATATGTTCGAGGACAGGATAGGATAGAGGATAGGATAGAGGATAGGATAGGATAGAGGATAGGATAGGATTGAGGATAGGACAGGATAGAGGAAAGGATAGGATAGAGGATAGGATAGGATAGAGGATAGGATAGGATAGAGGATAGGATAGGATACAGTATAGGACATAGGATTGGATAGGATAGTGGATAGGATACGAGAGAGGATAGGATAGGGTAGGATAGAGAATAGGATAGGATGGATGATATTATATGCTCGAGGACAGGATAGGATAGAGGATAGGATAGAGGATAGGATAGGATAGAGGATAGGATAGGATTGAGGATAGGATAGGATAGAGGATAGGATAGGATAGAGGATAGGATAGGATAGAGCATAGTATAGGATAGAGGAAGGGATACCATAGAGGATAGGATAGGATAGAGGATAGGATAGGATTGAGGATAGGATAGGATTGAGGATAGGATAGGATAGAGGATCCGATAGGGGATTGGATAGGATAGAGGATAGGAGACGATAGAGGATAGGATAGGGGATTGGATAGGATAGAGGACAGGAGACGATGGAGGATAGGAGAGAATAGAGGATAGGATAGGATAGAGGAAAGGATAGGATAGAGGATAGGATAGGATAGAGGATAGGATAGGATAGAGAACAGGATAGTAAAGAGGATAATATAGAGGATCGGATAGGGGATTGGATAGGATATAGGATAGTTGACGATAGAGAATAGGATAGGGGATTGGACAGGATAGAGGACAGGAGACGATAGCGGATAGGATACTATAGAGGATAGGATAGGATAGAGGATAGGACAGGATAGAGGATAGGATAGGATAGAGGATAGGATTGAGGATAGAGCATAGGATAGAGGATAGGATAGGATAGAGGATAGGATAGGATAGAGGATAGGATAGTATAGAGGATAGGATAGGATACAGTATAGGACATAGGATTGGATATTATAGAGGATAAGATACGATAGAGGATAGGATAGGGTAGGATAGAGAATAGGATAGGATGGATGATATTATATGCTCGAGGACAGGATAGGATAGAGGATAGGATAGGATAGAGGATAGGATAGGATAGAGGATAGGATAGCATAGTGGGTGGGATAGGATAGAGTATAGGATAGGATAGAGAATATTATAGGATTGAGGAGAGAGGATAGGATAGAGGATAGGATAGGATGGAGAATAGGATAGGATAGAGGATAGGATACGATAGAGGATCGGATAGAATAGATGATAGGATAGGATACAGGAAAGGATAGGATAGAGGATAGGATAGGATAGAGGATAGGATAGGATGGAGGATAGGATAGGATAGAGGATAGGATGGGATAGAGGAAAGGATAGGATAGAGGATAGGATAGGATAGAGGATAGGATAGGATAGGATTGAGGATAGGATAGAGGATAGGATAGGATAGAGGATAGGATAGGATAGAGGATCCGATAGGGGATTGGATAGGATAGAGGATAGGAGACGATAGAGGATAGGATAGAATAGAGGATAGGATAGTATAGAGGAAAGGATAGGATAGAGCATAGGATAGGACAGAGGATGGGATAGCATAGAGGATAGGATAGGATAGAGGATAGGATAGGATTGAGGATAGGATAGGATAGAGGATAGGATAGGATTGAGGATAGGATAGGATTGAGGATAGGATAGAGGATAGGATAGGATAGAGGATAGGATAGGATTGAGGATAGGATAGGATTGAGGATAGGATAGGATAGAGGATAGGAGACGTTAGAGGATAGGATAGAGGATAGGATAGGATAATGGATAGGATAGGATAGAGGATAGGATAGGATAGAGGATAGGATAGGATAGAGGATCCGATAGGGGATTGGATAGGATAGAGGATAGGAGACGATAGAGGATAGGATAGAATAGAGGATAGGATAGTATAGAGGAAAGGATAGGATAGAGCATAGGATAGGACAGAGGATGGGATAGCATAGAGGATAGGATAGGATAGAGGATAGGATAGGATTGAGGATAGGATAGGATAGAGGATAGGATAGGATTGAGGATAGGATAGGATTGAGGATAGGATAGAGGATAGGATAGGATAGAGGATAGGATAGGATTGAGGATAGGATAGGATTGAGGATAGGATAGGATAGAGGATAGGAGACGTTAGAGGATAGGATAGAGGATAGGATAGGATAGAGGATAGGATAGGATAGTGGAAGGGATAGGATAGAGGATGTTATAGGATTGAGGAGAGAGGATAGGATAGCGGATAGGATAGGATAGAGTATAGGATAGGATAGAGGATAGGATACGATAGAGGATCGGATAGGATAGAGGATACGATAGGATAGAGGATAGGATAGGAGAGAGGATAGGATAGGATAGAGGATAGGATAGAGCATTGGATAGGATAGAGGATAGGATACGATAGAGGATACGATAGGATAGAGGATAGGATCGAATAGAGGATAGGATAGGGGATTGGATAGGATAGGATAGAGGATAGGATAGTATAGAGGATAGGATAGGATAGAGTATAGGATAGGATAGAGGATAGGATAGGATAGAGAATAGGATTGAGGATAGAGCATAGGATAGGATAGAGGATGGGATAGGATAGAGGATAGGATAGGATTGAGGATAGGATAGGATAGAGTATAGGATAGGATAGAGGATAGGATAGGATAGAGAATAGGATTGAGGATAGAGCATAGGATAGGATAGAGGATGGGATAGGATAGAGGATAGGATAGGATTGAGGATAGGATAGGATAGAGTATAGGATAGGATAGAGGATAGGATAGGATAGAGGATAGGATAGGATAGAGGATAGGATAGAGGATAGGATAGAGGATAGGATAGAGGATAGGATAGAGGATAGGATAGGAGAGAGGATATGATAGGATTGAGGATAGGATAGGATAGAGGATAGGATAGGATAGAGTATAGGATATAGGATTGGATAGGATAGAGGATAGGATACGATAGAGGATAGGATAGGGTAGGATAGAGAATAGGATAGGATGGATGATATTATATGCTCGAGGACAGGATAGGATAGAGGATAAGATAGGATAGAGAACAGGATAGTAAAGAGGATAGGATAGAGGATCGGATAGGGGATTGGATATGAAATAGGATATTTGACGATAGAGAATATGATAGGGGATTGGATAGGATAGAGGAAATGAGACGATAGCGGATAGGATACGATAGAGGATAGGATAGGATAGCGGATAGGATACGATAGAGGATAGGATAGGGTAGGATAGAGAATAGGATAGGATGGATGATATTATAGGATCGAGGACACGATAGGATAGAGTATACGATAGTATAGAGGATACGATAGGATAGAGGATAGGATCGAATAGAGGATAGGATAGGGGATTGGATAGGATAGGATAGGATAGAGTATAGGATAGGATAGAGGATAGGATAGTATAGAGGATAGGATGGGATAGAGTATAGAATAGGATAGAGTATAGGATAGGATAGAGGATACGATAGGATAGAGGATAGGATATGATAGAGGATAGGATAGGGTAGGATAGAGAATAGGAAAAGATGAATGATATTATAGGATCGAGGACACGATAGGATAGAGGATACGATAGTATAGAGGATACGATAGGATAGAGGATAAGATCGAATAGAGGATAGGATAGGGGATTGGATAGGATAGGATAGGATAGAGTATAGGATAGGATAGAGGATAGGATAGGATAGAGTATAGGATAGGATAGAGGATAGGGTACGATAGGGAATAGGATTGAGGATAGAGCATAGGATAGGATACAGGATGGGATAGCATAGAGGATAGGATAGGATAGAAGATAGGATAGGATTGAGAATAGGATAGGGGATTGGATAGGATAGGATAGGATAGAGGATAGGATAGGATTGAGGATAGGATAGGATTGAGGATAGGATAGAGTATACGATAGGATAGAGGATAGGATAGGATAAGGGATAGGATAGGATAGAGGATAGGATAGGATAGAGGATAGGATAGGATAGTGGATGGGATAGGATAGAGTATAGGATAGGATAGAGGATATTATAGGATTGAGGAGAGAGGATAGGATAGGATAGAGTACAGGATATAGGATTGGATAGGATAGACGATAGGATACGATAGACGATAGGATAGGGTAGGATAGAGAATAGGATAGGATGGATGATATTATATGATCGAGGACAGGATAGGATAGAGGATGCGATATTATAGAGGATAGGATAGGATAGAGGATAGGATCGAATAGAGGATAGGATAGGGGATTGGATAGGATAGGATAGGATATAGTATAGAATAGGATAGAGGATAGGATAGGATAGAGGATAGGATAGGATTGAGGATAGGATAGGATAGAGGATAGGATAGGATAGAGAATAGGATTGAGGGTAGAGCATAGGATAGGATAGAGGATGGAATAGCATAGAGGATAGGATAGGATAGAGGATAGGATAGGATTGAGGATAGCATAGGATAGAGGATAGGATAGGATAGAGAATAGGATATGATACAGTATAGGATAGGATAGAGGATAGGATAGAGGATAGGATAGGAGAGAGGATAGGATAGGATTGAGGATAGCATAGGATAGAGGATAGGATAGGATAGAGGATAGGATATGATACAGTATAGGATATGATACAGTATAGGATAGGATAGAGGATAGGATAGGATAGAGGATAGGAGAGAGGATAGGATAGGAGAGAGGATAGGATAGGATAGAGGATCCGATAGGGGATTGGATAGCATAGAGGATAGTTTAGGATAGAGGATAGGATAGGATAGAGCATAGTATAGGATAGAGGATGGGATACCATAGAGGATAGGATAGGATAGAGGATAGGATAGGATTGAGGATAGGATAGGATTGAGGATAGGATAGAGGATAGGATAGGATAGAGGATAGGATAGGATTGAGGATAGGATAGGATTGAGGATAGGATAGGATAGAGGATAGGATAGGATAGAGGATAGGATAGGATAGAGGATGGTATATGATTGAGGATAGGGTAGGATAGAGGATAGGATAGGATGGAGGATCCGATAGGGGATTGGATAGAATAGAGGATAGGAGACGATAGAGGATAGGATAGAATAGAGGATAGGATAGTATAGAGGAAAGGATAGGATAGAGCAATGGATAGGATAGAGGATGGAATAGCATAGAGGATAGGATAGGATAGAGGATAGGATAGGATTGAGGATAGCATAGGATAGATTATAGGATAGGATAGAGGATAGGATATGATACAGTATAGGATAGGATAGAGGATAGGATAGGATAGAGGATAGGATAGAGGATAGGATAGGAGAGAGGATAGGATAGGATTGAGGATAGGATAGGATAGAGGATAGGATAGGATAGAGGATCCGATAGGGGATTGGATAGGATAGAGGATAGGATGAGATAGAGGAAAGGATAGGATAGAGGATAGGATAGGATAGGGGATAGGATAGGATAGAGGATAGGATAGGATAGAGGATAGGATAGGATAGAGGATAGGATAGGATAGAGGATAGGATAGAGGATAGGATAGGATTGAGGATAGGATAGGATTGAGGATAGGATAGAGGATAGGATAGGATAGAGGATAGGATAGGATTGAGGATAGGATCGGATTGAGGATAGGATAGGATAGAGGATAGGATAGGATAGAGGATAGGATAGGATAGAGGATGGGATATGATTGAGGATGGGGTAGGATAGAGGATAGGATAGAATGGAGGATCCGATAGGGGATTGGATAGAATAGAGGATAGGAGACGATAGAGGATAGGATAGGGGATTGGATAGGATAGAGGACAGGAGACGATGGAGGATAGGATAGAATAGAGGATAGGATGGGATAGAGGAAAGGATAGGATAGAGGATAGGATAGGATAGGGGATAGGATAGGATAGAGGATAGGATAGGATAGAGGATAGGATAGGATAGTGGATAGGATAGGATAGAGTATAGGATAGGGTAGAGGATGTTATAGGATTGAGGAGAGAGGATAGGATAGCGGATAGGATAGGATAGAGTATAGGATAGGATAGGGGATTGGATAGGATAGGATAGGATAGAGTATAGAATAGGATAGAGGATAGGCTAGGATAGAAGATAGGATAGGATTGAGAATAGGATAGGGGATTGGATAGGATAGGATAGGATAGAGTATAGGATAGGATAGAGGATAGGATAGTATAGAGGATAGGATAGGATAGAGTATAGGATAGGATAGAGGATAGGATAGGATAGAGAATAGGATTGAGGGTAGAGCATAGGATAGGATAGAGGATTGGATAGGATAGAGGACAGGAGACGATGGAGGATAGGATAGAATAGAGGATAGGATAGGATAGAGGAAAGGATAGGATAGAGCATAGGATAGGATAGAGAATGGGATAGCATAGAGGATAGGATAGGATAGAGTATAGGATAGGATTGAGGATAGGATAGGATAGAGGATAGGATAGGATAGAGGATAGGATAGGATAGAGCATAGTATAGGATAGAGGATGGGATACCACAGAGGATAGGATGGGATAGAGGATAGGATAGGATTGAGGATAGGATAGGATTGAGGATAGGATAGGATAGAGGATCCGATAGGGGATTGGATAGGATACAGGATAGGAGACGATAGAGGATAGGATAGGGGATTGGATAGGATAGAGGACAGGAGATGATGGAGGACAGGATAGAATAGAGGATAGGATAGGATAAAGGAAAGGATAGGATAGAAGATAGGATAGGATAGAGGATAGGATAGGATAGAGGATAGGATACGATAGAGGACAGAATAGGGTAGGGTAGAGAATAGGATAGGATGAATGATATTATAGGATCGAGGACAGGATAGGATAGAGGATACGATAGGATAGAAGATTGGATAGGATAGAGGATAGGATAAGATAGAGGCTAGGATAGGATAGAGGATAGGATAGGATAGAGAACAGGATAGTAAAGAGGATAATATAGAGGATCGGATAGGGGATTAGATAGGATATAGGATAGTTGACGATAGAGAATAGGATAGGGGATCGGACAGGATAGAGGACAGGAGACGATAGCGGATAGGATACGATAGAGGATAGGATAGGATAGAGGATAGGATACGATAGAGCATAGTATAGGATAGAGGATGGGATACCATAGAGGAGAGGATAGGATAGAGGATAGGATAGGATTGAGGATAGGATAGGATTGAGGATAGGATAGGATAGAGGATCCGATAGGGGATTGGATAGGATAGAGGATAGGAGACGATAGAGGATAGGATAGGGGATTGGATAGGATAGAGGACAGGAGACGATGGAGGATAGGATAGAATAGAGGATAGGATAGGATAGAGGAAAGGATAGGATAGAGGATAGGATAGGATACAGGATAGGATAGGATGGAGGATTGGATAGAGTATACGATAGGGTAGAGGATAGGATAGGATAATGGATAGGACAGGAGAGAGGATAGGATAGGATAGAGGATAGGATAGGATAGAGGATAGGATAGAGGACAGGATAGGAGAGAAGATAGGATAGGATTGAGGATAGGATAGGATAGAGGATAGGATAGGATTGAGGATAGGGTAGGATAGAGGATAGGATAGGATGGAGGATCCGATAGGGGATTGGATAGGATAGAGGATAGGAGACGATAGAGGATAGGATAGGGTAGGATAGAGAATAGGATAGGATGGATGATATTATATGATCGAGGACAGGATAGGATAGAGGATGCGATATTATAGAGGATAGGATAGGATAGAGGATAGGATCGAATAGAGGATAGGATAGGGGATTGGATAGGATAGGATAGGATATAGTATAGAATAGGATAGAGGATAGGATAGAATAGAGGATAGGATAGGATTGATGATAGGATAGGATAGAGGATAGGATAGGATAGAGAATAGGATAGAGTATACGATAGGATAGAGCATAGGATAGGATAGAGGATAGGATAGGATAGAGGATAGGATTGAGGATAGAGCATAGGATAGAGGATAGGATAGGATAGAGGATAGGATAGGATAGAGGATAGGATAGGATAGAGGATGGGATAGCATAGAGGATAGGATAGGATAGAGGATAGGATAGGATTGAGGATAGGATAGGATAGAGGATAGGATAGGATAGAGCATAGTATAGGATAGAGGATGGGATAGCATAGAGGATAGGATAGGATAGAGGATAGGATAGGATTGAGGATAGGATAGGATTGAGGATAGGATAGGATAGAGGATCCGATAGGGGATTGGATAGGATAGAGGATAGGAGACGACAGAGGATAGGATAGGGGATTGGATAGGATAGAGGACAGCAGACGATGGAGGATAGGATAGAATAGAGGATAGGATAGGATAGAGGAAAGGATAGGATAGAGGATAGGATAGGATAGAGGATAGGATAGGCTAGAGGATAGGATAGGAGAGAGGGTAGGATAGGATAGAGGATAGGTTAGGATAGAGGATAGGATAGAAGATTGGATAGGATAGAGGATAGGATACGATAGAGGCTAGGATAGGATAGAGGATAGGATAGGATAGAGAACAGGATAGTAAAGAGGATAATATAGAGGATCGGATAGGGGATTGGATAGGATATAGGATAGTTGACGATAGAGAATAGGATAGGGGATCGGACAGGATAGAGGACAGGAGACGATAGCGGATAGGATACGATAGAGGATAGGATAGGATAGAGGATAGGATACGATAGAGGATAGGATAGGGTAGGATAGAGAATAGGATAGGATGGATGATATTATAGGATCGAGGACACGATAGTATAGAGGATACGATAGTATAGAGGATACGATAGGATAGAGGATAGGGTCGAATAGAGGATAGGATAGGGGATTGGATAGGATAGGTTAGAGTATAGGATAGGATAGAGGATAGGGTAGGATAGAGAATAGGATTGAGGATAGAGCATAGGATAGGATAAAGGATGGGATAGCATAGAGGATAGGATAGGATAGAGGATAGGATAGGATTGAGGATAGGATAGGGGATTGGATAGGATAGAGGACAGGAGACGATGGAGGAAAGGATAGAATAGAGGATAGAATAGGATAGGGGAAAGGATAGGATAGAGGATAGGATACGATAGAGGATAGTATAGGATAGAGAACAGGATAGTAAAGAGGATAATATAGAGGAGCGGATAGGGGATTGGATAGGATATAGGATAGTTGACGATAGAGAATAGGATAGGGGATTGGACAGGATAGAGAACAGGAGACGATAGCGGATAGGATACGATAGAGAATAGGATAGGATAGAGGATAGGATAGGGTAGGATAGAGAATAGGATAGGATGGATGATATTATAGGATCGAGGACACGATAGGATACAGGATACGATAGTATAGAGGATACGATAGTATAGAGGATAGGGTCGAATAGGGGATAGGATAGGGGATTGGATAGGATAGGATAGGATAGAGTATAGGATAGGATAGAGGATAGGGTAGGATAGAGAATAGGATAGGATGGATGATATTATAGGATCGAGGACACGATAGGATAGAGGATACGATAGGATAGAGGATAGGATCGAATAGAGGATAGGATAGGGGATTGGATAGGATAGGATAGGATAGAATATAGGATTTGATAGAGGATAGGATAGTATAGAGGATAGGATAGTATAGAGGATAGGATAGGATAGAGTATAGGATAGGATAGAGGATAGGATAGGATAGAGGATAGGATAGGATAGAGTATAGGATAGGATAGAGGATAGGATAGGATAGAGGATAGGATTGAGGATAGAGCATAGGATAGAGGATAGGATAGGATAGAGGATAGGATAGGATAGAGGATAGGATAGGATAGAGTATAGGATAGGATTGAGGATAGGATAGGATAGAGGATAGGATAGGATAGAGGATAGGATAGGATAGAGCATAGTATAGGATAGAGGATGGGATACCACAGAGGATAGGATGGGATAGAGGATAGGATAGGATTGAGGATAGGATAGGATTGAGGATAGGATAGGATAGAGGATCCGATAGGGGATTGGATAGGATAGAGGATAGGAGACGATAGAGGATAGGATAGGGGATTGGATAGGATAGAGGACAGGAGACGATGGAGGACAGGATAGAATAGAGGATAGGATAGGATAAAGGAAAGGATAGGATAGAAGATAGGATAGGATAGAGGATAGGATAGGATAGAGGATAGGATAGGATAGAGGACAGAATAGGGTAGGGTAGAGAATAGGATAGGATGAATGATATTATAGGATCGAGGACAGGATAGGATAGAGGATACGATAGTATAGAGGATACGATAGGATAGAGGATAGGATCGAATAGAGGATAGGATAGGGGATTGGATAGGATAGGATAGGATAGAGTATAGGATAGGATAGGGGATAGGATAGGATAGAGTATAGGATAGGATAGAGGATAGGGTACGATAGGTAATAGGATTGAGGATAGAGCATAGGATAGGATACAGGATGGGATAGCATAGAGGATAGGATAGGATAGAAGATAGGATAGGATTGAGAATAGGATAGGGGATTGGATAGGATAGGATAGGATAGAGTATAGGATAGGCTAGAGCATAGGATAGGAGAGAGGGTAGGATAGGGTAGAGGATAGGATAGGATAGAGGATAGGATAGAAGATTGGATAGGATAGAGGATAGGATAAGATAGAGGCTAGGATAGGATAGAGGATAGGATAGGATAGAGAACACGATAGTAAAGATGATAATATAGAGGATCGGATAGGGGATTAGATAGGATATAGGATAGTTGACGATAGAGAATAGGATAGGGGATCGGACAGGATAGAGGACAGGAGACGATAACGGCTAGGATACGATAGAGGATAGGATAGGATAGAGGATAGGATACGATAGAGCATAGTATAGGATAGAGGATGGGATACCATAGAGGAGAGGATAGGATAGAGGATAGGGTAGGATTGAGGATAGGATAGGATTGAGGATAGGATAGGATAGAGGATCCGATAGGGGATTGGATAGGATAGAGGATAGGAGACGATAGAGGATAGGATAGGGGATTGGATAGGATAGAGGACAGGAGACGATGGAGGATAGGATAGAATAGAGGATAGGATAGGATAGAGGAAAGGATAGGATAGAGGATAGGATAGGATAGAGGATAGGATAGGATGGAGGATTGGATAGAGTATACGATAGGGTAGAGGATAGGATAGGATAATGGATAGGACAGGAGAGAGGATAGGATAGGATAGAGGATAGGATAGGATAGAGGATAGGATAGAGGATAGGATAGGAGAGAAGATAGGATAGGATTGAGGATAGGATAGGATAGAGGATAGGATAGGATTGAGGATAGGGTAGGATAGAGGATAGGATCGGATGGAGGATCCGATAGGGGATTGGATAGGATAGAGGATAGGAGACGATAGAGGATAGGATAGGGTAGGATAGAGAATAGGATAGGATGGATGATATTATATGATCGAGGACAGGATAGGATAGAGGATGCGATATTATAGAGGATAGGATAGGATAGAGGATAGGATCGAATAGAGGATAGGATAGGGGATTGGATAGGATAGGATAGGATATAGTATAGAATAGGATAGAGGATAGGATAGAATAGAGGATAGGATAGGATTGATGATAGGATAGGATAGAGGATAGGACAGGATAGAGAATAGGATAGAGTATACGATAGGATAGAGCATAGGATAGGATAGAGGATAGGATAGGATAGAGGATAGGATTGAGGATAGAGCATAGGATAGAGGATAGGATAGGATAGAGGATAGGATAGGATAGAGGATAGGATAGGATAGAGGATGGGATAGCATAGAGGATAGGATAGGATAGAGGATAGGATAGGATTGAGGATAGGATAGGATAGAGGATAGGATAGGATAGAGGATAGGATAGGATAGAGCATAGTATAGGATAGAGGATGGGATAGCATAGAGGATAGGATAGGATAGAGGATAGGATAGGATTGAGGATAGGATAGGATTGAGGATAGGATAGGATAGAGGATCCGATAGGGGATTGGATAGGATAGAGGATAGGAGACGACAGACGATAGGATAGGGGATTGGATAGGATAGAGGACAGCAGACGATGGAGGATAGGATAGAATAGAGGATAGGATAGGATAGAGGATAGGATAGGATAGAGGAAAGGATAGGATAGAGGATAGGATAGGATAGAGGATAGGATAGGCTAGAGGATAGGATAGGAGAGAGGGTAGGATAGGATAGAGGATAGGTTAGGATAGAGGATAGGATAGAAGATTGGATAGGATAGAGGATAGGATACGATAGAGGCTAGGATAGGATAGAGGATAGGATAGGATAGAGAACAGGATAGTAAAGAGGATAATATAGAGGATCGGATAGGGGATTGGATAGGATATAGGATAGTTGACGATAGAGAATAGGATAGGGGATCGGACAGGATAGAGGACAGGAGACGATAGCGGATAGGATACGATAGAGGATAGGATAGGATAGAGGATAGGATACGATAGAGGATAGGATAGGGTAGGATAGAGAATAGGATAGGATGGATGATATTATAGGATCGAGGACACGATAGTATAGAGGATACGATAGTATAGAGGATACGATAGGATAGAGGATAGGGTCGAATAGAGGATAGGATAGGGGATTGGATAGGATAGGTTAGAGTATAGGATAGGATAGAGGATAGGGTAGGATAGAGAATAGGATTGAGGATAGAGCATAGGATAGGATAAAGGATGGGATAGCATAGAGGATAGGATAGGATAGAGGATAGGATAGGATTGAGGATAGGATAGGGGATTGGATAGGATAGAGGACAGGAGACGATGGAGGAAAGGATAGAATAGAGGATAGAATAGGATAGGGGAAAGGATAGGATAGAGGATAGGATACGATAGAGGATAGGATAGGGGATTGGATAGGATAGGATAGGATAGAATATAGGATTTGATAGAGGATAGGATAGTATAGAGGATAGGATAGTATAGAGGATAGGATAGGATAGAGTATAGGATAGGATAGAGGATAGGATAGGATAGAGGATAGGATAGGATAGAGTATAGGATAGGATAGAGGATAGGATAGGATAGAGGATAGGATTGAGGATAGAGCATAGGATAGAGGATAGGATAGGATAGAGGATAGGATAGGATAGAGGATAGGATAGGATAGAGTATAGGATAGGATTGAGGATAGGATAGGATAGAGGATAGGATAGGATAGAGGATAGGATAGGATAGAGCATAGTATAGGATAGAGGATGGGATACCACAGAGGATAGGATGGGATAGAGGATAGGATAGGATTGAGGATAGGATAGGATTGAGGATAGGATAGGATAGAGGATCCGATAGGGGATTGGATAGGATAGAGGATAGGAGACGATAGAGGATAGGATAGGGGATTGGATAGGATAGAGGACAGGAGACGATGGAGGACAGGATAGAATAGAGGATAGGATAGGATAAAGGAAAGGATAGGATAGAAGATAGGATAGGATAGAGGATAGGATAGGATAGAGGATAGGATACGATAGAGGACAGAATAGGGTAGGGTAGAGAATAGGATAGGATGAATGATATTATAGGATCGAGGACAGGATTGGATAGAGGATACGATAGTATAGAGGATACGATAGGATAGAGGATAGGATCGAATAGAGGATAGGATAGGGGATTGGATAGGATAGGATAGGATAGAGTATAGGATAGGATAGGGGATAGGATAGGATAGAGTATAGGATAGGATAGAGGATAGGGTACGATAGGTAATAGGATTGAGGATAGAGCATAGGATAGGATACAGGATGGGATAGCATAGAGGATAGGATAGGATAGAAGATAGGATAGGATTGAGAATAGGATAGGGGATTGGATAGGATAGGATAGGATAGAGTATAGGATAGGATAGAGGATAGGATAGTATAGAGGATAGGATAGGATAGAGTATAGGATAGGATAGAGGATAGGATAGGATAGAGAATAAGATTGAGGGTAGAGCATAGGATAGGATAGAGGATTGGATAGGATAGAGGACAGGATAGGATAGAGGATAGGATAGGATTGAGGATAGCATAGGATAGAGCATAGGATAGGATAGAGGATAGGATAGGATACAGTATAGGATAGGATAGAGGATAGGATAGGAGAGAGGATATGATAGGATTGAAGATAGGATAGGATAGAGGATAGGATAGGATAGAGGATCCGATAGGGGATTGGATAGGATAGAGGATAGGAGACGATAGAGGATAGGATAGTATAGAGGAAAGGATAGTATAGAGGAAAGGATAGGATAGAGCATAGGATAGGATAGTGGATGGGACAGCATAGAGGATAGGATAGGATAGAGGATAGGATAGGATTGAGGATAGGATAGGATAGAGGATAGGATAGGATAGAGCATAGTATAGGATAGAGGATGGGATACCATAGAGGACAGGATAGGATAGAGGATAGGATAGGATTGAGGATAGGATAGGATTGAGGATAGGATAGGATAGAGGATCCGATAGGGGATTGGATAGGATAGAGGATAGGAGACGATAGTTGATAGGATAGGGGATTGGATAGGATAGAGGACAGAAGACGATGGAGGATAGGATAGAATAGAGGATAGGATAGGATAGAGGAAAGGATAGGATAGAGGATAGGATAGGATAGAGGATAGGATAGGATGGAGGATTGGATAGAGTATACGATAGGATAGAGGATAGGATAGGATAATGGATAGGATAGGAGAGAGGATAGGATAGGATAGAGGATAGGATAGGATAGAGGATAGGATAGGATAGTGGATGGGATAAGATAGAGTATAGGATAGGATAGAGGATATTATAGGATTGAGGAGAGAGGATAGGATAGAGGATAGGATAGGATAGAGTATAGGATATAGGATTGGATAGGATAGAGGATAGGATACGATAGAGGATAGGATAGGGTAGGATAGAGAATAGGATAGGATGCATGATATTATATGATCGAGGACAGGATAGGATAGAGGATGCGATATTATAGAGGATAGGATAGGATAGAGGATAGGATCGAATACAGGATAGGATAGGGGATTGGATAGGATAGGATAGGATATAGTATAGAATAGGATAGTGGATAGGATAGGATAGAGGATAGGATAGGATTGAGGATAGGATAGGATAGAGGATAGGATAGGATAGAGAATAGGATTGAGGGTAGAGCATAGGATAGGATAGAGGATGGAATAGCATAGAGGATAGGATAGGATAGAGGATAGGATAGGATTGAGGATAGCATAGGACAGGATAGAGGATAGGATAGGATACAGTATAGGATAGGATAGAGGCTAGGATAGGATAGAGGATAGGATAGAGGATAGGATAGGAGAGAAGATAGGATAGGATTGAGGATAGGATAGGATAGAGGATAGGATAGGATTGAGGATAGGGTAGGATAGAGGATAGGATAGGATGGAGGATCCGATAGGGGATTGGATAGGATAGAGGATAGGAGGCGACAGAGGATAGGATAGGGGATTGGATAGGATAGAGGACAGGAGACGATGGAGGATAGGATAGAATAGAGGATAGGATAGGATAGAGGAAAGGATAGGATAGAGGATAGGATAGGATAGAGGATAGGATAGGCTAGAGGATAGGATAGGAGAGAGGGTAGGATAGGGTAGAGGATAGGATAGGATAGAGGATAGGATAGAAGATTGGATAGGATAGAGGATAGGATAAGATAGAGGCTAGGATAGGATAGAGGATAGGATAGGATAGAGAACAGGATAGTAAAGAGGATAATATAGAGGATCGGATAGGGGATTAGATAGGATATAGGATAGTTGACGATAGAGAATAGGATAGGGGATCGGACAGGATAGAGGACAGGAGACGATAGCGGATAGGATACGATAGAGGATAGGATAGGATAGAGGATAGGATACGATAGAGCATAGTATAGGATAGAGGATGGGATACCATAGAGGAGAGGATAGGATAGAGGATAGGATAGGATTGAGGATAGGATAGGATTGAGGATAGGATAGGATAGAGGATCCGATAGGGGTTTGGATAGGATAGAGGATAGGAGACGATAGAGGATAGGATAGGGGATTGGATAGGATAGAGGACAGGAGACGATGGAGGATAGGATAGAATAGAGGATAGGATAGGATAGAGGAAAGGATAGGATAGAGGATAGGATAGGATAGAGGATAGGATAGGATGGAGGATTGGATAGAGTATACGATAGGGTAGAGGATAGGATAGGATAATGGATAGGACAGGAGAGAGGATAGGATAGGATAGAGGATAGGATAGAGGATAGGATAGGAGAGAAGATAGGATAGGATTGAGGATAGGATAGGATAGAGGATAGGATAGGATTGAGGATAGGGTAGGATAGAGGATAGGATAGGATGGAGGATCCGATAGGGGATTGGATAGGATAGAGGATAGGAGACGATAGAGGATAGGATAGGGTAGGATAGAGAATAGGATAGGATGGATGATATTATATGATCGAGGACAGGATATGATAGAGGATGCGATATTATAGAGGATAGGATAGGATAGAGGATAGGATCGAATAGAGGATAGGATAGGGGATTGGATAGGATAGGATAGGATATAGTATAGAATAGGATAGAGGATAGGATAGAATAGAGGATAGGATAGGATTGATGATAGGATAGGATAGAGGATAGGATAGGATAGAGAATAGGATAGAGTATACGATAGGATAGAGCATAGGATAGGATAGAGGATAGGATAGGATAGAGGATAGGATTGAGGATAGAGCATAGGATAGAGGATAGGATAGGATAGAGGATAGGATAGGATAGAGGATAGGATAGGATAGAGGATGGGATAGCATAGAGGATAGGATAGGATAGAGGATAGGATAGGATTGAGGATAGGATAGGATAGAGGATAGGATAGGATAGAGGATAGGATCGAATACAGGATAGGATAGGGGATTGGATAGGATAGGATAGGATATAGTATAGAATAGGATAGTGGATAGGATAGGATAGAGGATAGGATAGGATTGAGGATAGGATAGGATAGAGGATAGGATAGGATAGAGAATAGGATTGAGGGTAGAGCATAGGATAGGATAGAGGATGGAATAGCATAGAGGATAGGATAGGATAGAGGATAGGATAGGATTGAGGATAGCATAGGACAGGATAGAGGATAGGATAGGATACAGTATAGGATAGGATAGAGGCTAGGATAGGATAGAGGATAGGATAGAGGATAGGATAGGAGAGAAGATAGGATAGGATTGAGGATAGGATAGGATAGAGGATAGGATAGGATTGAGGATAGGGTAGGATAGAGGATAGGATAGGATGGAGGATCCGATAGGGGATTGGATAGGATAGAGGATAGGAGACGACAGAGGATAGGATAGGGGATTGGATAGGATAGAGGACAGGAGACGATGGAGGATAGGATAGAATAGAGGATAGGATAGGATAGAGGAAAGGATAGGATAGAGGATAGGATAGGATAGAGGATAGGATAGGCTAGAGGATAGGATAGGAGAGAGGGTAGGATAGGGTAGAGGATAGGATAGGATAGAGGATAGGATAGAAGATTGGATAGGATAGAGGATAGGATAAGATAGAGGCTAGGATAGGATAGAGGATAGGATAGGATAGAGAACAGGATAGTAAAGAGGATAATATAGAGGATCGGATAGGGGATTAGATAGGATATAGGATAGTTGACGATAGAGAATAGGATAGGGGATCGGACAGGATAGAGGACAGGAGACGATAGCGGATAGGATACGATAGAGGATAGGATAGGATAGAGGATAGGATACGATAGAGCATAGTATAGGATAGAGGATGGGATACCATAGAGGAGAGGATAGGATAGAGGATAGGATAGGATTGAGGATAGGATAGGATTGAGGATAGGATAGGATAGAGGATCCGATAGGGGATTGGATAGGATAGAGGATAGGAGACGATAGAGGATAGGATAGGGGATTGGATAGGATAGAGGACAGGAGACGATGGAGGATAGGATAGAATAGAGGATAGGATAGGATAGAGGAAAGGATAGGATAGAGGATAGGATAGGATAGAGGATAGGATAGGATGGAGGATTGGATAGAGTATACGATAGGGTAGAGGATAGGATAGGATAATGGATAGGACAGGAGAGAGGATAGGATAGGATAGAGGATAGGATAGAGGATAGGATAGGAGAGAAGATAGGATAGGATTGAGGATAGGATAGGATAGAGGATAGGATAGGATTGAGGATAGGGTAGGATAGAGGATAGGATAGGATGGAGGATCCGATAGGGGATTGGATAGGATAGAGGATAGGAGACGATAGAGGATAGGATAGGGTAGGATAGAGAATAGGATAGGATGGATGATATTATATGATCGAGGACAGGATATGATAGAGGATGCGATATTATAGAGGATAGGATAGGATAGAGGATAGGATCGAATAGAGGATAGGATAGGGGATTGGATAGGATAGGATAGGATATAGTATAGAATAGGATAGAGGATAGGATAGAATAGAGGATAGGATAGGATTGATGATAGGATAGGATAGAGGATAGGATAGGATAGAGAATAGGATAGAGTATACGATAGGATAGAGCATAGGATAGGATAGAGGATAGGATAGGATAGAGGATAGGATTGAGGATAGAGCATAGGATAGAGGATAGGATAGGATAGAGGATAGGATAGGATAGAGGATAGGATAGGATAGAGGATGGGATAGCATAGAGGATAGGATAGGATAGAGGATAGGATAGGATTGAGGATAGGATAGGATAGAGGATAGGATAGGATAGAGGATAGGATAGGATAGAGCATAGTATAGGATAGAGGATGGGATAGCATAGAGGATAGGATAGGATAGAGGATAGGATAGGATTGAGGATAGGATAGGATTGAGGATAGGATAGGATAGAGGATCCGATAGGGGATTGGATAGGATAGAGGATAGGAGACGACAGAGGATAGGATAGGGGATTGGATAGGATAGAGGACAGCAGACGATGGAGGATAGGATAGAATAGAGGATAGGATAGGATAGAGGAAAGGATAGGATAGAGGATAGGATAGGATAGAGGATAGGATAGGCTAGAGGATAGGATAGGAGAGAGGGTAGGATAGGATAGAGGATAGGTTAGGATAGAGGATAGGATAGAAGATTGGATAGGATAGAGGATAGGATACGATAGAGGCTAGGATAGGATAGAGGATAGGATAGGATAGAGAACAGGATAGTAAAGAGGATAATATAGAGGATCGGATAGGGGATTGGATAGGATATAGGATAGTTGACGATAGAGAATAGGATAGGGGATCGGACAGGATAGAGGACAGGAGACGATAGCGGATAGGATACGATAGAGGATAGGATAGGATAGAGGATAGGATAGGATAGAGGATAGGATAGGATAGAGGATGGGATAGCATAGAGGATAGGATAGGATAGAGGATAGGGTAGGATTGAGGATAGGATAGGATAGAGGATAGGATAGGATAGAGGATAGGATAGGATAGAGCATAGTATAGGATAGAGGATGGGATAGCATAGAGGATAGGATAGGATAGAGGATAGGATAGGATTGAGGATAGGATAGGATTGAGGATAGGATAGGATAGAGGATCCGATAGGGGATTGGATAGGATAGAGGATAGGAGAAGACAGAGGATAGGATAGGGGATTGGATAGGATAGAGGACAGGAGACGATGGAGGATAGGATAGAATAGAGGATAGGATAGGATAGAGGAAAGGATAGGATAGAGGATAGGATAGGATAGAGGATAGGATAGGCTAGAGGATAGGATAGGAGAGAGGGTAGGATAGGATAGAGGATAGGATAGGATAGAGGATAGGATAGAAGATTGGATAGGATAGAGGATAGGATAGGATAGAGGATAGGGTCGAATAGAGGATAGGATAGGGGATTGGATAGGATAGGTTAGAGTATAGGATAGGATAGAGGATAGGGTAGGATAGAGAATAGGATTGAGGATAGAGCATAGGATAGGATAAAGGATGGGATAGCATAGAGGATAGGATAGGATAGAGGATAGGATAGGATTGAGGATAGGATAGGGGATTGGATAGGATAGAGGACAGGAGACGATGGAGGAAAGGATAGAATAGAGGATAGAATAGGATAGGGGAAAGGATAGGATAGAGGATAGGATAGGATAGAGGATAGGATAGGATAGAGGAAAGGATAGGATAGAGCATAGGATAGGATAGAGGATGGGATAGCATAGAGGATAGGATAGGATAGAGGATACGATAGGATTGAGGATAGGATAGGATAGAGGATAGGATAGGATAGACGATAGGATAGGATAGAGCATAGTATAGGATAGAGGATGGGATACCACAGAGGATAGGATGGGATAGAGGATAGGATAGGATTGAGGATAGGATAGGATAGAGGATCCGATAGGGGATTGGATAGGATAGAGGATAGGAGACGATAGAGGATAGGATAGGGTATTGGATAGGATAGAGGACAGGAGACGATGGAGGATAGGATAGAATAGAGGATAGGATAGGATAGAGTATAGGATAGGATAGGGGATAGGATAGGATAGAGTATAAGATAGGATAGAGGATAGGGTACGATAGGTAATAGGATTGAGGATAGAGCATAGGATAGGATACAGGATGGGATAGCATAGAGGATAGGATAGGATAGAAGATAGGATACGATTGAGAATAGGATAGGGGATTGGATAGGATAGGATAGGATAGAGTATAGGATAGGATAGAGGATAGGATAGTATAGAGAATAGGATAGGATAGAGTATAGAATAGGATAGAGGATAGGATAGGATAGAGAATAGGATTGAGGGTAGAGCATAGGATAGGATAGAGGATGGGATAGCATAGAGGATAGGATAGGATAGAGGATAGGATAGGATTGAGGATAGCATAGGATAGAGCATACGATAGGATAGAGGATAGGATAGGATACAGTATAGGATAGGATAGAGGATAGGATAGGATACAGTATAGGATAGGATAGAGGATAGGATAGGATAGAGGATAGGATAGAGAATAGGATAGGAGAGAGGATACGATAGGATTGTGGATAGGATAGGATAGAGGATAGGATAGGATAGAGGATCCGATAGGGGATTGGATAGGATAGAGGATAGGAGACGATAGAGGATAGGATAGAATAGAGGATAGGATAGTATAGAGGAAAGGATAGGATAGAGCATAGGATAGGATAGTGGATGGGATAGCATAGAGGATAGGATAGGATAGAGGATAGGATAGGATTGAGGATAGGATAGGATAGAGGATAGGATAGGATAGAGCATAGTATAGGATAGAGGATGGGATACCATAGAGGACAGGATAGGATAGAGGATAGGATAGGATTGAGGATAGGATAGGATTGAGGATAGGATAGGATAGAGGATCCGATAGGGGATTGGATAGGATAGAGGATAGGAGACGATAGTTGATAGGATAGGGGATTGGATAGGATAGAGGACAGGAGACGATGGAGGATAGGATAGAATAGAGGATAGGATAGGATAGAGGAAAGGATAGGATAGAGGATAGGATAGGATAGAGGATAGGATAGGATGGAGGATTGGATAGAGTATACGATAGGATAGAGGATAGGATAGGATAATGGATAGGATAGGAGAGAGGATAGGATAGGATAGAGGATAGGATAGGATAGTGGATGGGATAAGATAGAGTATAGGATAGGATAGAGGATATTATAGGATTGAGGAGAGAGGATAGGATAGAGGATAGGATAGGATAGAGTATAGGATATAGGATTGGATAGGATAGAGGATAGGATACGATAGAGGATAGGATAGGGTAGGATAGAGAATAGGATAGAATGGATGATATTATATGATCGAGGACAGGATAGGATAGAGGATGCGATATTATAGAGGATAGGATAGGATAGAGGATAGGATCGAATAGAGGATAGGATAGGGGATTGGATAGGATAGGATAGGATATAGTATAGAATAGGATAGTGGATAGGATAGGATAGAGGATAGGATAGGATTGAGGATAGGATAGGATAGAGGATAGGATAGGATAGAGAATAGGATTGAGGGTAGAGCATAGGATAGGATAGAGGATGGAATAGCATAGAGGATAGGATAGGATAGAGGATAGGATAGGATTGAGGATAGCATAGGATAGAGGATAGGACAGGATAGAGGATAGGATAGGATACAGTATAGGATACGATAGAGGCTAGGATAGGATAGAGGATAGGATAGAGGATAGGATAGGAGAGAAGATAGGATAGGATTGAGGATAGGATAGGATAGAGGATAGGATAGGATTGAGGATAGGGTAGGATAGAGGATAGGATAGGATGGAGGATCCGATAGGGGATTGGATAGGATAGAGGATAGGAGACGATAGAGGATAGGATAGGGTAGGATAGAGAATAGGATAGGATGGATGATATTATATGATCGAGGACAGGATAGGATAGAGGATGCGATATTATAGAGGATAGGATAGGATAGAGGATAGGATCGAATAGAGGATAGGATAGGGGATTGGATAGGATAGGATAGGATATAGTATAGAATAGGATAGAGGATAGGATAGAATAGAGGATAGGATAGGATTGATGATAGGATAGGATAGAGGATAGGATAGGATAGAGAATAGGATAGAGTATACGATAGGATAGAGCATAGGATAGGATAGAGGATAGGATAGGATAGAGGATAGGATTGAGGATAGAGCATAGGATAGAGGATAGGATAGGATAGAGGATAGGATAGGATAGAGGATAGGATAGGATAGAGGATGGGATAGCATAGAGGATAGGATAGGATAGAGGATAGGATAGGATTGAGGATAGGATAGGATAGAGGATAGGATAGGATAGAGGATAGGATAGGATAGAGCATAGTATAGGATAGAGGATGGGATAGCATAGAGGATAGGATAGGATAGAGGATAGGATAGGATTGAGGATAGGATAGGATTGAGGATAGGATAGGATAGAGGATCCGATAGGGGATTGGATAGGATAGAGGATAGGAGACGACAGAGGATAGGATAGGGGATTGGATAGGATAGAGGACAGCAGACGATGGAGGATAGGATAGAATAGAGGATAGGATAGGATAGAGGAAAGGATAGGATAGAGGATAGGATAGGATAGAGGACACGAGACGATGGAGGAAAGGATAGAATAGAGGATAGAATAGGATAGGGGAAAGGATAGGATAGAGGATAGGATAGGATGGAGGATAGGATAGGATAGAGGATATGATAGGATAGAGGATAGGATAGGATAGAGGATAGGATACGATAGAGGATAGTATAGGATAGAGAACAGGATAGTAAAGAGGATAATATAGAGGAGCGGATAGGGGATTGGATAGGATATAGGATAGTTGACGATAGAGAATAGGATAGGGGATTGGACAGGATAGAGAACAGGAGACGATAGCGGATAGGATACGAAAGAGAATAGGATAGGATAGAGGATAGGATAGGGTAGGATAGAGAATAGGATAGGATGGATGATATTATAGGATCGAGGACACGATAGGATACAGGATACGATAGTATAGAGGATACGATAGTATAGAGGATAGGGTCGAATAGGGGATAGGATAGGGGATTGGATAGGATAGGATAGGATAGAGTATAGGATAGGTTAGAGGATAGGATAGGTTAGAGTATAGGATAGGATAGAGGATAGGGTAGGATAGAGAATAGGATAGGATGGATGATATTATAGGATCGAGGACACGATAGGATAGGGGATACGATAGGATAGAGGATAGGATCGAATAGAGGATAGGATAGGGGATTGGATAGGATAGGATAGGATAGAATATAGGATAGGATAGAGGATAGGATAGTATAGAGGATAGGATAGTATAGAGGATAGGATAGGATAGAGTATAGGATAGGATAGAGGATAGGATAGGATAGAGTATAGGATAGGATAGAGGATAGGATAGGATAGAGGATAGGATTGAGGATAGAGCATAGGATAGAGGATAGGATAGGATAGAGGATAGGATAGGATAGAGGGTAGGATAGGATAGAGGATAGGATAGGATAGAGGATAGGATAGAGGATTGGATAGGATAGAGGATAGGATACGATAGAGGCTAGGATAGGATAGAGGATAGGATAGTATAGAGAACAGGATAGTAAAGAGGATAATATAGAGGATCGGATAGGGGATTGGATAGGATATAGGATAGTTGACGATAGAGAATAGGATAGGGGATTGGACAGGATAGAGGACAGGAGACGATAGCGGATAGGATACGATAGAGGATAGGATAGGATAGAGGATAGGATACTATAGAGGATAGGATGGGGTAGGATAGAGAATAGGATACGATGGATGATATTATAGGATCGAGGACACGATAGGATAGAGGATACGATAGTATGGAGGATACGATAGGATAGAGGATAGGGTCGAATAGAGGATAGGATAGGGGATTGGATAGGATAGGATAGGATAGAGTATAGGATAGGATAGAGGATAGGATAGGTTAGAGTATAGGATAGGATAGAGGATAGGGTAGGATAGAGAATAGGATTGAGGATAGAGCATAGGGTAGGATAGAGGATGGGATAGCATAGAGGATAGGATAGGATAGAGGATAGGATAGGATTGATGATAGGATAGGGGATTGGATAGGATAGGATAGGATAGAGTATAGGATAGGATAGTATAGAGGATAGGATACGATAGGGTACAGGATAGGATAGAGGATATGATAGGATAGAGAATAGGATTGAGGATAGAGCATAGGATAGGATAGAGGATGGGATAGCATAGAGGATAGGATAGGATAGAGGATAGGAGAGGATTGAGGATAGCATAGGATAGAGGATATAATAGGATAGAGGATAGGATAGGATACAGTATAGGATAGGATAGAGGATAGGATAGGATAGAGGATAGGATAGAGGATAGGATAGAGGATAGGATAGAAGAGAGGATAGGATAGGATAGAGGGTAGGATAGGATAGAGGATAGGATAGGATAGAGGATAGGATAGAGGATTGGATAGGATAGAGGATAGGATACGATAGAGGCTAGGATAGGATAGAGGATAGGATAGGATAGAGGATAGGATAGGATAGAGGATAGGATACGATAGGGTACAGGATAGGATAGAGGATATGATAGGATAGAGAATAGGATTGAGGATAGAGCATAGGATAGGATAGAGGATGGGATAGCATAGAGGATAGGATAGGATAGAGGATAGGATAGGATTGAGGATAGGATAGGATTGAGGATAGGATAGGATAGAGGATAGGATAGGATAGAGGATAGGATAGGATTGGGGATAGGATAGGATAGAGGATAGGATAGGATGGAGGATCCGATAGTATAGAGGATACGATAGGATAGAGGATAGGGTCGAATAGAGGATAGGATAGGGGATTGGATAGGATAGGATAGGATAGAGTATAGGATAGGATAGAGGATAGGATAGGTTAGAGTATAGGATAGGATAGAGGATAGGGTAGGATAGAGAATAGGATAGGGGATTGGATAGGATAGGGGATTGGATAGGATAGGATAGGATAGAGTATAGGATAGGATAGAGGATAGGATAGTATAGAGGATAGGATACGATAGGGTACAGGATAGGATAGAGGATATGATAGGATAGAGAATAGGATTGAGGATAGAGCATAGGATAGGATAGAGGATGGGATAGCATAGAGGATAGGATAGGATAGATAATAGGATAGGATTGAGGATAGCATAGGATAGAGGATAGGATAGGATAGAGGATAGGATAGGATACAGTATAGGATAGGATAGAGGATAGGATAGGGGATTGGATAGGATAGAGGATAGGAGACGATAGAGGATAGGATAGGGGATTGGATAGGATAGAGGACAGGAGACGATTGAGGATAGGATAGAATAGAGGATAGGATAGGATAGAGGAAAGGATAGGATAGAGCATAGGATAGGATAGAGGATAGGATAGGATAGAGGATAGGATAGGATAGAGGATAGGATAGGATTGAGGATAGGATAGGATTGAGGATAGGATAGGATAGAGGATAGGATAGGATAGAGGATAGGATAGGATTGGGGATAGGATAGGATAGAGGATAGGATAGGATGGAGGATCCGATAGGGGATTGGATAGGATAGAGGATAGGAGACGACAGAGGATAGGATAGGGGATTGGATATGATAGAGGACAGGAGACGATGGAGGATAGGATAGAGGAAAGGATAGGATAGAGCATAGGATAGGATAGAGGATAGGATAGGATAGAGGATAGGATAGGATAGAGGATAGGATAGGGTAGGATAGAGAATAGGATAGGATGGATGATACTATAGGATCGAGGACACGATAGGATAGAGGATACGATAGTATAGAGGATACGATAGCATAGAGGATAGGATAGGATAGAGGATAGGATAGGATTGAGGATAGCATAGGATAGAGGATAGGATAGGATAGAGGATAGGATAGGATACAGTATAGTATAGGATAGAGGATAGGATAGGATAGAGGATAGGATAGAGGATAGGATAGGAGAGAGGATAAGATAGGATTGAGGATAGGATAGGATAGAGGATAGGATAGGATAGAGGATCCGATAGGGGATTGGATAGGATAGAGGATAGGAGACGATAGAGGATAGGATAGGGGATTGGATAGGATAGAGGACAGGAGACGATGGAGGATAGGATAGAATAGAGGATAGGATAGGATAGAGGAAAGGATAGGATAGAGCATAGGATAGGATAGAGGATAGGATAGGATAGAGGATAGGATAGGATAGAGGATAGGATAGGATTGAGGATAGGATAGGATTGAGGATAGGATAGGATAGAGGATAGGATAGGATAGAGGATAGGATAGGATTGGGGATAGGATAGGATAGAGGATAGGACAGGATAGAGGATAGGATAGAGTATACGATAGGATAGAGTATAGGATAGGATAGAGGATAGGATAGGATAGAGGATAGGATAGGATAGAGAATGGTATAGCATAGAGAATAGGATAGTATAGAGGATAGGATAGGATTGAGGATAGGATAGGATAGAGGATAGGATAGGATAGAGGATAGGATAGGATAGAGCTTAGTATAGGATAGAGGATGGGATAGCATAGAGGATAGGATAGGATAGAGGATAGGATAGGATAGAGGATAGGATAGGAGAGAGGACAAGGATAGGATAGAGGATAGGATAGGATAGAGGATAGGATAGAGCATTGGATAGGATAGAGGATAGGATACGATAGAGGATACGATAGGATAGAGGATAGGATAGAGGATAGGATAGGAGAGAGGATAGGATAGGATAGAGGATAGGATAGGATAGAGGATAGGATAGAGCATTGGATAGGATAGAGGATAGGATACGATAGAGGATACGATAGGATAGAGGATAGGATAGAGGATAGGATAGGAGAGAGGATAGGATAGGATAGAGGATAGGATACGATAGAGGATAGGATAGGGTAGGATAGAGAATAGAATAGGATGGATGATATTATATGCTCGAGGACAGGATAGGATAGAGGATAGGATAGGATAGAGAACAGGATAGTAAAGAGGATAGGATAGAGGATCGGATAGGGGATTGGATATGATATAGGATATTTGACGATAGAGAATAGGATAGGGGATTGGATAGGATAGAGGACAGGAGACGATAGCGGATAGGATACGATAGAGGATAGGATAGGATAGAGGAGAGGATACGATAGAAGATAGGATAGGGTAGGATAGAGAATAGGATAGGATGGATGATATTATAGGATCGAGGACACGATAGGATAGAGGATACGATAGTATAGAGGATACGATAGGATAGAGGATAGGATCGAATAGAGGATAGGATAGGATAGAGAACAGGATAGTAAAGAGGATAATATAGAGGATCGGATAGGGGATTGGATAGGATATAGGATAGTTGACGATGGAGAATAGGATAGGGGATTGGACAGGATAGGAGACAGGAGACGATAGCGGATAGGATACGATGGAGGATAGGATAGGATAGAGGATAGGATAGTATAGAGGATTGGATAGGATAGAGTATAGGATAGGATAGAGTATAAGATAGGATAGAGTATAGGATAGGATAGAGGATAGGATAGGATAGAGAATGGTATAGCATAGAGAATAGGATAGTATAGAGGATAGGATAGGATTGAGGATAGGATAGGATAGAGGATAGGATAGGATAGAGGATAGGATAGGATAGAGCTTAGTATAGGATAGAGGATGGGATAGCATAGAGGATAGGATAGGATAGAGGATAGGATAGGATAGAGGATAGGATAGGAGAGAGGACAAGGATAGGATAGAGGATAGGATAGGATAGAGGATAGGATAGAGCATTGGATAGGATAGAGGATAGGATACGATAGAGGATACGATAGGATAGAGGATAGGATAGAGGATAGGATAGGAGAGAGGATAGGATAGGATAGAGGATAGGGTAGGATAGAGAATAGGATAGGGGATTGGATAGGATAGGGGATTGGATAGGATAGGATAGGATAGAGTATAGGATAGGATAGAGGATAGGATAGTATAGAGGATAGGATACGATAGGGTACAGGATAGGATAGAGGATATGATAGGATAGAGAATAGGATTGAGGATAGAGCATAGGATAGGATAGAGGATGGGATAGCATAGAGGATAGGATAGGATAGATAATAGGATAGGATTGAGGATAGCATAGGATAGAGGATAGGATAGGATAGAGGATAGGATAGGATACAGTATAGGATAGGATAGAGGATAGGATAGGGGATTGGATAGGATAGAGGATAGGAGACGATAGAGGATAGGATAGGGGATTGGATAGGATAGAGGACAGGAGACGATTGAGGATAGGATAGAATAGAGGATAGGATAGGATAGAGGAAAGGATAGGATAGAGCATAGGATAGGATAGAGGATAGGATAGGATAGAGGATAGGATAGGATAGAGGATAGGATAGGATTGAGGATAGGATAGGATTGAGGATAGGATAGGATAGAGGATAGGATAGGATAGAGGATAGGATAGGATTGGGGATAGGATAGGATAGAGGATAGGATAGGATGGAGGATCCGATAGGGGATTGGATAGGATAGAGGATAGGAGACGACAGAGGATAGGATAGGGGATTGGATATGATAGAGGACAGGAGACGATGGAGGATAGGATAGAGGAAAGGATAGGATAGAGCATAGGATAGGATAGAGGATAGGATAGGATAGAGGATAGGATAGGATAGAGGATAGGATAGGGTAGGATAGAGAATAGGATAGGATGGATGATACTATAGGATCGAGGACACGATAGGATAGAGGATACGATAGTATAGAGGATACGATAGCATAGAGGATAGGATAGGATAGAGGATAGGATAGGATTGAGGATAGCATAGGATAGAGGATAGGATAGGATAGAGGATAGGATAGGATACAGTATAGTATAGGATAGAGGATAGGATAGGATAGAGGATAGGATAGAGGATAGGATAGGAGAGAGGATAAGATAGGATTGAGGATAGGATAGGATAGAGGATAGGATAGGATAGAGGATCCGATAGGGGATTGGATAGGATAGAGGATAGGAGACGATAGAGGATAGGATAGGGGATTGGATAGGATAGAGGACAGGAGACGATGGAGGATAGGATAGAACAGAGGATAGGATAGGATAGAGGAAAGGATAGGATAGAGCATAGGATAGGATAGAGGATAGGATAGGATAGAGGATAGGATAGGATAGAGGATAGGATAGGATTGAGGATAGGATAGGATTGAGGATAGGATAGGATAGAGGATAGGATAGGATAGAGGATAGGATAGGATTGGGGATAGGATAGGATAGAGGATAGGACAGGATAGAGGATAGGATAGAGTATACGATAGGATAGAGTATAGGATAGGATAGAGGATAGGATAGGATAGAGGATAGGATAGGATAGAGAATGGTATAGCATAGAGAATAGGATAGTATAGAGGATAGGATAGGATTGAGGATAGGATAGGATAGAGGATAGGATAGGATAGAGGATAGGATAGGATAGAGCTTAGTATAGGATAGAGGATGGGATAGCATAGAGGATAGGATAGGATAGAGGATAGGATAGGATAGAGGATAGGATAGGAGAGAGGACAAGGATAGGATAGAGGATAGGATAGGATAGAGGATAGGATAGAGCATTGGATAGGATAGAGGATAGGATACGATAGAGGATAGGATACGATAGAGGATAGGATAGGGTAGGATAGAGAATAGAATAGGATGGATGATATTATATGCTCGAGGACAGGATAGGATAGAGGATAGGATAGGATAGAGAACAGGATAGTAAAGAGGATAGGATAGAGGATCGGATAGGGGATTGGATATGATATAGGATATTTGACGATAGAGAATAGGATAGGGGATTGGATAGGATAGAGGACAGGAGACGATAGCGGATAGGATACGATAGAGGATAGGATAGGATAGAGGAGAGGATACGATAGAAGATAGGATAGGGTAGGATAGAGAATAGGATAGGATGGATGATATTATAGGATCGAGGACACGATAGGATAGAGGATACGATAGTATAGAGGATACGATAGGATAGAGGATAGGATCGAATAGAGGATAGGATAGGATAGAGAACAGGATAGTAAAGAGGATAATATAGAGGATCGGATAGGGGATTGGATAGGATATAGGATAGTTGACGATAGAGAATAGGATAGGGGATTGGACAGGATAGGAGACAGGAGACGATAGCGGATAGGATACGATGGAGGATAGGATAGGATAGAGGATAGGATAGTATAGAGGATTGGATAGGATAGAGTATAGGATAGGATAGAGTATAAGATAGGATAGAGTATAGGATAGGATAGAGAATAGGATTGAGGATAGAGCATAGGATAGGATAGAGGATTGGATAGGATAGAGGATAGGATACGATAGAGGCTAGGATAGGATAGAGGAAAGGATAGGATAGAGAACAGGATAGTAAAGAGGATAATATAGAGGATCGGATAGGGGATTGGATAGGATATAGGATAGTTGACGATAGAGAATAGGATAGGGGATTGGACAGGATAGAGGACAGGAGACGATAGCGGATAGGATACGATGGAGGATAGGATAGGATAGAGGATAGGATACGATAGAGGATAGGATAGGGTAGGATAGACAATAGGATAGGATGGATGATATTATAGGATCGAGGACACGATAGGATAGAGGATACGATAGTATAGAGGATACGATAGGATAGAGGATACGATAGGATAGAGGATAGGATAGGGGATTGGATAGGATAGGATAGGATAGAGTATCGGATAGGATAGAGTATAGGATAGGATAGAGGATAGGATAGTATAGAGGATAGGATAGGATAGGGTATAGGATAGGTTAGAGGATATGATAGGATAGAGAATAGGATTAAGGATAGAGCATAGGATAGGATAGAGGATGGGATAGCATAGAGGATAGGATAGGATAGAGGATAGGATAGGATTGAGGATAGCATAGGATAGAGGATAGGATAGGATAGAGGATAGGATAGGATACAGTATAGGATAGGATAGATGATAGGATAGGATAGAGGATAGGATAGAGGATAGGATAGGAGAGAGGATAAGATAGGATTGAGGATAGGATAAGATAGAGGATCCGATAGGGGATTGGATAGGATAGAGGATAGGATAGGCTAGAGGATAGGATAGGAGAGAGGGTAGGATAGGATTGAGGATAGGATAGGATTGATGATGGGATAGGATAGAGGATAGGATAGGATAGAGGATAGGATAGGATTGGGGATAGGATAGGATAGAGGATAGGATAGGATGGAGGATCCGATAGGTGATTGGATAGGATAGATGATAGGATAGGAAAGAGGATAGGATAGGATAGATAATCCGATAGGTCATGGGATAGGATAGAGGATAGGATAGGAGATTGGATAGGATAGAGGACAGGAGACGATGGAGGATAGGATAGAATAGAGGATAGAATAGGATAGAGGAAAGGATAGGGTAGAGGATAGGATAGGATAGAGGATAGGATAGGATAGAGGATAGGATAGAGTATAGGATAGGATAGAGGATAGGATAGGATAGAGGATAGGATAGGATAGGGGATAGGATAGGATAGAGGATAGGATAGGATAGAGGATAGGATAGGATTGAGGATAGGATAGGATTGAGGATAGGATAGGATAGAGGATAGGATAGGATAGAGGATAGGATAGGATTGGGGATAGGATAGGATAGAGGATAGGATAGGATGGAGGATCCGATAGGGGATTGGATAGGATAGAGGATAGGAGACGATAGAGGATAGGATAGGGGATTGGATATGATAGAGAACAGGAGACGATGGAGGATAGGATAGAGGAAAGGATAGGATAGAGCATAGGATAGGATAGAGGATAGGATAGGATAGAGGATAGGATAGGATAGAGGATAGGATAGGGTAGGATAGAGAATAGGATAGGATGGATGATATTATAGGATCGAGGACACGATAGGATAGAGGATACGATAGTATAGAGAATACGATAGCATAGAGGATAGGATAGGATAGAGGATAGGATAGGATTGAGGATAGCATAGGATAGAGGATAGGATAGGATAGAGGATAGGATAGGATACAGTATAGTATAGGATAGAGGATAGGATAGGATAGAGGATAGGATAGAGGATAGGATAGGAGAGAGGATAAGATAGGATTGAGGATAGGATAGGATAGAGGATAGGATAGGATAGAGGATAGGAGAGGATTGAGGATAGCATAGGATAGAGGATAGGATAGGATAGAGGATAGGATAGGATACAGTATAGGATAGGATAGAGGATAGGATAGGATAGAGGATAGGATAGAGGATAGGATAGAGGATAGGATAGAAGAGAGGATAGGATAGGATAGAGGGTAGGATAGGATAGAGGATAGGATAGGATAGAGGATAGGATAGAGGATTGGATAGGATAGAGGATAGGATACGATAGAGGCTAGGATAGGATAGAGGATAGGATAGGATAGAGGATAGGATAGGATAGAGGATAGGATACGATAGGGTACAGGATAGGATAGAGGATATGATAGGATAGAGAATAGGATTGAGGATAGAGCATAGGATAGGATAGAGGATGGGATAGCATAGAGGATAGGATAGGATAGAGGATAGGATAGGATTGAGGATAGGATAGGATTGAGGATAGGATAGGATAGAGGATAGGATAGGATAGAGGATAGGATAGGATTGGGGATAGGATAGGATAGAGGATAGGATAGGATGGAGGATCCGATAGTATAGAGGATACGATAGGATAGAGGATAGGGTCGAATAGAGGATAGGATAGGGGATTGGATAGGATAGGATAGGATAGAGTATAGGATAGGATAGAGGATAGGATAGGTTAGAGTATAGGATAGGATAGAGGATAGGGTAGGATAGAGAATAGGATAGGGGATTGGATAGGATAGGGGATTGGATAGGATAGGATAGGATAGAGTATAGGATAGGATAGAGGATAGGATAGTATAGAGGATAGGATACGATAGGGTACAGGATAGGATAGAGGATATGATAGGATAGAGGATACGATAGCATAGAGGATAGGATAGGATAGAGGATAGGATAGGATTGAGGATAGCATAGGATAGAGGATAGGATAGGATAGAGGATAGGATAGGATACAGTATAGTATAGGATAGAGGATAGGATAGGATAGAGGATAGGATAGAGGATAGGATAGGAGAGAGGATAAGATAGGATTGAGGATAGGATAGGATAGAGGATAGGATAGGATAGAGGATCCGATAGGGGATTGGATAGGATAGAGGATAGGAGACGATAGAGGATAGGATAGGGGATTGGATAGGATAGAGGACAGGAGACGATGGAGGATAGGATAGAATAGAGGATAGGATAGGATAGAGGAAAGGATAGGATAGAGCATAGGATAGGATAGAGGATAGGATAGGATAGAGGATAGGATAGGATAGAGGATAGGATAGGATTGAGGATAGGATAGGATTGAGGATAGGATAGGATAGAGGATAGGATAGGATAGAGGATAGGATAGGATTGGGGATAGGATAGGATAGAGGATAGGACAGGATAGAGGATAGGATAGAGTATACGATAGGATAGAGTATAGGATAGGATAGAGGATAGGATAGGATAGAGGATAGGATAGGATTGAGGATAGCATAGGATAGAGGATAGGATAGGATAGAGGATAGGATAGGATACAGTATAGTATAGGATAGAGGATAGGATAGGATAGAGGATAGGATAGAGGATAGGATAGGAGAGAGGATAAGATAGGATTGAGGATAGGATAGGATAGAGGATAGGATAGGATAGAGGATCCGATAGGGGATTGGATAGGATAGAGGATAGGAGACGATAGAGGATAGGATAGGGGATTGGATAGGATAGAGGACAGGAGACGATGGAGGATAGGATAGAATAGAGGATAGGATAGGATAGAGGAAAGGATAGGATAGAGCATAGGATAGGATAGAGGATAGGATAGGATAGAGGATAGGATAGGATAGAGGATAGGATAGGATTGAGGATAGGATAGGATTGAGGATAGGATAGGATAGAGGATAGGATAGGATAGAGGATAGGATAGGATTGGGGATAGGATAGGATAGAGGATAGGACAGGATAGAGGATAGGATAGAGTATACGATAGGATAGAGTATAGGATAGGATAGAGGATAGGATAGGATAGAGGATAGGATAGGATAGAGAATGGTATAGCATAGAGAATAGGATAGTATAGAGGATAGGATAGGATTGAGGATAGGATAGGATAGAGGATAGGATAGGATAGAGGATAGGATAGGATAGAGCTTAGTATAGGATAGAGGATGGGATAGCATAGAGGATAGGATAGGATAGAGGATAGGATAGGATAGAGGATAGGATAGGAGAGAGGACAAGGATAGGATAGAGGATAGGATAGGATAGAGGATAGGATAGAGCATTGGATAGGATAGAGGATAGGATACGATAGAGGATACGATAGGATAGAGGATAGGATAGAGGATAGGATAGGAGAGAGGATAGGATAGGATAGAGGATAGGATAGGATAGAGGATAGGATAGAGCATTGGATAGGATAGAGGATAGGATACGATAGAGGATACGATAGGATAGAGGATAGGATAGAGGATAGGATAGGAGAGAGGATAGGATAGGATAGAGGATAGGATACGATAGAGGATAGGATAGGGTAGGATAGAGAATAGAATAGGATGGATGATATTATATGCTCGAGGACAGGATAGGATAGAGGATAGGATAGGATAGAGAACAGGATAGTAAAGAGGATAGGATAGAGGATCGGATAGGGGATTGGATATGATATAGGATATTTGACGATAGAGAATAGGATAGGGGATTGGATAGGATAGAGGACAGGAGACGATAGCGGATAGGATACGATAGAGGATAGGATAGGATAGAGGAGAGGATACGATAGAAGATAGGATAGGGTAGGATAGAGAATAGGATAGGATGGATGATATTATAGGATCGAGGACACGATAGGATAGAGGATACGATAGTATAGAGGATACGATAGGATAGAGGATAGGATCGAATAGAGGATAGGATAGGATAGAGAACAGGATAGTAAAGAGGATAATATAGAGGATCGGATAGGGGATTGGATAGGATATAGGATAGTTGACGATAGAGAATAGGATAGGGGATTGGACAGGATAGAGGACAGGAGACGATAGCGGATAGGATACGATGGAGGATAGGATAGGATAGAGGATAGGATAGTATAGAGGATTGGATAGGATAGAGTATAGGATAGGATAGAGTATAAGATAGGATAGAGTATAGGATAGGATAGAGAATAGGATTGAGGATAGAGCATAGGATAGGATAGAGGATTGGATAGGATAGAGGATAGGATACGATAGAGGCTAGGATAGGATAGAGGAAAGGATAGGATAGAGAACAGGATAGTAAAGAGGATAATATAGAGGATCGGATAGGGGATTGGATAGGATATAGGATAGTTGACGATAGAGAATAGGATAGGGGATTGGACAGGATAGAGGACAGGAGACGATAGCGGATAGGATACGATGGAGGATAGGATAGGATAGAGGATAGGATACGATAGAGGATAGGATAGGGTAGGATAGAGAATAGGATAGGATGGATGATATTATAGGATCGAGGACACGATAGGATAGAGGATACGATAGTATAGAGGATACGATAGGATAGAGGATACGATAGGATAGAGGATAGGATAGGGGATTGGATAGGATAGGATAGGATAGAGTATCGGATAGGATAGAGTATAGGATAGGATAGAGGATAGGATAGTATAGAGGATAGGATAGGAAAGGGTATAGGATAGGTTAGAGGATATGATAGGATAGAGAATAGGATTAAGGATAGAGCATAGGATAGGATAGAGGATGGGATAGCATAGAGGATAGGATAGGATAGAGGATAGGATAGGATTGAGGATAGCATAGGATAGAGGATAGGATAGGATAGAGGATAGGATAGGATACAGTATAGGATAGGATAGATGATAGGATAGGATAGAGGATAGGATAGAGGATAGGATAGGAGAGAGGATAAGATAGGATTGAGGATAGGATAAGATAGAGGATCCGATAGGGGATTGGATAGGATAGAGGATAGGATAGGCTAGAGGATAGGATAGGAGAGAGGGTAGGATAGGATTGAGGATAGGATAGGATTGATGATGGGATAGGATAGAGGATAGGATAGGATAGAGGATAGGATAGGATTGGGGATAGGATAGGATAGAGGATAGGATAGGATGGAGGATCCGATAGGGGATTGGATAGGATAGATGATAGGATAGGAAAGAGGATAGGATAGGATAGATAATCCGATAGGTCATGGGATAGGATAGAGGATAGGATAGGAGATTGGATAGGATAGAGGACAGGAGACGATGGAGGATAGGATAGAATAGAGGATAGAATAGGATAGAGGAAAGGATAGGGTAGAGGATAGGATAGGATAGAGGATAGGATAGGATAGAGGATAGGATAGAGTATAGGATAGGATAGAGGATAGGATAGGATAGAGGATAGGATAGGATAGGGGATAGGATAGGATAGAGGATAGGATAGGATAGAGGATAGGATAGGATTGAGGATAGGATAGGATTGAGGATAGGATAGGATAGAGGATAGGATAGGATAGAGGATAGGATAGGATTGGGGATAGGATAGGATAGAGGATAGGATAGGATGGAGGATCCGATAGGGGATTGGATAGGATAGAGGATAGGAGACGATAGAGGATAGGATAGGGGATTGGATATGATAGAGGACAGGAGACGATGGAGGATAGGATAGAGGAAAGGATAGGATAGAGCATAGGATAGGATAGAGGATAGGATAGGATAGAGGATAGGATAGGATAGAGGATAGGATAGGGTAGGATAGAGAATAGGATAGGTTGGATGATATTATAGGATCGAGGACACGATAGGATAGAGGATACGATAGTATAGAGGACACGATAGGATAGAGGATACGATAGTATAGAGGATACGATAGCATAGAGGATAGGATAGGATAGAGGATAGGATAGGATTGAGGATAGCATAGGATAGAGGATAGGATAGGATAGAGGATAGGATAGGATACAGTATAGTATAGGATAGAGGATAGGATAGGATAGAGGATAGGATAGAGGATAGGATAGGAGAGAGGATAAGATAGGATTGAGGATAGGATAGGATAGAGGATAGGATAGGATAGAGGATCCGATAGGGGATTGGATAGGATAGAGGATAGGAGACGATAGAGGATAGGATAGGGGATTGGATAGGATAGAGGACAGGAGACGATGGAGGATAGGATAGAATAGAGGATAGGATAGGATAGAGGAAAGGATAGGATAGAGCATAGGATAGGATAGAGGATAGGATAGGATAGAGGATAGGATAGGATAGAGGATAGGATAGGATTGAGGATAGGATAGGATTGAGGATAGGATAGGATAGAGGATAGGATAGGATAGAGGATAGGATAGGATTGGGGATAGGATAGGATAGAGGATAGGACAGGATAGAGGATAGGATAGAGTATACGATAGGATAGAGTATAGGATAGGATAGAGGATAGGATAGGATAGAGGATAGGATAGGATAGAGAATGGTATAGCATAGAGAATAGGATAGTATAGAGGATAGGATAGGATTGAGGATAGGATAGGATAGAGGATAGGATAGGATAGAGGATAGGATAGGATAGAGCTTAGTATAGGATAGAGGATGGGATAGCATAGAGGATAGGATAGGATAGAGGATAGGATAGGATAGAGGATAGGATAGGAGAGAGGACAAGGATAGGATAGAGGATAGGATAGGATAGAGGATAGGATAGAGCATTGGATAGGATAGAGGATAGGATACGATAGAGGATACGATAGGATAGAGGATAGGATAGAGGATAGGATAGGAGAGAGGATAGGATAGGATAGAGGATAGGATAGGATAGAGGATAGGATAGAGCATTGGATAGGATAGAGGATAGGATACGATAGAGGATACGATAGGATAGAGGATAGGATAGAGGATAGGATAGGAGAGAGGATAGGATAGGATAGAGGATAGGATACGATAGAGGATAGGATAGGGTAGGATAGAGAATAGAATAGGATGGATGATATTATATGCTCGAGGACAGGATAGGATAGAGGATAGGATAGGATAGAGAACAGGATAGTAAAGAGGATAGGATAGAGGATCGGATAGGGGATTGGATATGATATAGGATATTTGACGATAGAGAATAGGATAGGGGATTGGATAGGATAGAGGACAGGAGACGATAGCGGATAGGATACGATAGAGGATAGGATAGGATAGAGGAGAGGATACGATAGAAGATAGGATAGGGTAGGATAGAGAATAGGATAGGATGGATGATATTATAGGATCGAGGACACGATAGGATAGAGGATACGATAGTATAGAGGATACGATAGGATAGAGGATAGGATCGAATAGAGGATAGGATAG
Organism: Halictus rubicundus; assembly: GCF_050948215.1. Classification (NCBI taxonomy): domain Eukaryota; kingdom Metazoa; phylum Arthropoda; class Insecta; order Hymenoptera; family Halictidae; genus Halictus; species Halictus rubicundus. The sequence continues at coordinate 1,408,552 of NW_027488583.1, read as the reverse complement.
GATAGAGAACAGGATAGTAAAGAGGATAATATAGAGGATCGGATAGGGGATTGGATAGGATATAGGATAGTTGACGATAGAGAATAGGATAGGGGATTGGACAGGATAGAGGACAGGAGACGATAGCGGATAGGATACGATGGAGGATAGGATAGGATAGAGGATAGGATAGTATAGAGGATTGGATAGGATAGAGTATAGGATAGGATAGAGTATAAGATAGGATAGAGTATAGGATAGGATAGAGAATAGGATTGAGGATAGAGCATAGGATAGGATAGAGGATTGGATAGGATAGAGGATAGGATACGATAGAGGCTAGGATAGGATAGAGGAAAGGATAGGATAGAGAACAGGATAGTAAAGAGGATAATATAGAGGATCGGATAGGGGATTGGATAGGATATAGGATAGTTGACGATAGAGAATAGGATAGGGGATTGGACAGGATAGAGGACAGGAGACGATAGCGGATAGGATACGATGGAGGATAGGATAGGATAGAGGATAGGATACGATAGAGGATAGGATAGGGTAGGATAGAGAATAGGATAGGATGGATGATATTATAGGATCGAGGACACGATAGGATAGAGGATACGATAGTATAGAGGATACGATAGGATAGAGGATACGATAGGATAGAGGATAGGATAGGGGATTGGATAGGATAGGATAGGATAGAGTATCGGATAGGATAGAGTATAGGATAGGATAGAGGATAGGATAGTATAGAGGATAGGATAGGAAAGGGTATAGGATAGGTTAGAGGATATGATAGGATAGAGAATAGGATTAAGGATAGAGCATAGGATAGGATAGAGGATGGGATAGCATAGAGGATAGGATAGGATAGAGGATAGGATAGGATTGAGGATAGCATAGGATAGAGGATAGGATAGGATAGAGGATAGGATAGGATACAGTATAGGATAGGATAGATGATAGGATAGGATAGAGGATAGGATAGAGGATAGGATAGGAGAGAGGATAAGATAGGATTGAGGATAGGATAAGATAGAGGATCCGATAGGGGATTGGATAGGATAGAGGATAGGATAGGCTAGAGGATAGGATAGGAGAGAGGGTAGGATAGGATTGAGGATAGGATAGGATTGATGATGGGATAGGATAGAGGATAGGATAGGATAGAGGATAGGATAGGATTGGGGATAGGATAGGATAGAGGATAGGATAGGATGGAGGATCCGATAGGGGATTGGATAGGATAGATGATAGGATAGGAAAGAGGATAGGATAGGATAGATAATCCGATAGGTCATGGGATAGGATAGAGGATAGGATAGGAGATTGGATAGGATAGAGGACAGGAGACGATGGAGGATAGGATAGAATAGAGGATAGAATAGGATAGAGGAAAGGATAGGGTAGAGGATAGGATAGGATAGAGGATAGGATAGGATAGAGGATAGGATAGAGTATAGGATAGGATAGAGGATAGGATAGGATAGAGGATAGGATAGGATAGGGGATAGGATAGGATAGAGGATAGGATAGGATAGAGGATAGGATAGGATTGAGGATAGGATAGGATTGAGGATAGGATAGGATAGAGGATAGGATAGGATAGAGGATAGGATAGGATTGGGGATAGGATAGGATAGAGGATAGGATAGGATGGAGGATCCGATAGGGGATTGGATAGGATAGAGGATAGGAGACGATAGAGGATAGGATAGGGGATTGGATATGATAGAGGACAGGAGACGATGGAGGATAGGATAGAGGAAAGGATAGGATAGAGCATAGGATAGGATAGAGGATAGGATAGGATAGAGGATAGGATAGGATAGAGGATAGGATAGGGTAGGATAGAGAATAGGATAGGTTGGATGATATTATAGGATCGAGGACACGATAGGATAGAGGATACGATAGTATAGAGGATACGATAGCATAGAGGATAGGATAGGATAGAGGATAGGATAGGATTGAGGATAGCATAGGATAGAGGATAGGATAGGATAGAGGATAGGATAGGATACAGTATAGTATAGGATAGAGGATAGGATAGGATAGAGGATAGGATAGAGGATAGGATAGGAGAGAGGATAAGATAGGATTGAGGATAGGATAGGATAGAGGATAGGATAGGATAGAGGATCCGATAGGGGATTGGATAGGATAGAGGATAGGAGACGATAGAGGATAGGATAGGGGATTGGATAGGATAGAGGACAGGAGACGATGGAGGATAGGATAGAATAGAGGATAGGATAGGATAGAGGAAAGGATAGGATAGAGCATAGGATAGGATAGAGGATAGGATAGGATAGAGGATAGGATAGGATAGAGGATAGGATAGGATTGAGGATAGGATAGGATTGAGGATAGGATAGGATAGAGGATAGGATAGGATAGAGGATAGGATACGATAGAGGATACGATAGGATAGAGGATAGGATAGGATAGAGGATAGGATAGAGTATACGATAGGATAGAGTATAGGATAGGATAGAGGATAGGATAGGGTAGGATAGAGAATAGAATAGGATGGATGATATTATATGCTCGAGGACAGGATAGGATAGAGGATAGGATAGGATAGAGAACAGTATAGTAAAGAGGATAGGATAGAGGATCGGATAGGGGATTGGATATGATATAGGATATTTGACGATAGAGAATAGGATAGGGGATTGGATAGGATAGAGGACAGGAGACGATAGCGGATAGGATACGATAGAGGATAGGATAGGATAGAGGAGAGGATACGATAGAAGATAGGATAGGGTAGGATAGAGAATAGGATAGGATGGATGATATTATAGGATCGAGGACACGATAGGATAGAGGATACGATAGTATAGAGGATACGATAGGATAGAGGATAGGATCGAATAGAGGATAGGATAGGATAGAGAACAGGATAGTAAAGAGGATAATATAGAGGATCGGATAGGGGATTGGATAGGATATAGGATAGTTGACGATAGAGAATAGGATAGGGGATTGGACAGGATAGAGGACAGGAGACGATAGCGGATAGGATACGATGGAGGATAGGATAGGATAGAGGATAGGATAGTATAGAGGATTGGATAGGATAGAGTATAGGATAGGATAGAGTATAAGATAGGATAGAGTATAGGATAGGATAGAGAATAGGATTGAGGATAGAGCATAGGATAGGATAGAGGATTGGATAGGATAGAGGATAGGATACGATAGAGGCTAGGATAGGATAGAGGAAAGGATAGGATAGAGAACAGGATAGTAAAGAGGATAATATAGAGGATCGGATAGGGGATTGGATAGGATATAGGATAGTTGACGATAGAGAATAGGATAGGGGATTGGACAGGATAGAGGACAGGAGACGATAGCGGATAGGATACGATGGAGGATAGGATAGGATAGAGGATAGGATACGATAGAGGATAGGATAGGGTAGGATAGAGAATAGGATAGGATGGATGATATTATAGGATCGAGGACACGATAGGATAGAGGATACGATAGTATAGAGGATACGATAGGATAGAGGATACGATAGGATAGAGGATAGGATAGGGGATTGGATAGGATAGGATAGGATAGAGTATCGGATAGGATAGAGTATAGGATAGGATAGAGGATAGGATAGTATAGAGGATAGGATAGGAAAGGGTATAGGATAGGTTAGAGGATATGATAGGATAGAGAATAGGATTAAGGATAGAGCATAGGATAGGATAGAGGATGGGATAGCATAGAGGATAGGATAGGATAGAGGATAGGATAGGATTGAGGATAGCATAGGATAGAGGATAGGATAGGATAGAGGATAGGATAGGATACAGTATAGGATAGGATAGATGATAGGATAGGATAGAGGATAGGATAGAGGATAGGATAGGAGAGAGGATAAGATAGGATTGAGGATAGGATAAGATAGAGGATCCGATAGGGGATTGGATAGGATAGAGGATAGGATAGGCTAGAGGATAGGATAGGAGAGAGGGTAGGATAGGATTGAGGATAGGATAGGATTGATGATGGGATAGGATAGAGGATAGGATAGGATAGAGGATAGGATAGGATTGGGGATAGGATAGGATAGAGGATAGGATAGGATGGAGGATCCGATAGGGGATTGGATAGGATAGATGATAGGATAGGAAAGAGGATAGGATAGGATAGATAATCCGATAGGTCATGGGATAGGATAGAGGATAGGATAGGAGATTGGATAGGATAGAGGACAGGAGACGATGGAGGATAGGATAGAATAGAGGATAGAATAGGATAGAGGAAAGGATAGGGTAGAGGATAGGATAGGATAGAGGATAGGATAGGATAGAGGATAGGATAGAGTATAGGATAGGATAGAGGATAGGATAGGATAGAGGATAGGATAGGATAGGGGATAGGATAGGATAGAGGATAGGATAGGATAGAGGATAGGATAGGATTGAGGATAGGATAGGATTGAGGATAGGATAGGATAGAGGATAGGATAGGATAGAGGATAGGATAGGATTGGGGATAGGATAGGATAGAGGATAGGATAGGATGGAGGATCCGATAGGGGATTGGATAGGATAGAGGATAGGAGACGATAGAGGATAGGATAGGGGATTGGATATGATAGAGGACAGGAGACGATGGAGGATAGGATAGAGGAAAGGATAGGATAGAGCATAGGATAGGATAGAGGATAGGATAGGATAGAGGATAGGATAGGATAGAGGATAGGATAGGGTAGGATAGAGAATAGGATAGGTTGGATGATATTATAGGATCGAGGACACGATAGGATAGAGGATACGATAGTATAGAGGATACGATAGCATAGAGGATAGGATAGGATAGAGGATAGGATAGGATTGAGGATAGCATAGGATAGAGGATAGGATAGGATAGAGGATAGGATAGGATACAGTATAGTATAGGATAGAGGATAGGATAGGATAGAGGATAGGATAGAGGATAGGATAGGAGAGAGGATAAGATAGGATTGAGGATAGGATAGGATAGAGGATAGGATAGGATAGAGGATCCGATAGGGGATTGGATAGGATAGAGGATAGGAGACGATAGAGGATAGGATAGGGGATTGGATAGGATAGAGGACAGGAGACGATGGAGGATAGGATAGAATAGAGGATAGGATAGGATAGAGGAAAGGATAGGATAGAGCATAGGATAGGATAGAGGATAGGATAGGATAGAGGATAGGATAGGATAGAGGATAGGATAGGATTGAGGATAGGATAGGATTGAGGATAGGATAGGATAGAGGATAGGATAGGATAGAGGATAGGATACGATAGAGGATACGATAGGATAGAGGATAGGATAGGATAGAGGATAGGATAGAGTATACGATAGGATAGAGTATAGGATAGGATAGAGGATAGGATAGGGTAGGATAGAGAATAGAATAGGATGGATGATATTATATGCTCGAGGACAGGATAGGATAGAGGATAGGATAGGATAGAGAACAGTATAGTAAAGAGGATAGGATAGAGGATCGGATAGGGGATTGGATATGATATAGGATATTTGACGATAGAGAATAGGATAGGGGATTGGATAGGATAGAGGACAGGAGACGATAGCGGATAGGATACGATAGAGGATAGGATAGGATAGAGGAGAGGATACGATAGAAGATAGGATAGGGTAGGATAGAGAATAGGATAGGATGGATGATATTATAGGATCGAGGACACGATAGGATAGAGGATACGATAGTATAGAGGATACGATAGGATAGAGGATAGGATCGAATAGAGGATAGGATAGGATAGAGAACAGGATAGTAAAGAGGATAATATAGAGGATCGGATAGGGGATTGGATAGGATATAGGATAGTTGACGATAGAGAATAGGATAGGGGATTGGACAGGATAGAGGACAGGAGACGATAGCGGATAGGATACGATGGAGGATAGGATAGGATAGAGGATAGGATAGTATAGAGGATTGGATAGGATAGAGTATAGGATAGGATAGAGTATAAGATAGGATAGAGTATAGGATAGGATAGAGAATAGGATTGAGGATAGAGCATAGGATAGGATAGAGGATTGGATAGGATAGAGGATAGGATACGATAGAGGCTAGGATAGGATAGAGGAAAGGATAGGATAGAGAACAGGATAGTAAAGAGGATAATATAGAGGATCGGATAGGGGATTGGATAGGATATAGGATAGTTGACGATAGAGAATAGGATAGGGGATTGGACAGGATAGAGGACAGGAGACGATAGCGGATAGGATACGATGGAGGATAGGATAGGATAGAGGATAGGATACGATAGAGGATAGGATAGGGTAGGATAGAGAATAGGATAGGATGGATGATATTATAGGATCGAGGACACGATAGGATAGAGGATACGATAGTATAGAGGATACGATAGGATAGAGGATACGATAGGATAGAGGATAGGATAGGGGATTGGATAGGATAGGATAGGATAGAGTATCGGATAGGATAGAGTATAGGATAGGATAGAGGATAGGATAGTATAGAGGATAGGATAGGATAGGGTATAGGATAGGTTAGAGGATATGATAGGATAGAGAATAGGATTAAGGATAGAGCATAGGATAGGATAGAGGATGGGATAGCATAGAGGATAGGATAGGATAGAGGATAGGATAGGATTGAGGATAGCATAGGATAGAGGATAGGATAGGATAGAGGATAGGATAGGATACAGTATAGGATAGGATAGATGATAGGATAGGATAGAGGATAGGATAGAGGATAGGATAGGAGAGAGGATAAGATAGGATTGAGGATAGGATAAGATAGAGGATCCGATAGGGGATTGGATAGGATAGAGGATAGGATAGGCTAGAGGATAGGATAGGAGAGAGGGTAGGATAGGATTGAGGATAGGATAGGATTGATGATGGGATAGGATAGAGGATAGGATAGGATAGAGGATAGGATAGGGTAGAGGATAGGATAGGATAGAGGATAGGATAGGATAGAGGATAGGATAGAGTATAGGATAGGATAGAGGATAGGATAGGATAGAGGATAGGATAGGATAGGGGATAGGATAGGATAGAGGATAGGATAGGATAGAGGATAGGATAGGATAGAGTACAGGATAGTAAAGAGTATAGGATAGAGGATCGGATAGGGGATTGGATAGGAGATAGGATATTTGACGATAGAGAATAGGATAGGGGATTGGATAGGATAGAGGACAGGAGACGATAGCTGATAGGATACGATAGAGGATAGGATAGGATAGAGGATAGGATACGATACAGGATAGGATAGGGTAGGATAGAGAATAGGATAGGATGGATGATATTATAGGATCGAGGACACGATAGGATAGAGGATACGATAGTATAGAGGATACGATAGCATAGAGGATAGGATAGGATAGAGGATAGGATAGGATTGAGGATAGCATAGGATAGAGGATAGGATAGGATAGAGGATAGGATAGGATACAGTATAGTATAGGATAGAGGATAGGATAGGATAGAGGATAGGATAGAGGATAGGATAGGAGAGAGGATAAGATAGGATTGAGGATAGGATAGGATAGAGGATAGGATAGGATAGAGGATCCGATAGGGGATTGGATAGGATAGAGGATAGGAGACGATAGAGGATAGGATAGGGGATTGGATAGGATAGAGGACAGGAGACGATGGAGGATAGGATAGAATACAGGATAGGATAGGATAGAGGAAAGGATAGGATAGAGCATAGGATAGGATAGAGGATAGGATAGGATAGAGGATAGGATAGGATAGAGGATAGGATAGGATTGAGGATAGGATAGGATTGAGGATAGGATAGGATAGAGGATAGGATAGGATAGAGGATAGGATAGGATTGGGGATAGGATAGGATAGAGGATAGGATAGGATAGAGGATAGGATAGAGTATACGATAGGATAGAGTATAGGATAGGATAGAGGATAGGATAGGATAGAGGATAGGATAGGATAGAGAATGGTATAGCATAGAGAATAGGATAGTATAGAGGATAGGATAGTATTGAGGATAGGATAGGATAGAGGATAGGATAGGATAGAGGATAGGATAGGATAGAGCTTAGTATAGGATAGAGGATGGGATAGCATAGAGGATAGGATAGGATAGAGGATAGGATAGGATAGAGGATAGGATAGGATAGAGGATAGGATAGGATAGAGGATAGGATAGGATAGAGGATAGGATAGGAGAGAGGACAAGGATAGGATAGAGGATAGGATAGGATAGAGGATAGGATAGAGCATTGGATAGGATAGAGGATAGGATACGATAGAGGATACGATAGGATAGAGGATAGGATAGAGGATAGGATAGAGGATAGGATAGGAGAGAGGATAGGATAGGATAGAGGATAGGATACGATAGAGGATAGGATAGGGTAGGATAGAGATTAGGATAGGATGGATGATATTATATGCTCGAGGACAGGATAGGATAGAGGGTAGGATAGGATAGAGGATAGGATAGGATTGAGGATAGGATAGGATTGAGGATAGGATAGGATAGAGGATAGGATAGGATAGAGGATAGGATAGGATTGGGGATAGGATAGGATAGAGGATAGGATAGGATAGAGGATAGGATAGAGTATACGATAGGATAGAGTATAGGATAGGATAGAGGATAGGATAGGATAGAGGATAGGATAGGATAGAGAATGGTATAGCATAGAGAATAGGATAGTATAGAGGATAGGATAGGATTGAGGATAGGATAGGATAGAGGATAGGATAGGATAGAGGATAGGATAGGATAGAGCTTAGTATAGGATAGAGGATGGGATAGCATAGAGGATAGGATAGGATAGAGGATAGGATAGGATAGAGGATAGGATAGGATAGAGGATAGGATAGGATAGAGGATAGGATAGGATAGAGGATAGGATAGGAGAGAGGACAAGGATAGGATAGAGGATAGGATAGGATAGAGGATAGGATAGAGCATTGGATAGGATAGAGGATAGGATACGATAGAGGATACGATAGGATAGAGGATAGGATAGAGGATAGGATAGGAGAGAGGATAGGATAGGATAGAGGATAGGATACGATAGAGGATAGGATAGGGTAGGATAGAGATTAGGATAGGATGGATGATATTATATGCTCGAGGACAGGATAGGATAGAGGGTAGGATAGGATAGAGAACAGGATAGTAAAGAGGATAAGATAGAGGATCGGATAGGGGATTGGATATGATATAGGATATTTGACGATAGAGAATAGGATAGGGGATTGGATAGGATAGAGGACAGGAGACGATAGCGGATAGGATACGATAGAGGATAGGATAGGATAGAGGATAGGATACGATAGAGGATAGGATAGGGTAGGATAGAGAATAGGATAGTATGGATGATATTATAGGATCGAGGACACGATAGGATAGAGGATACGATAGTATAGAGGATACGATAGGATAGAGGATAGGATCGAATAGAGGATAGGATAGGGGATTGGATAGGATAGGATAGGATAGAGTATAGGATAGGATAGAGGATAGGATAGGATTGAGGATAGGATAGGATTGAGGATAGGATAGAGGATTGGATAGGATAGAGGATAGGATAGGATAGGGGATGGGATAGCATAGAGGATAGGATAGGATAGAGGATAGGATAGGATTGAGGATAGGATAGGATAGAGGATAGGATAGGATAGAGGATAGGATAGGATAGAGCATAGTATAGGATAGAGGATGGGATAGCATAGAGGATAGGATACGATAGAGGATAGGATAGGATTGAGGATAGGATAGGACAGAGGATAGGATAGGATAGAGGATAGGATAGGATAGAGGACAGGATAGGATAGAGGATTGGATAGGTTACAGGAAAGGATAGGATTGAGGATAGGATAGGATGGAGGATAGGATAGGATAGAGGATAGGATAGGATAGGGGATTGGATACAGGATAGGATAGGATAGAGGATAGGATAGGATAGAGGATAGTATAGGATAGAGGATAGGATAGGATAGAGGATAGGATACAGTATAGGATAGGATAGAGGGTGGCATAGGATAGAGGATAGGATAGGATAGAGGATACGATAGGGGATCGGATAGGATAGAGGATAGGATAGGATAGAGGATAGGATACGACAGGATAGGATAGGATAGAGGATAGGTTAGGATAGAGAATAGGATAGGATAGGGGATAGGATAGAGCATTGGATAGGATAGAGGATAGGATACGATAGAGGATACGATAGGATAGAGGATAGAATAGAGGATAGGATAGGAGAGAGGATAAGATAGGATAGAGGATAGGATAGGGTAGGGTAGGATAGAGAATAGGATTGAGGATAGAGCATAGGGTAGGATAGAGGATGGGATAGCATAGACGATAGGATAGGATAGAGGATAGGATAGGATTGAGGATGAGATAGCATAGAGGATAGGATAGGATAGAGGATAGGATAGGATAGAGGATAGGATAGGATTGAGGATAGGATAGGGGATTGGATAGGATAGGATAGGATAGAGTATAGGATAGGATAGATGATAGGATAGTATAGAGGATAGGATAGGATAGGGTATAGGATAGGATAGAGGATATGATAGGAGAGAGAATTGGATTGAGGATAGAGCATAGGATAGGATAGAGGATGGGATAGCATAGAGGATAGGATAGGATAGAGGATAGGATAGGATTGAGGATAGCATAGGATAGAGGATAGGATAGGATAGAGGATAGGATAGGATACAGTATAGGATAGGATAGAGGATAGGATAGGATAGAGGATAGGATAGAGGATAGGATAGGAGAGTGGATAAGATAGGATTGTGGATAGGATAGGATAGAGGATAGGATAGGATAGAGGATCCGATAGGGGATTGGATAGGATAGAGGATAGGAGACGATAGAGGATAGGATAGGGGATTGGATAGGATAGAGGACAGGAGACGATGGAGGATAGGATAGGATAGAGGATAGGATAGGATAGAGGATAGGATAGGATTGGGGATAGGATAGGATAGAGGATAGGATAGGATGGAGGATCCGATAGGGGATTGGATAGGATAGAGGATGGTAAAGCATAGAGAATAGGATAGTATAGAGGATAGGATAGGATGGAGGATAGGATAGGATAGTGGATAGGATAGGATAGAGGATAGGATAGGTTAGAGGATAGGATAGGATAGAGGATAGGATAGGATAGAGGATAGGATAGGATAGGATAGGATAGAGGATAGGATAGGATAGAGGATAGGATAGGATAGAGGATAGGATAGGATAGAGGATAGGATAGGATAGAGGATAGGATAGGATAGAGGATAGGATAGGATAGAGGATAGGATAGGATAGAGGATAGGATAGGAGAGAGGATAGGATAGGATAGAGGATAGGATAGGATAGAGGATAGGATAGGATTGGGGATAGGATAGGATAGAGGATAGGATAGGATGGAGGATCCGATAGGGGATTGGATAGGATAGAGGATGGTAAAGCATAGAGAATAGGATAGTATAGAGGATAGGATAGGATGGAGGATAGGATAGGATAGTGGATAGGATAGGATAGAGGATAGGATAGGTTAGAGGATAGGATAGGATAGAGGATAGGATAGGATAGAGGATAGGATAGGATAGGATAGGATAGAGGATAGGATAGGAGAGAGGAGAGGATAGAGGATAGGAGACGATAGAGGATAGGATAGGGGATTGGATGGGATAGAGGACAGGAGACGATGGAGGATAGGATAGAATAGAGGATAGGATAGGATTGGGGAAAGGATAGAATAGAGGATAGGATAGGATAGAGGATAGGATAGGATAGAGGATAGGATAGGATAGAGGATAGGATAGGATAGAGGATAGGATAGGATAGAGGATAGGATAGGAGAGAGGATAAGGATAGGATAGAGGATAGGATAGGATAGAGGATAGGATAGAGCATTGGATAGGATAGAGGATAGGTTACGATAGAGGATACGATAGGATAGAGGATAGGATAGAGGATAGGATAGGAGAGAGGAGAGGATAGAGGATAGGAGACGATAGAGGATAGGATAGGGGATTGGATGGGATAGAGGACAGGAGACGATGGAGGATAGGATAGAATAGAGGATAGGATAGGATTGGGGAAAGGATAGAATAGAGGATAGGATAGGATAGAGGATAGGATAGGATAGAGGATAGGATAGAGGATTGGATAGGATAGAGGATAGGATAGGATAGGGGATGGAATAGCATAGAGGATAGGATACGATAGAGGATAGGGTAGGATTGAGGATAGGATAGGATAGAGGATAGGATAGGATAGAGGACAGGATAGGATAGAGGATTGGATAGGATACAGGAAAGGATAGGATTGAGGATAGGATAGGATGGAGGATAGGATAGGATAGAGGATAGGATAGGATAGGGGATTGGATACAGGATAGGATAGGATAGAGGATAGGATAGGATAGAGGATAGGATAGGATAGAGGATAGGATAGGATAGAGGATAGGATAGGATAGAGGACAGGATAGGATAGAGGATTGGATAGGATACAGGAAAGGATAGGATTGAGGATAGGATAGGATGGAGGATAGGATAGGATAGAGGATAGGATAGGATAGGGGATTGGATACAGGATAGGATAGGATAGAGGATAGGATAGGATAGAGGATAGGATAGGATAGAGGATAGGATAGGATAGAGGATAGGATAGGATTGAGGATAGGATAGGATAGATGATAGGATAGGATAGAGCATAGTATAGGATAGAGGATATGATACGATAGAGAATAGGATTGAGGATAGAGCATAGGATAGGATAGAGGATAGGATAAAATAGAGCATAGTATAGGATAGAGGATATGATACGATAGAGAATAGGATTGAGGATAGAGCATAGGATAGGATAGAGGATGGGATAGCATAGAGGATAGGATAGGATAGAGGATAGGATAGGATTGAGGATATCATAGGATAGAGGAGAGGATAGGATAGAGGATAGAACAGGATACAGTATAGGATAGGATAGAGGATAGGATAGGATAGAGGATAGGATAGAGAATAGGATAGGAGACAGGATAAGATAGGATTGAGGATAGGATAGGATAGAGGATAGGATAGGATAGAGGATCCGATAGGGGATCGGATAGGATAGAGGATAGGATAGGATAGAGGATAGGATACGACAGGATAGGATAGGATAGAGGATAGGTTAGGATAGAGAATAGGAAAGGATATATGATATTGTAGGATAGAGGATAGGATAGGATGGAGGATAGGATACGACTGGATAGGATAGGATAGAGGATAGGTTAGGATAGAGGATAGGATAGGATAGGATAGAGGATAGGATAGGATAGAGGATAGGATAGGTTAGAGTATAGGATAGGATAGAGGATAGGGTAGGATAGAGAATAGGATTGAGGATAGAGCATAGGATAGGATAGAGGATGGGATAGCATAGAGGATAGGATAGGATAGAGCATAGTATAGGATAGAGGATGGGATAGCATAGAGGATAGGATAGGATAGAGGATAGGATAGAGGATATGATAGGAGAGAGAATAGGATTGAGGATAGAGCATAGGATAGGATAGAGGATGGGATAGGATAGAGGATAGGATAGGATAGAGGATAGGATAGGATTGAGGATAGCATAGGATAGAGGATAGGATAGGATAGAGGATAGGATAGGATACAGTATAGGATAGGATAGAGGATAGGATAGGATAGAGGATAGGATAGAGGATAGGATAGGAGAGAGGACAGGAGACGATGGAGGATAGGATAGAATAGAGGATAGGATAGGATAGGGGAAAGGATAGGATAGAGGATAGGATAGGATAGAGGATAGGATAGGATACAGTATAGGATAGAATAGAGGATAGGCTAGGATAGAGGGAAGGGTAGGATACAGCATAGGATAGGATAGAGGATAGGATAGGATAGAGGATAGGATAGGATAGAGGATAGGATAGGATTGAGGATAGGATTGGATTGAGGATAGGGTAGGATAGAGCATAGGATAGGATAGAGGATAGGATAGGATAGAGGATAGGATAGGATTGGGGATAGAATTGGATTGAGGATAGGATAGGATAGAGGATAGGATAGGATAGAGGATAGGATAGGATAGAGGATAGGATAGGATTGAGGATAGGATAGGATTGAGGATCCGATAGGGGATTGGATAGGATAGAGGATAGGAGACGATAGAGGATAGGATAGGGGATTGGATAAGATAGAGGACAGGAGACGATGGAGGATAGGATAGAATAGAGGATAGGATAGGATAGAGGAAAGGATAGGATAGAGGATAGGATAGGATAGAGGATAGGATAGGATTGGGGATAGGATAGGATAGAGGATAGGATAGGATGGAGGATCCGATAGGGGATTGGATAGGATAGAGGATGGTAAAGCATAGAGAATAGGATAGTATAGAGGATAGGATAGGATGGAGGATAGGATAGGATAGTGGATAGGATAGGATAGAGGATAGGATAGGTTAGAGGATAGGATAGGATAGAGGATAGGATAGGATAGAGGATAGGATAGGATAGGATAGGATAGAGGATAGGATAGGATAGAGGATAGGATAGGATAGAGGATAGGATAGGATAGAGGATAGGATAGGATAGAGGATAGGATAGGGTAGAGGATAGGATAGGATAGAGGATAGGATAGGATAGAGGATAGGATAGGAGAGAGGATAGGATAGGATAGAGGATAGGATAGGATAGAGGATAGGATAGGATTGGGGATAGGATAGGATAGAGGATAGGATAGGATGGAGGATCCGATAGGGGATTGGATAGGATAGAGGATGGTAAAGCATAGAGAATAGGATAGTATAGAGGATAGGATAGGATGGAGGATAGGATAGGATAGTGGATAGGATAGGATAGAGGATAGGATAGGTTAGAGGATAGGATAGGATAGAGGATAGGATAGGATAGAAGATAGGATAGGATAGGATAGGATAGAGGATAGGATAGGAGAGAGGAGAGGATAGAGGATAGGAGACGATAGAGGATAGGATAGGGGATTGGATGGGATAGAGGACAGGAGACGATGGAGGATAGGATAGAATAGAGGATAGGATAGGATTGGGGAAAGGATAGAATAGAGGATAGGATAGGATAGAGGATAGGATAGGATAGAGGATAGGATAGGATAGAGGATAGGATAGGATAGAGGATAGGATAGGATAGAGGATAGGATAGGAGAGAGGATAAGGATAGGATAGAGGATAGGATAGGATAGAGGATAGGATAGAGCATTGGATAGGATAGAGGATAGGTTACGATAGAGGATACGATAGGATAGAGGATAGGATAGAGGATAGGATAGGAGAGAGGAGAGGATAGAGGATAGGAGACGATAGAGGATAGGATAGGGGATTGGATGGGATAGAGGACAGGAGACGATGGAGGATAGGATAGAATAGAGGATAGGATAGGATTGGGGAAAGGATAGAATAGAGGATAGGATAGGATAGAGGATAGGATAGGATAGAGGATAGGATAGAGGATTGGATAGGATAGAGGATAGGATAGGATAGGGGATGGAATAGCATAGAGGATAGGATACGATAGAGGATAGGGTAGGATTGAGGATAGGATAGGATAGAGGATAGGATAGGATAGAGGACAGGATAGGATAGAGGATTGGATAGGATACAGGAAAGGATAGGATTGAGGATAGGATAGGATGGAGGATAGGATAGGATAGAGGATAGGATAGGATAGGGGATTGGATACAGGATAGGATAGGATAGAGGATAGGATAGGATAGAGGATAGGATAGGATAGAGGATAGGATAGGATAGAGGACAGGATAGGATAGAGGATTGGATAGGATACAGGAAAGGATAGGATTGAGGATAGGATAGGATGGAGGATAGGATAGGATAGAGGATAGGATAGGATAGGGGATTGGATACAAGATAGGATAGGATAGAGGATAGGATAGGATAGAGGATAGGATAGGATAGAGGATAGGATAGGATAGAGGATAGGATAGGATAGAGGATAGGATAGGATAGAGGATAGGATACAGTATAGGATAGGATAGAGGGTGGCATAGGATAGAGGATAGGATAGGATAGAGGATACGATAGGGGATCGGATAGGATAGAGGATAGGATAGGATAGAGGATAGGATACGACAGGATAGGATAGGATAGAGGATAGGTTAGGATAGAGAATAGGATAGGATATATGATATTGTAGGATAGAGGATAGGATAGGATGGAGGATAGGATACGACTGGATAGGATAGGATAGAGGATAGGTTAGGATAGAGGATAGGATAGGATAGGATAGAGGATTGGATAGGATAGAGGATAGGATAGGATAGAGGATGGGATAGCATAGAGGATAGGATAGGATAGAGGATAGGATAGGATAGGATAGAGGATTGGATAGGATAGAGGATAGGATAGTATAGAGGATGGGATAGCATAGAGGATAGGATAGGATAGAGGATAGGATAGGATTGAGGATAGGATAGGATAGAGGATAGGATAGGATAGATGATAGGATAGGATAGAGCATAGTATAGGATAGAGGATATGATACGATAGAGAATAGGATTGAGGATAGAGCATAGGATAGGATAGAGGATAGGATAAAATAGAGCATAGTATAGGATAGAGGATATGATACGATAGAGAATAGGATTGAGGATAGAGCATAGGATAGGATAGAGGATGGGATAGCATAGAGGATAGGATAGGATAGAGGATAGGATAGGATTGAGGATATCATAGGATAGAGGAGAGGATAGGATAGAGGATAGAACAGGATACAGTATAGGATAGGATAGAGGATAGGATAGGATAGAGGATAGGATAGAGAATAGGATAGGAGACAGGATAAGATAGGATTGAGGATAGGATAGGATAGAGGATAGGATAGGATAGAGGATCCGATAGGGGATTGGATAGGCTAGAGGATAGGAGACGATAGAGGATAGGATAGGGGATTGGATAGGATAGAGGACAGGAGACGATGGAGGATAGGATAGAATAGAGGATAGGATAGGATAGAGGATAGGATAGGATAGGATAGAGGATAGGATAGGATAGAGGATAGGATAGGATAGACGATAGGATAGAGTATACGATAGGATAGAGTATAGGATAGGATAGAGGATAGGATAGGATAGAGGATAGGATAGGATAGAGGATAGGATAGGATTGAGGATAGGATAGGGGATTGGATAGGATAGGATAGGATAGAGTATAGGATAGGATAGAGGATAGGATAGTATAGAGGATAGGATAGGATAGAGCATAGTATAGGATAGAGGATATGATACGATAGAGAATAGGATTGAGGATAGAGCATAGGATAGGATAGAGGATAGGATAAAATAGAGCATAGTATAGGATAGAGGATATGATACGATAGAGAATAGGATTGAGGATAGAGCATAGGATAGGATAGAGGATGGGATAGCATAGAGGATAGGATAGGATAGAGGATAGGATAGGATTGAGGATAGCATAGGATAGAGGATAGGATAGGATAGAGGATAGGATAGGATACAGTATAGGATAGGATAGAGGATAGGATAGGATAGAGGATATGATAGAGGATAGGATAGGAGAGAGGATAAGATAGGATTGAGGATAGGATACGATAGAGGATAGGATAGGATAGAGGATCCGATAGGGGATTGGATAGGATAGAGGATAGGATAGGGGATTGGATAGGATAGAGGACAGGAGACGATGGAGGATAGGATAGAATAGAGGATAGGATAGGATAGAGGAAAGGATAGGATAGAGCATAGGATAGGATAGAGAATAGGATAGGATAGAGGATAGGATAGGATAGAGGATAGGATAGGATAGAGCATAGTATAGGATAGAGGATGGGATAGCATAGAGGATAGGATAGGATAGAGGATAGGATAGGATTGAGGATAGGATAGGATTGAGGATAGGATAGGATAGAGGATCCGGTAGGGGATTGGATAGGATAGAGGATAGGATAGGATAGAGGATAGGATAGGATAGAGGATAGGATAGGATTGAGGATAGGATAGGATTGAGGATAGGATAGGATAGAGGATCCGATAGGGGATTGGATAGGATAGAGGACAGGAGACGATGGAGGATAGGATAGAATAGAGGATAGGATAGGATAGGGGAAAGGATAGGATAGAGGATAGGATAGGAAAGAGGATAGGATAGGATAGAGGATATGATAGGATAGAGGATAGGATAGGATAGAGGATAGGATAGAGGATTAGATAGGATAGAGGATAGGATAGGATAGAGAATAGGATAGAGGATAGGATAGGATTGAGGATAGAGCATAGGATAGAGGATAGGATAGGATAGAGGATAGGATAGGATAGGATAGAGGATAGGATAGGATAGAGGATGGGATAGCATAGAGGATAGGATAGGATAGAGGATAGGATAGGATTGAGGATAGGATAGGATAGAGGATAGGGTAGGATAGAGGATAGGATAGGATAGAGCATAGTATAGGATAGAGGATGGGATAGCATAGAGGATAGGATAGGAGAGAGGAGAGGATAGAGGATAGGAGACGATAGAGGATAGGATAGGGGATTGGATGGGATAGAGGACAGGATAGGGTACGATAGAGAATAGGATAGGATGGATGATATTATAGGATCGAGGACACGATAGGATAGAGGATACGATAGTATAGAGGATACGATAGGATAGAGGATAGGGTCGAATAGAGGATAGGATAGGGGATTGGATAGGATAGGATAGGATAGATGATAGGATAGTATAGAGGATAGGATAGGATAGGGTATAGGATAGGATAGAGGATATGATAGGAGAGAGAATAGGATTGAGGATAGAGCATAGGATAGGATAGAGGATGGGATAGGATAGAGGATAGGATAGGATAGAGGATAGGATAGGTTAGAGTATAGGATAGGATAGAGGATAGGGTAGGATAGAGAATAGGATTGAGGATAGAGCATAGGATAGGATAGAGGATGGGATAGCATAGAGGATAGGATAGGATAGAGCATAGTATAGGATAGAGGATGGGATAGCATAGAGGATAGGATAGGATAGAGGATAGGATAGAGGATATGATAGGAGAGAGAATAGGATTGAGGATAGAGCATAGGATAGGATAGAGGATGGGATAGGATAGAGGATAGGATAGGATAGAGGATAGGATAGGATTGAGGATAGCATAGGATAGAGGATAGGATAGGATAGAGGATAGGATAGGATACAGTATAGGATAGGATAGAGGATAGGATAGGATAGAGGATAGGATAGAGGATAGGATAGGAGAGAGGATAAGATAGGATTGAGGATAGAATAGGATAGAGGATGGGATAGCATAGAGGATAGGATAGGATAGAGGATAGGATAGGATTGAGGATAGGATAGGATTGAGGATAGGATAGGATAGAGGATCCGATAGGGGATTGGATAGGATAGAGTATAGGAGACGATAGAGGATAGGATAGGGGATTGGATAGGATAGAGGACAGGAGACGATGGAGGATAGGATAGAATAGAGGATAGGATAGGATAGGGGAAAGGATAGGATAGAGGATAGGATAGGATAGAGGATAGGATAGGATACAGTATAGGATAGAATAGAGGATAGGCTAGGATAGAGGGAAGGGTAGGATACAGCATAGGATAGGATAGAGGATAGGATAGGATAGAGGATAGGATAGGATAGAGGATAGGATAGGATTGAGGATAGGATTGGATTGAGGATAGGGTAGGATAGAGCATAGGATAGGATAGAGGATAGGATAGGATAGAGGATAGGATAGGATTGAGGATAGAATTGGATTGAGGATAGGATAGGATAGAGGATAGGATAGGATAGAGGATAGGATAGGATAGAGGATAGGATAGGATTGAGGATAGGATAGGATTGAGGATCCGATAGGGGATTGGATAGGATAGAGGATAGGAGACGATAGAGGATAGGATAGGGGATTGGATAAGATAGAGGACAGGAGACGATGGAGGATAGGATAGAATAGAGGATAGGATAGGATAGAGGAAAGGATAGGATAGAGGATAGGATAGGATAGAGGATAGGATAGGATTGGGGATAGGATAGGATAGAGGATAGGATAGGATGGAGGATCCGATAGGGGATTGGATAGGATAGAGGATGGTAAAGCATAGAGAATAGGATAGTATAGAGGATAGGATAGGATGGAGGATAGGATAGGATAGTGGATAGGATAGGATAGAGGATAGGATAGGTTAGAGGATAGGATAGGATAGAGGATAGGATAGGATAGAGGATAGGATAGGATAGGATAGGATAGAGGATAGGATAGGATAGAGGATAGGATAGGATAGAGGATAGGATAGGATAGAGGATAGGATAGGATAGAGGATAGGATAGGATAGAGGATAGGATAGGGTAGAGGATAGGATAGGATAGAGGATAGGATAGGATAGAGGATAGGATAGGAGAGAGGATAGGATAGGATAGAGGATAGGATAGGATAGAGGATAGGATAGGATTGGGGATAGGATAGGATAGAGGATAGGATAGGATGGAGGATCCGATAGGGGATTGGATAGGATAGAGGATGGTAAAGCATAGAGAATAGGATAGTATAGAGGATAGGATAGGATGGAGGATAGGATAGGATAGTGGATAGGATAGGATAGAGGATAGGATAGGTTAGAGGATAGGATAGGATAGAGGATAGGATAGGATAGAAGATAGGATAGGATAGGATAGGATAGAGGATAGGATAGGAGAGAGGAGAGGATAGAGGATAGGAGACGATAGAGGATAGGATAGGGGATTGGATGGGATAGAGGACAGGAGACGATGGAGGATAGGATAGAATAGAGGATAGGATAGGATTGGGGAAAGGATAGAATAGAGGATAGGATAGGATAGAGGATAGGATAGGATAGAGGATAGGATAGGATAGAGGATAGGATAGGATAGAGGATAGGATAGGATAGAGGATAGGATAGGAGAGAGGATAAGGATAGGATAGAGGATAGGATAGGATAGAGGATAGGATAGGATAGAGGATAGGATAGAGGATAGGTTACGATAGAGGATACGATAGGATAGAGGATAGGATAGAGGATAGGATAGGAGAGAGGAGAGGATAGAGGATAGGAGACTATAGAGGATAGGATAGGGGATTGGATGGGATAGAGGACAGGAGACGATGGAGGATAGGATAGAATAGAGGATAGGATAGGATTGGGGAAAGGATAGAATAGAGGATAGGATAGGATAGAGGATAGGATAGGATAGAGGATAGGATAGAGGATTGGATAGGATAGAGGATAGGATAGGATAGGGGATGGAATAGCATAGAGGATAGGATACGATAGAGGATAGGGTAGGATTGAGGATAGGATAGGATAGAGGATAGGATAGGATAGAGGACAGGATAGGATAGAGGATTGGATAGGATACAGGAAAGGATAGGATTGAGGATAGGATAGGATGGAGGATAGGATAGGATAGAGGATAGGATAGGATAGGGGATTGGATACAGGATAGGATAGGATAGAGGATAGGATAGGATAGAGGATAGGATAGGATAGAGGATAGGATAGGATAGAGGACAGGATAGGATAGAGGATTGGATAGGATACAGGAAAGGATAGGATTGAGGATAGGATAGGATGGAGGATAGGATAGGATAGAGGATAGGATAGGATAGGGGATTGGATACAAGATAGGATAGGATAGAGGATAGGATAGGATAGAGGATAGGATAGGATAGAGGATAGGATAGGATAGAGGATAGGATAGGATAGAGGATAGGATAGGATAGAGGATAGGATAGGATAGAGGATAGGATACAGTATAGGATAGGATAGAGGGTGGCATAGGATAGAGGATAGGATAGGATAGAGGATACGATAGGGGATCGGATAGGATAGAGGATAGGATAGGATAGAGGATAGGATACGACAGGATAGGATAGGATAGAGGATAGGTTAGGATAGAGAATAGGATAGGATATATGATATTGTAGGATAGAGGATAGGATAGGATGGAGGATAGGATACGACTGGATAGGATAGGATAGAGGATAGGTTAGGATAGAGGATAGGATAGGATAGGATAGAGGATTGGATAGGATAGAGGATAGGATAGGATAGAGGATGGGATAGCATAGAGGATAGGATAGGATAGAGGATAGGATAGGATAGGATAGAGGATTGGATAGGATAGAGGATAGGATAGTATAGAGGATGGGATAGCATAGAGGATAGGATAGGATAGAGGATAGGATAGGATTGAGGATAGGATAGGATAGAGGATAGGATAGGATAGATGATAGGATAGGATAGAGCATAGTATAGGATAGAGGATATGATACGATAGAGAATAGGATTGAGGATAGAGCATAGGATAGGATAGAGGATAGGATAAAATAGAGCATAGTATAGGATAGAGGATATGATACGATAGAGAATAGGATTGAGGATAGAGCATAGGATAGGATAGAGGATGGGATAGCATAGAGGATAGGATAGGATAGAGGATAGGATAGGATTGAGGATATCATAGGATAGAGGAGAGGATAGGATAGAGGATAGAACAGGATACAGTATAGGATAGGATAGAGGATAGGATAGGATAGAGGATAGGATAGAGAATAGGATAGGAGACAGGATAAGATAGGATTGAGGATAGGATAGGATAGAGGATAGGATAGGATAGAGGATCCGATAGGGGATTGGATAGGCTAGAGGATAGGAGACGATAGAGGATAGGATAGGGGATTGGATAGGATAGAGGACAGGAGACGATGGAGGATAGGATAGAATAGAGGATAGGATAGGATAGAGGATAGGATAGGATAGGATAGAGGATAGGATAGGATAGAGGATAGGATAGGATAGACGATAGGATAGAGTATACGATAGGATAGAGTATAGGATAGGATAGAGGATAGGATAGGATAGAGGATAGGATAGGATAGAGGATAGGATAGGATTGAGGATAGGATAGGGGATTGGATAGGATAGGATAGGATAGAGTATAGGATAGGATAGAGGATAGGATAGTATAGAGGATAGGATAGGATAGGGTATAGGATAGGATAGAGGATATGATAGGATAGAGAATAGGATTGAGGATAGAGCATAGGATAGGATAGAGGATGGGATAGCATAGAGGATAGGATAGGATAGAGGATAGGATAGGATTGAGGATAGCATAGGATAGAGGATAGGATAGGATAGAGGATAGGATAGGATACAGTATAGGATAGGATAGAGGATAGGATAGGATAGAGGATATGATAGAGGATAGGATAGGAGAGAGGATAAGATAGGATTGAGGATAGGATACGATAGAGGATAGGATAGGATAGAGGATCCGATAGGGGATTGGATAGGATAGAGGATAGGATAGGGGATTGGATAGGATAGAGGACAGGAGACGATGGAGGATAGGATAGAATAGAGGATAGGATAGGATAGAGGAAAGGATAGGATAGAGCATAGGATAGGATAGAGAATAGGATAGGATAGAGGATAGGATAGGATAGAGGATAGGATAGGATAGAGCATAGTATAGGATAGAGGATGGGATAGCATAGAGGATAGGATAGGATAGAGGATAGGATAGGATTGAGGATAGGATAGGATTGAGGATAGGATAGGATAGAGGATCCGGTAGGGGATTGGATAGGATAGAGGATAGGATAGGATAGAGGATAGGATAGGATAGAGGATAGGATAGGATTGAGGATAGGATAGGATTGAGGATAGGATAGGATAGAGGATCCGATAGGGGATTGGATAGGATAGAGGACAGGAGACGATGGAGGATAGGATAGAATAGAGGATAGGATAGGATAGGGGAAAGGATAGGATAGAGGATAGGATAGGAAAGAGGATAGGATAGGATAGAGGATAGGATAGGATAGAGGATAGGATAGGATAGAGGATAGGATAGGATAGAGGATAGGATAGGGTAGAGGATAGGATAGGATAGAGGATAGGATAGGATAGAGGATAGGATAGGAGAGAGGATAGGATAGGATAGAGGATAGGATAGGATAGAGGATAGGATAGGATTGGGGATAGGATAGGATAGAGGATAGGATAGGATGGAGGATCCGATAGGGGATTGGATAGGATAGAGGATGGTAAAGCATAGAGAATAGGATAGTATAGAGGATAGGATAGGATGGAGGATAGGATAGGATAGTGGATAGGATAGGATAGAGGATAGGATAGGTTAGAGGATAGGATAGGATAGAGGATAGGATAGGATAGAAGATAGGATAGGATAGGATAGGATAGAGGATAGGATAGGAGAGAGGAGAGGATAGAGGATAGGAGACGATAGAGGATAGGATAGGGGATTGGATGGGATAGAGGACAGGAGACGATGGAGGATAGGATAGAATAGAGGATAGGATAGGATTGGGGAAAGGATAGAATAGAGGATAGGATAGGATAGAGGATAGGATAGGATAGAGGATAGGATAGGATAGAGGATAGGATAGGATAGAGGATAGGATAGGATAGAGGATAGGATAGGAGAGAGGATAAGGATAGGATAGAGGATAGGATAGGATAGAGGATAGGATAGGATAGAGGATAGGATAGAGGATAGGTTACGATAGAGGATACGATAGGATAGAGGATAGGATAGAGGATAGGATAGGAGAGAGGAGAGGATAGAGGATAGGAGACGATAGAGGATAGGATAGGGGATTGGATGGGATAGAGGACAGGAGACGATGGAGGATAGGATAGAATAGAGGATAGGATAGGATTGGGGAAAGGATAGAATAGAGGATAGGATAGGATAGAGGATAGGATAGGATAGAGGATAGGATAGAGGATTGGATAGGATAGAGGATAGGATAGGATAGGGGATGGAATAGCATAGAGGATAGGATACGATAGAGGATAGGGTAGGATTGAGGATAGGATAGGATAGAGGATAGGATAGGATAGAGGACAGGATAGGATAGAGGATTGGATAGGATACAGGAAAGGATAGGATTGAGGATAGGATAGGATGGAGGATAGGATAGGATAGAGGATAGGATAGGATAGGGGATTGGATACAGGATAGGATAGGATAGAGGATAGGATAGGATAGAGGATAGGATAGGATAGAGGATAGGATAGGATAGAGGACAGGATAGGATAGAGGATTGGATAGGATACAGGAAAGGATAGGATTGAGGATAGGATAGGATGGAGGATAGGATAGGATAGAGGATAGGATAGGATAGGGGATTGGATACAAGATAGGATAGGATAGAGGATAGGATAGGATAGAGGATAGGATAGGATAGAGGATAGGATAGGATAGAGGATAGGATAGGATAGAGGATAGGATAGGATAGAGGATAGGATAGGATAGAGGATAGGATAGGATAGAGGATAGGATACAGTATAGGATAGGATAGAGGGTGGCATAGGATAGAGGATAGGATAGGATAGAGGATACGATAGGGGATCGGATAGGATAGAGGATAGGATAGGATAGAGGATAGGATACGACAGGATAGGATAGGATAGAGGATAGGTTAGGATAGAGAATAGGATAGGATATATGATATTGTAGGATAGAGGATAGGATAGGATGGAGGATAGGATACGACTGGATAGGATAGGATAGAGGATAGGTTAGGATAGAGGATAGGATAGGATAGGATAGAGGATTGGATAGGATAGAGGATAGGATAGGATAGAGGATGGGATAGCATAGAGGATAGGATAGGATAGAGGATAGGATAGGATAGGATAGAGGATTGGATAGGATAGAGGATAGGATAGTATAGAGGATGGGATAGCATAGAGGATAGGATAGGATAGAGGATAGGATAGGATTGAGGATAGGATAGGATAGAGGATAGGATAGGATAGATGATAGGATAGGATAGAGCATAGTATAGGATAGAGGATATGATACGATAGAGAATAGGATTGAGGATAGAGCATAGGATAGGATAGAGGATAGGATAAAATAGAGCATAGTATAGGATAGAGGATATGATACGATAGAGAATAGGATTGAGGATAGAGCATAGGATAGGATAGAGGATGGGATAGCATAGAGGATAGGATAGGATAGAGGATAGGATAGGATTGAGGATATCATAGGATAGAGGAGAGGATAGGATAGAGGATAGAACAGGATACAGTATAGGATAGGATAGAGGATAGGATAGGATAGAGGATAGGATAGAGAATAGGATAGGAGACAGGATAAGATAGGATTGAGGATAGGATAGGATAGAGGATAGGATAGGATAGAGGATAGGATAGGATAGACGATAGGATAGAGTATACGATAGGATAGAGTATAGGATAGGATAGAGGATAGGATAGGATAGAGGATAGGATAGGATAGAGGATAGGATAGGATTGAGGATAGGATAGGGGATTGGATAGGATAGGATAGGATAGAGTATAGGATAGGATAGAGGATAGGATAGTATAGAGGATAGGATAGGATAGGGTATAGGATAGGATAGAGGATATGATAGGATAGAGAATAGGATTGAGGATAGAGCATAGGATAGGATAGAGGATGGGATAGCATAGAGGATAGGATAGGATAGAGGATAGGATAGGATTGAGGATAGCATAGGATAGAGGATAGGATAGGATAGAGGATAGGATAGGATACAGTATAGGATAGGATAGAGGATAGGATAGGATAGAGGATATGATAGAGGATAGGATAGGAGAGAGGATAAGATAGGATTGAGGATAGGATACGATAGAGGATAGGATAGGATAGAGGATCCGATAGGGGATTGGATAGGATAGAGGATAGGATAGGGGATTGGATAGGATAGAGGACAGGAGACGATGGAGGATAGGATAGAATAGAGGATAGGATAGGATAGAGGAAAGGATAGGATAGAGCATAGGATAGGATAGAGAATAGGATAGGATAGAGGATAGGATAGGATAGAGGATAGGATAGGATAGAGCATAGTATAGGATAGAGGATGGGATAGCATAGAGGATAGGATAGGATAGAGGATAGGATAGGATTGAGGATAGGATAGGATTGAGGATAGGATAGGATAGAGGATCCGGTAGGGGATTGGATAGGATAGAGGATAGGATAGGATAGAGGATAGGATAGGATAGAGGATAGGATAGGATTGAGGATAGGATAGGATTGAGGATAGGATAGGATAGAGGATCCGATAGGGGATTGGATAGGATAGAGGACAGGAGACGATGGAGGATAGGATAGAATAGAGGATAGGATAGGATAGGGGAAAGGATAGGATAGAGGATAGGATAGGAAAGAGGATAGGATAGGATAGAGGATATGATAGGATAGAGGATAGGATAGGATAGAGGATAGGATAGAGGATTAGATAGGATAGAGGATAGGATAGGATAGAGAATAGGATAGAGGATAGGATAGGATAGAGGATAGGATTGAGGATAGAGCATAGGATAGAGGATAGGATAGGATAGAGGATAGGATAGGATAGGATAGAGGATAGGATAGGATAGAGGATGGGATAGCATAGAGGATAGGATAGGATAGAGGATAGGATAGGATTGAGGATAGGATAGGATAGAGGATAGGGTAGGATAGAGGATAGGATAGGATAGAGCATAGTATAGGATAGAGGATGGGATAGCATAGAGGATAGGATAGGATAGAGGATAGGATAGGATTGAGGATAGGATAGGATTGATGATAGGGTAGGATAGAGGATCCGATAGGGGATTGGATAGGATAGAGGATAGTCGACGATAGAGGATAGGATATGGGATTGGGTAGGATAGATTACAGGAGACGATGGAGGATAGGATAGAATAGAGGATAGGATAGGATAGAGGATCGGATAGGATAGAGGATAGGATAGGATAGAGGATATGATAGGATAGAGGATAGGATAGGATAGAGGATAGGATAGAGGATTGGATAGGATAGAGGATAGGATAGGATAGAGGATAGGATAGAGGATAGAATAGGATAGAGGATAGTATAGGATAGAGGATGGGATAGCATAGAGGATAGGATAGCATAGAGGATAGGATAGGATTGAGGATAGGATAGGATTGATGATAGGGTAGGATAGAGGATCCGATAGGGGATTGGATAGGATAGAGGATAGGGGACGATAGAGGATAGGATAGGGGATTGGATAGGATAGAGGATAGGATAGGATAGAGGATAGGATAGGATAGAGGATATGATAGGATTGAGGATAGGATTGAGGATAGAGCATAGGATAGAGGATAGGATAGGATAGAGGATAGGATAGGATAGAGGATAGGATAGGATAGAGGATGGGATAGCATAGAGGATAGGATAGGATAGAGGATAGGATAGGATTGAGGATAGGATAGGATAGAGGATAGGATAGGATAGAGGATAGGATAGGATAGAGCATAGTATAGGATAGAGAATGGGATAGCATAGAGGATATGATAGGATAGAGGATAGGATAGGATTGAGGATAGGATACAATTGAGGATAGGATAGGATAGAGGATCCGATAGGGGATTGGATAGGATAGAGGATAGGAGACGATAGAGGATAGGATAGGGGATTGGATAGGATAGAGGACAGGAGACGATGGAGGATAGGATAGAATAGAGGATAGGATAGGATAGGGGAAAGGACAGGATAGAGTATAGGATAGCATAGAGGATAGGATAGGATAGAGGATAGGATAGGATAGAGGATAGGATAGGATAGAGCATAGTATAGGATAGAGGATGGGATAGCATAGAGGATAGGATAGGATAGAGGATAGGATAGGATTGAGGATAGTATAGGATAGAGGATCCGATAGGGGATTGGATAGGATAGAGGATAGGAGACGATAGAGGATAGGATAGGGGATTGGATAGGATAGAGGACAGGAGACGATGGAGGATAGGATAGAATAGAGGATAGGATAGGATAGAGGAAAGGATAGGATTGAGCATAGGGTAGGATAGAGGATACGATAGGATAGAGGACAGGATCGAATAGAGGATAGGATAGGTGATTGGATAGGATAGGATAGGATAGAGTATCGGATAGGATAGAGGATAGGATAGGATAGAGGATAGGATCGAATAGAGGATAGGATAGGAGAGAGGATAGGATAGGATAAAGGATAGGATACGATAGAGGATAGGATAGGGTAGGATAGAGAATAGGATAGGATGGATGATATTATATGCTCGAGGACAGGATAGGATAGAGGATAGGATAGGATAGAGAACAGGATAGTAAAGAGGATAGGATAGGATAGGATAGAGTATAGGATAGGATAGAGAATTGGATTGAGGATAGAGCATAGGATAGGATAGAGGATGGGATAGCATAGAGGACAGGATAGGATAGAGGATAGGATAGGATTGACGATAGGATAGGATAGAGGATAGGATAGGATAGAGGACAGGATAGGATAGAGTATAGGATAGGATAGAGGATAGGATAGGATAGAGGATAGGATAGAGGATAGGATAGAGGATAGGATAGGATAGAGTATAGGATAGGATAGAGGATAGGATAGGATTGAGGATAGGATAGGATAGAGGATAGGATAGGATAGAGGATAGGATAGGATAGAGCATAGTATAGGATAGAGGATGGGATAGCATAGAGGATAGGATACGATAGAGGATAGGATAGGATTGAGGATAGGATAGGTTTGATGATAGGATAGGATAGAGGATCCGATAGAAGATTGGATAGGATAGAGGATAGGAGACGATAGAGGATAGGATAGGGGATTGGATAGGATAGAGGACAGGAGACGATGGAGGATAGGATAGAATAGAGGATAGGATAGGATAGGGAAAGGATAGGATAGAGGATAGGATAGGATAGAGGATAGGATAGGATAGAGGATATGATAGGATACAGTATAGGATAGGATAGAGGATAGGATAGGATAGAGGATAGGATAGAGGATAGGATAGGAGAGAGGATAAGATAGGATTGAGGATAGGATAGGATAGAGGATAGGATAGGATAGAGGATCCGATAGGGGATTGGATAGGATAGAGGATAGGAGACGATAGAGGATAGGATAGGGGATTGGATAGGATAGAGGACAGGAGACGATGGAGGATAGGATAGAATAGAGGATAGGATAGGATAGAGGAAAGGATAGGATAGAGGATAGGATAGGATAGAGGATAGGATAGGATAGAGGATAGGATAGGATAGAGGATAGGATAGGATAGAGGATATGATAGGATAGAGGATAGGATAGTATAGAGGAAAGGATAGAGGATTGGATAGGATAGATGCTAGGATAGGATAGAGGATAGGAGACGATGGAGGATAGGATAGAATAGAGGATAGGATAGGATAGAGGAAAGGATAGGATTGAGCATAGGGTAGGATAGAGGATAGGATAGGATAGAGGATAGGATAGGATAGAGGATAGGATAGGATAGAGCATAGTATAGGATAGAGGATAGGATAGCATAGAGGATAGGATAGGATAGAGGATAGGATAGGATTGAGGATAGTATAGGATAGAGGATCCGATAGGGGATTGGATAGGATAGAGGATGGGAGACGATAGAGGATAGGATAGGGGACTGGATAGGATAGGATACAGGATAGGATAGGATAGAGGATAGGATAGGATAGAGGATAGGATAGGATAGAGGATATGATAGGATAGAGGATAGGATAGTATAGAGGAAAGGATAGAGGATTGGATAGGATAGATGCTAGGATAGGATAGAGGATAGGATAGAGGATAGGATAGGATAGAGGATAGGATAGGATAGACGATAGGATTGAGGATAGAGCATAGGATAGAGGATAGGATAGGATAGAGGATAGGATAGGATAGAGGATAGGATAGGATAGAGGATGGGGTAGCATAGAGGATAGGATAGGATAGAGGATAGGATAGGATTGAGGATAGGATAGGATAGAGTATAGGATAGGATAGAGGATAGGATAGGATAGAGCATAGTATAGGATAGAGGATGGGATAGCATAGAGGATAGGATATAATAGAGGATAGGATAGGATTGAGGATAGGATAGGATTGATGATAGGATAGGATAGAGGATCCGATAGGGGATTGGATAGGATAGAGGATAGGAGACGATAGAGGATAGGATAGGGGATTGGATAGGATAGAGGACAGGAGACGATGGAGGATAGGATAGAATAGAGGATAGGAGACGATAGAGGATAGGATAGGGGATTGGATAGGATAGAGGACAGGAGACGATGGAGGATAGGATAGAATAGAGGATAGGATAGGATAGAGGATAGGATAGGATTGAGG
Source organism: Halictus rubicundus (assembly GCF_050948215.1). Lineage (NCBI taxonomy): Eukaryota > Metazoa > Arthropoda > Insecta > Hymenoptera > Halictidae > Halictus > Halictus rubicundus. Next base: position 1,377,376 of record NW_027488583.1, on the reverse strand, counting down.
ATAGGATAGGATAGAGGATAGGATAGGATAGAGGATAGGATAGGATAGAGGATAGTATAGGATAGAGGATGGGATAGCATATAGGATAGGATAGGATAGAGGATAGGATAGGATTGAGGATAGGATAGGATTGAGGATAGGATAGGATAGAGGATCCGATAGGGGATTGGATAGGATAGAGGATAGGAGACGATAGAGGATAGGATAGGGGATTGGATAGGATAGAGGACAGGAGACGATGGAGGATAGGATAGAATAGAGGATAGGATAGGATAGAGGAAAGGATAGGATTGAGCATAGGGTAGGATAGAGGATAGGATAGGATAGAGGATAGGATAGGATAGAGGATAGGATAGGATAGAGCATAGTATAGGATAGAGGATAGGATAGCATAGAGGATAGGATAGGATAGAGGATAGGATAGGATTGAGGATAGTATAGGATAGAGGATCCGATAGGGGATTGGATAGGATAGAGGATGGGAGACGATAGAGGATAGGATAGGGGACTGGATAGGATAGGATACAGGATAGGATAGGATAGAGCATAGTATAGGATAGAGGATGGGATAGCACAGAGGATAGGATAGAGCATAGTATAGGATAGAGGATGGGATAGCATACAGGATAGGATAGGATAGAGGATAGGATAGGATTGAGGATAGGATAGGATTGAGGATAATAGACGATAGAGGATAGGATAGGGGATTGGATAGGATAGAGGACAGGAGACGATGGAGGATAGGATAGAATAGAGGATAGGATAGGATAGAGGATAGGATAGGATAGAGGATAGGATAGGATTGAGGATAGGATAGGATAGAGGATCCGATAGGGGATTGGATAGGATAGAGGATAGGAGACGATAGAGGATAGGATAGGGGATTGGATAGGATAGAGGACAGGAGACGATGGAGGATAGGATAGAATAGAGGATAGGATAGGATAGAGGAAAGGATAGGATTGAGCATAGGGTAGGATAGAGGATCCGATAGGGGATTGGATAGGATAGAGGATAGGAGACGATAGAGGATAGGATAGGGGATTGGATAGGATAGAGGACAGGAGACGATGGAGGATAGGATAGAATAGAGGATAGGATAGGATAGAGGAAAGGATAGGATTGAGCATAGGGTAGGATAGAGGAGAGGATAGGATAGAGGATAGGATAGGATAGAGGATAAGATAGGATAGAGCATAGTATAGGATAGAGGATGGGATAGCATAGAGGATAGGATAGGATAGAGGATAGGATAGGATTGAGGATAGGATAGGATAGAGGATCCGATTTGGGATTGGATAGGATAGAGGATGGGAGACGATAGAGGATAGGATAGGGGATTGGATAGGATAGGATAGAGGATAGGATAGGATAGAGCATAGTATAGGATAGAGGATGGGATAGCATAGAGGATAGGATAGAGCATAGTATAGGATAGAGGATGGGATAGCATAGAGGATATGATAGAATAGAGGATAGGATAGGATTGAGGATAGGATAGGATTGAGGATAGGAGACGATAGAGGATAGGATAGGGGATTGGATAGGATAGAGGACAGGAGACGATGGAGGATAGGATAGAATAGAGGATAGGATAGGATAGAGGAAAGGATAGGATAGAGCATAGGATAGGATAGAGGATAGGATCGAATAGAGGATAGGATAGGGGATTGGATAGGATAGGATAGGATAGAGTATAGGATAGGATAGAGGATAGGATCGAATAGAGGATAGGATAGGGGATTGGATAGGATAGGATAGGATAGAGTATAGGATAGGATAGAGGATAGGATAGTATAGAGGATAGGATAGGATAGAGTATAGGATAGGATAGAGTGTAGGATAGATTAGAGAATAGGATTGAGGATACAGCATAGGATAGGATAGAGGATGGGATAGCATAGAGTATAGGATAGGATAGAGTATAGGATAGGATAGAGTATAGGATAGGATAGAGAATAGGATTGAGGATAGAGCATAGGATAGGATAGAGGATAGGATAGGGTAGGATAGAGAATAGGATAGGATGGATGATATTATATGCTCGAAGACAGGATAGGATAGAGGATAGGATAGGATAGAGAACAGGATAGTAAAGAGGATAGGATAGGATAGGATAGAGTATAGGATAGGATAGAGAATTGGATTGAGGATAGAGCATAGGATAGGATAGAGGATGGGATAGCATAGAGGACAGGATAGGATAGAGGATAGGATAGGATTGACGATAGGATAGGATAGAGGATAGGATAGGATAGAGGATAGGATAGGATAGAGTATAGGATAGGATAGAGGATAGGATAGGATAGAGGATAGGATTGAGGATAGAGCATAGGTTAGAGGATAGGATAGGATAGAGGATAGGATAGGATAGAGGATAGGATAGGATAGAGGATAGGATAGGATAGAGGATAGGATAGGATAGATGATGGGATAGCATAGAGGATAGGATAGGATAGAGGATAGGATAGGATAGAGGATAGGATAGGATAGAGGATAGGATAGGATAGAGGATAGGATTGAGGATAGAGCATAGGATAGGATAGAGGATGGGATAGCATAGAGTATAGGATAGGATAGAGGATGGGATAGCATAGAGGATAGGATAGGATAGAGGATAGGATAGGATTGAGGATAGGATAGGATTGAGGATAGGATAGGATAGAGGTTCCGATAGGGGATTGGATAGGATAGAGGATAGGATACGATAGAGGATAGGATAGGGGATTGGATAGGATAGAGGACAGGAGACGATGGAGGATTGGATAGAATAGAGGATAGGATAGGATAGAGGAAAGGGTAGGATAGAGCATAGGATAGGATAGAGGATAGGATAGGATAGAGGATAGGATAGGATAGTGGATAGGATAGGATTGAGGATAGGAGACGATTGAGGATAGGATAGGATAGAGGATAGTATAGGATAGAGGATAGGATAGAGGATAGGATAGGATTGAGGATAGGATAAGATAGAGGATAGGATAGGAGAGTGGATAGGACAGGATAGAGGATAGGATAGAGCATTGGATAGGATAGAGGATAGGATACGATAGAGGATAGGATAGGAGAGAGGATAGGATAGGATAGAGGACAGGATAGGATAGAGGATAGGATAGGATAGAGAACAGGATAGTAAAGAGGATAGGATAGGATAGGATAGAGTATAGGATAGGATAGAGAATTGGATTGAGGATAGAGCATAGGATAGGATAGAGGATGGGATAGCATAGAGGACAGGATAGGATAGAGGATAGGATAGGATTGACGATAGGATAGGATAGAGGATAGGATAGGATAGAGGATAGGATAGGATAGAGTATAGGATAGGATAGAGGATAGGATAGGATAGAGGATAGGATTGAGGATAGAGCATAGGATAGAGGATAGGATAGGATAGAGGAGAGGATAGGATAGAGGATAGGATAGGATAGAGGATAGGATAGGATAGAGGATAGGATAGGATAGATGATGGGATAGCATAGAGGATAGGATAGGATAGAGGATAGGATAGGATAGAGGATAGGATACGATAGAGGATAGGATAGGATAGTGGATGGGATAGGATAGAGTATAGGATAGGATAGAGGATATTATAGGATTGAGGAGAGAGGATAGGATAGAGGATAGGATAGGATAGAGGATAGGATAGGAGAGAGGATAGGATAGGATAGAGGATAGGATAGAGCATTGGATAGGATAGAGGATAGGATACGATAGAGGATAGGATAGAGGATAGGATAGGAGAGAGGATAGGATACGATAGAGGAGCGGATAGGATAGAGGATAGGATAGGATAGAGGATAGGATAGGATAGAGGATAGGATAGGATAGAGGATACGATAGTATAGAGGATACGATAGGATAGAGGATAGGGTCGAATAGAGGATAGGATAGGTGATTGGATAGGATAGGATAGGATAGAGGATAGGATAGAGGATTGGATAGGATAGAGAATAGGATACGATAGAGGATAGTATAGGATAGAGAACAGGATAGTAAAGAGGATAATATAGAGGAGCGGATAGGGGATTGGATAGGATATAGGATAGTTGACGATAGAGAATAGGATAGAGGACAGGAGACGATGGAGGATAGGATAGAATAGAGGATAGGATAGGATAGAGGAAAGGATAGGATAGAGCATAGGATAGGATAGAGGATAGGATAGGATAGAGGATAGGATAGGATAGAGGATAGGATAGGATAGAGCACAGTATAGGATAGAGGATGGGATAGCATAGAGGATAGGATAGGATAGAGGATAGGATAGGATTGAGGATAGGATAGGATTGAGGATAGGATAGGATAGAGGATCCGATAGGGGATTGGATAGGATAGAGCATAGGATAGGATAGAGGATAGGATAGGATAGAGGATATGATAGGATTGAGGATAGGATAGGATTGAGGATAGGATAGGATAGAGGATCCGATACGGGATTGGATAGGATAGAGGATAGGAGACGATAGAGGATAGGATAGGCGATTGGATAGGATGGAGGACAGGAGACGATGGAGGATAGGATAGAATAGAGGATACGATAGGATAGGGGAAAGGATAGGATAGAGGACAGGATAGGATAGAGGATAGGATAGGATAAATGATATGATAGGATAGAGGATAGGATAGGATAGAGGATAGGATAGGATAAATGATATGATAGGATAGAGGATAGGATAGGATAGAGGACAGGATAGAGGATTGGATAGGATAGAGGATAGGATAGGATAGGGGATAGGATAGGATAGAGGATAGGATAGGATAGAGGATAGGATTGAGGATAGAGCATAGGATAGGATAGAGGATGGGATAGCATAGAGTATAGGATAGGATAGAGGATGGGATAGCATAGAGGATAGGATAGGATAGAGGATAGGATAGGATTGAGGATAGGATAGGATTGAGGATAGGATAGGATAGAGGTTCCGATAGGGGATTGGATAGGATAGAGGATAGGAGACGATAGAGGATAGGATAGGGGATTGGATAGGATAGAGGACAGGAGACGATGGAGGATTGGATAGAATAGAGGATAGGATAGGATAGAGGATAGGATAGGATAGTGGATAGGATAGGATTGAGGATAGGAGACGATTGAGGATAGGATAGGATAGAGGATAGGATAGGATAGAGGATAGGATAGAGGATAGGATAGGATTGAGGATAGGATAGGATAGAGGATAGGATAGAGCATTGGATAGGATAGAGGATAGGATACGATAGAGGATACGATAGGATAGAGGATAGGATCGAATAGAGGATAGGATAGGGGATTGGATAGGATAGGATAGGATAGAGTATAGGATAGAGTATAGGATAGGATAGAGGATAGGATACGATAGAGGATAGGATAGGGTAGGATAGAGAATAGGATAGGATGGATGATATTATATGCTCGAGGACAGGATAGGATAGAGGATAGGATAGGATAGAGAACAGGATAGTAAAGAGGATAGGATAGGATAGGATAGAGTATAGGATAGGATAGAGAATTGGATTGAGGATAGAGCATAGGATAGGATAGAGGATGGGATAGCATAGAGGACAGGATAGGATAGAGGATAGGATAGGATTGACGATAGGATAGGATAGAGGATAGGATAGGATAGAGGATAGGATAGGATAGAGGATAGGATAGGATAGGATAGAGGATAGGATAGGATAGATGATGGGATAGCATAGAGGATAGGATAGGATAGAGCATAGGATAGAGGATAGGATAGGATAGAGTATAGGATAGGATAGAGGATAGGATAGGATAGAGTATAGGATTGAGGATAGAGCATAGGATAGAGGATAGGATAGGATAGAGGATAGGATAGGATACAGGATAGGATAGGATAGATGATGGGATAGCATAGAGGCTAGGATAGGATAGAGGATAGGATAGGATAGAGGATAGGATAGGATAGAGGATAGGATAGGATAGAGGATAGGATAGGAGAGAATAAGGATAGGATAGAGGATAGGATAGAGGATAGGATAGGAGAGAGGATAGGATAGGATAGAGGATAGGATACGATAGAAGATAGGATAGGGTAGGATAGAGAATAGGATAGGATGGATGATATTATATGCTCGAGGACAGGATAGGTTAGAGGATAGGATAGGATAGAGAACAGGATAGTAAAGAGGATAGGATAGAGGATCGGATAGGGGATTGGATATGATATAGGATATTTGACGATAGAGAATAGGATAGGGGATTGGATAGGATAGAGGACAGGAGACGATAGCGGATAGGATACGATAGAGGATAGGATAGGGTAGGATAGAGAATGTGATAGGATGGATGATATTATAGGATCGAGGACACGATAGGATAGAGGATACGATCGTATAGAGGATACGATAGGTTAGAGGATAGGATCGAATAGAGGATAGGATAGGGGATTGGATAGGATAGGATAGGATAGAGTATAGGATAGGATAGAGGAAAGGGTAGGATAGAGCATAGGATAGGATAGAGGATAGGATAGGATAGAGGATAGGATAGGATAGTGGATAGGATAGGATTGAGGATAGGAGACGATTGAGGATAGGATAGGATAGAGGATAGGATAGGATAGAGGATAGGATAGAGGATAGGATAGGATTGAGGATAGGATAGGATAGAGGATAGGATAGAGCATTGGATAGGATAGAGGATAGGATAGGATAGAGGATTGCATAGGATACAGGAAAGGATAGGATTGAGGATAGAGGATAGGATGGGATAGAGGATAGGATAGGATAGAGGATAGGATAGACGATAGGATAGGATAGAGGATAGGATAGACGATAGGATAGGATAGAGGATAGGATAGGATAGAGGATAGGATAGGATAGAGGATTGCATAGGATACAGGAAAGGATAGGATAGAGGATAGGATAGGATAGGATAGAGGATAGGATACAATAGATGATCTGATAGGATAGAGGATAGGATAGGATAGAGGATAGGATAGGATAGAGTATTGGATAGGATACAGGAAAGGATACGATTGAGGATAGATGATAGGATAGGATAGAGGATTGGATAGGATAAAGGATAGGATAGAGGATTGGATAGGATACAGGATAGGATAGGATAGAGGATAAGATAGGGGATTTGATAGGATAGAGGATAGGATAGGATAGAAGATAGGATAGACGATAGGATAGGATAGAGGATAGGATAGGACAGAGGATAGGATAGGATAGAGGATAGGATAGGGGATTGGATAGAATACAGGATAGGATAGGATAGAGGATAGGATAGGATAGAGGATAGGATAGGATAGAGGATTGGATAGGATACAGTAAAGGATAGGATTGAGGATAGAGGATAGGATGGGATAGAGGATTGGATAGGATAGGATAGAGGATAGGAGAGGATAGATAATAGGATAGGATAGAGGATAGGCTAGGATAGAGGATAGGATAGAGGATAGGATAGGATAGGATAGAGGATAGGATAGGATAGATGATAGGATATAATAGAGGATAGGATAGGATAGAGGATAGGATAGGATAGAGGATGGGATAGCATAGAGGATAGGATAGGATAGAGGATAGGATAGGATTGAGGATAGGATAGGATAGAGGATAGGATAGGATAGAGGATAGGATAGGATAGAGCATAGTATAGGATAGAGGATGGGATAGCATAGAGGATAGGATAGGATAGAGGATAGGATAGGATTGAGGATAGGATACACGATAGGATAGGATAGAGGATAGGATAGGACAGAGGATTGGATAGGATAGAGTATAGAGGATAGGATATTGTACAGGAAAGGATAGGATTGAGGATAGGATATGATAGAAGATAGGATAGGATAGAGGATATGATAGGATAGAGGATAGGATAGGATAGAGGATTGGATAGGATAGAGGATAGATGATAGGATAGGATAGAGGATTGGATAGGATACAGGATAGGATAGGATAGAGGATAGGATAGGATAGAGGAAAGGATAGGATAGAGGATTGCATAGGATACAGGAAAGGATAGGATTGAGGATAGAGGATAGGATGGGATAGAGGATAGGATAGGATAGAGGATAGGATAGACCGATAGGATAGGATAGGATAGAGGATAGGATAGGATAGAGGATTAGATAGGATACAGGAAAGGATAGGATTGAGGATAGATGATAGGATAGGATAGAGGATTGGATAGGATACAGGATAGGATAGGATAGAGGATAAGATAGGGGATTTGATAGGATAGAGGATAGGATAGGATAGAAGATAGGATAGGATAGAGGATAGGATAGGATAGAGGATAGGATAGGATAGAGGATAGGATAGGATAGAGGATAGGATAGACGATAGGATAGGATAGAGGATAGGATAGGACAGAGGATAGGATAGGATAGAGGATAGGATAGGGGATTGGATAGGATACAGGATAGGATAGGATAGAGGATTGCATAGGATACAGGAAAGGATAGGATTGAGGATAGAGGATAGGATGGGATAGAGGATAGGATAGGATAGAGGATAGGATAGACGATAGGATAGGATAGAGGATAGGATAGACGATAGGATAGGATAGAGGATAGGATAGGATAGAGGATTGCATAGTATACAGGAAAGGATAGGATAGAGGATAGGATAGGATAGGATAGAGGATAGGATTGGATAGATGATAGGATAGGATAGAGGATAGGATAGGATAGAGGATAGGATAGGATAGAGTATTGGATAGGATACAGGAAAGGATAGGATTGAGGATAGATGATAGGATAGGATAGAGGATTGGATAGGATAAAGGATAGGATAGAGGATTGGATAGGATACAGGATAGGATAGGATCGAGGATAGGATAGGGGATTTGATAGGATAGAGGATAGGATAGGATAGAAGATAGGATAGGAGAGAGGATAGGATAGGATAGAGGATAGGATAGGATAGAGGATAGGATAGGAAAGAGGATAGGATAGGATAGAGGATAGGATAGGATATAGGATAGGATAGGATAGAGGATAGGATAGGATAGAGGATTAGATAGGATACAGGAAAGGATAGGATTGAGGATAGATGATAGGATAGGATAGAGGATTGGATAGGATACAGGATAGGATAGGATAGAGGATAGGATAGGACAGAGGATTGGATAGGATAGAGGATAGAGGATAGGATAGGATACAGGAAAGGATAGGATTGAGGATAGGATAGGATAGAGGATTGGATAGGATACAGGAAAGATTAGGATTAAGGATAGAGGATAGGATAGGATAGAGGATAGGATAGGATAGAGGATAGATGATAGGATAGGATAGAGGATTGGAAAGGATACAGGATAGGATAGGATAGAGGATAGGATAGGATAGAGGATAGGATACGATAGAGGATTGGATAGGATACAGGAAAGGATAGGATTGAGGATAGAGGATAGGATGGGATAGAGGATTGGATAGGATAGGATAGAGGATAGGATAGGATAGGATAGAGGATTGCATAGGATACAGGAAAGGATAGGATTGAGGATAGAGGATAGGATGGGATAGAGGATAGGATAGGATAGAGGATAGGATAGACCGATAGGATAGGATAGGATAGAGGATAGGATAGGATAGAGGATAGGATAGACGATAGGATAGGATAGAGGATAGGATAGGACAGAGGATAGGATAGGATAGAGGATAGGATAGGGGATTGGATAGGATACAGGATAGGATAGGATAGAGGATAGGATAGACGATAGGATAGGATAGAGGATTGGATAGGATACAGGATAGGATAGGATCGAGGATAGGATAGGGGATTTGATAGGATAGAGGATAGGATAGGATAGAAGATAGGATAGGAGAGAGGATAGGATAGGATAGAGGATAGGATAGGATAGAGGATAGGATAGGAAAGAGGATAGGATAGGATAGAGGATAGGATAGGATATAGGATAGGATAGGATAGAGGATAGGATAGGATAGAGGATTAGATAGGATACAGGAAAGGATAGGATTGAGGATAGATGATAGGATAGGATAGAGGATTGGATAGGATACAGGATAGGATAGGATAGAGGATAGGATAGGACAGAGGATTGGATAGGATAGAGGATAGAGGATAGGATAGGATACAGGAAAGGATAGGATTGAAGATAGGATAGGATAGAGGATTGGATAGGATACAGGAAAGATTAGGATTAAGGATAGAGGATAGGATAGGATAGAGGATAGGATAGGATAGAGGATAGATGATAGGATAGGATAGAGGATTGGATAGGATACAGGATAGGATAGGATAGAGGATAGGATAGGATAGAGGATAGGATAGGATAGAGGATTGGATAGGATACAGGAAAGGATAGGATTGAGGATAGAGGATAGGATGGGATAGAGGATTGGATAGGATAGGATAGAGGATAGGATAGGATAGAGGATAGGATAGACGATAGGATAGGATAGAGGATAGGATAGGACAGAGGATAGGATAGGATAGAGGATAGGATAGGGGATTGGATAGGATACAGGATAGGATAGGATAGAGGATTGCATAGGATACAGGAAAGGATAGGATTGAGGATAGAGGATAGGATGGGATAGAGGATAGGATAGGATAGAGGATAGGATAGACGATAGGATAGGATAGAGGATAGGATAGACGATAGGATAGGATAGAGGATAGGATAGGATAGAGGATAGGATAGGATAGAGGATTGCATAGTATACAGGAAAGGATAGGATAGAGGATAGGATAGGATAGGATAGAGGATAGGATAGGATAGATGATAGGATAGGATAGAGGATTAGATAGGATACAGGAAAGGATAGGATTGAGGATAGATGATAGGATAGGATAGAGGATTGGATAGGATACAGGATAGGATAGGATAGAGGATAGTATAGGATAGAGAACAGGATAGTAAAGAGGATAATATAGAGGAGCGGATAGGGGATTGGATAGGATATAGGATAGTTGACGATAGAGAATAGGATAGAGGACAGGAGACGATGGAGGATAGGATAGAATAGAGGATAGGATAGGATAGAGGAAAGGATAGGATAGAGCATAGGATAGGATAGAGGATAGGATAGGATAGAGGATAGGATAGGATAGAGGATAGGATAGGATAGAGCACAGTATAGGATAGAGGATGGGATAGCATAGAGGATAGGATAGGATAGAGGATAGGATAGGATTGAGGATAGGATAGGATTGAGGATAGGATAGGATAGAGGATATGATAGGATTGAGGATAGGATAGGATTGAGGATAGGATAGGATAGAGGATCCGATACGGGATTGGATAGGATAGAGGATAGGAGACGATAGAGGATAGGATAGGCGATTGGATAGGATGGAGGACAGGAGACGATGGAGGATAGGATAGAATAGAGGATACGATAGGATAGGGGAAAGGATAGGATAGAGGATAGGATAGGATAGAGGATAGGATAGGATAAATGATATGATAGGATAGAGGATAGGATAGGATAGAGGATAGGATAGGATAAATGATATGATAGGATAGAGGATAGGATAGGATAGAGGACAGGATAGAGGATTGGATAGGATAGAGGATAGGATAGGATAGAGGATAGGATAGGATAGAGGATAGGATAGGATAGAGGATAGGATTGAGGATAGAGCATAGGATAGGATAGAGGATGGGATAGCATAGAGTATAGGATAGGATAGAGGATGGGATAGCATAGAGGATAGGATAGGATAGAGGATAGGATAGGATTGAGGATAGGATAGGATTGAGGATAGGATAGGATAGAGGTTCCGATAGGGGATTGGATAGGATAGAGGATAGGAGACGATAGAGGATAGGATAGGGGATTGGATAGGATAGAGGACAGGAGACGATGGAGGATTGGATAGAATAGAGGATAGGATAGGATAGAGGAAAGGGTAGGATAGAGCATAGGATAGGATAGAGGATAGGATAGGATAGAGGATAGGATAGGATAGTGGATAGGATAGGATTGAGGATAGGAGACGATTGAGGATAGGATAGGATAGAGGATAGGATAGGATAGAGGATAGGATAGAGGATAGGATAGGATTGAGGATAGGATAGGATAGAGGATAGGATAGAGCATTGGATAGGATAGAGGATAGGATACGATAGAGGATACGATAGGATAGAGGATAGGATCGAATAGAGGATAGGATAGGGGATTGGATAGGATAGGATAGGATAGAGTATAGGATAGAGTATAGGATAGGATAGAGGATAGGATACGATAGAGGATAGGATAGGGTAGGATAGAGAATAGGATAGGATGGATGATATTATATGCTCGAGGACAGGATAGGATAGAGGATAGGATAGGATAGAGAACAGGATAGTAAAGAGGATAGGATAGGTAAGGATAGAGTATAGGATAGGATAGAGAATTGGATTGAGGATAGAGCATAGGATAGGATAGAGGATGGGATAGCATAGAGGACAGGATAGGATAGAGGATAGGATAGGATTGACGATAGGATAGGATAGAGGATAGGATAGGATAGAGGATAGGATAGGATAGAGGATAGGATAGGATAGAGGATAGGATAGGATAGATGATGGGATAGCATAGAGGATAGGATAGGATAGAGCATAGGATAGAGGATAGGATAGGATAGAGTATAGGATAGGATAGAGGATAGGATAGGATAGAGTATAGGATTGAGGATAGAGCATAGGATAGAGGATAGGATAGGATAGAGGATAGGATAGGATACAGGATAGGATAGGATAGATGATGGGATAGCATAGAGGCTAGGATAGGATAGAGGATAGGATAGGATAGAGGATAGGATAGGATAGAGGATAGGATAGGATAGAGGATAGGATAGGAGAGAATAAGGATAGGATAGAGGATAGGATAGAGGATAGGATAGACCGATAGGATAGGATAGGATAGAGGATAGGATAGGATAGAGGATAGGATAGACGATAGGATAGGATAGAGGATAGGATAGGACAGAGGATAGGATAGGATAGAGGATAGGATAGGGGATTGGATAGGATACAGGATAGGATAGGATAGAGGATAGGATAGACGATAGGATAGGATAGAGGATTGGATAGGATACAGGATAGGATAGGATCGAGGATAGGATAGGGGATTTGATAGGATAGAGGATAGGATAGGATAGAAGATAGGATAGGAGAGAGGATAGGATAGGATAGAGGATAGGATAGGATAGAGGATAGGATAGGAAAGAGGATAGGATAGGATAGAGGATAGGATAGGATATAGGATAGGATAGGATAGAGGATAGGATAGGATAGAGGATTAGATAGGATACAGGAAAGGATAGGATTGAGGATAGATGATAGGATAGGATAGAGGATTGGATAGGATACAGGATAGGATAGGATAGAGGATAGGATAGGACAGAGGATTGGATAGGATAGAGGATAGAGGATAGGATAGGATACAGGAAAGGATAGGATTGAGGATAGGATAGGATAGAGGATTGGATAGGATACAGGAAAGATTAGGATTAAGGATAGAGGATAGGATAGGATAGAGGATAGGATAGGATAGAGGATAGATGATAGGATAGGATAGAGGATTGGATAGGATACAGGATAGGATAGGATAGAGGATAGGATAGGATAGAGGATAGGATAGGATAGAGGATTGGATAGGATACAGGAAAGGATAGGATTGAGGATAGAGGATAGGATGGGATAGAGGATTGGATAGGATAGGATAGAGGATAGGATAGGATAGAGGATAGGATAGACGATAGGATAGGATAGAGGATAGGATAGGACAGAGGATAGGATAGGATAGAGGATAGGATAGGGGATTGGATAGGATACAGGATAGGATAGGATAGAGGATTGCATAGGATACAGGAAAGGATAGGATTGAGGATAGAGGATAGGATGGGATAGAGGATAGGATAGGATAGAGGATAGGATAGACGATAGGATAGGATAGAGGATAGGATAGACGATAGGATAGGATAGAGGATAGGATAGGATAGAGGATAGGATAGGATAGAGGATTGCATAGTATACAGGAAAGGATAGGATAGAGGATAGGATAGGATAGGATAGAGGATAGGATAGGATAGATGATAGGATAGGATAGAGGATTAGATAGGATACAGGAAAGGATAGGATTGAGGATAGATGATAGGATAGGATAGAGGATTGGATAGGATACAGGATAGGATAGGATAGAGGATAGTATAGGATAGAGAACAGGATAGTAAAGAGGATAATATAGAGGAGCGGATAGGGGATTGGATAGGATATAGGATAGTTGACGATAGAGAATAGGATAGAGGACAGGAGACGATGGAGGATAGGATAGAATAGAGGATAGGATAGGATAGAGGAAAGGATAGGATAGAGCATAGGATAGGATAGAGGATAGGATAGGATAGAGGATAGGATAGGATAGAGGATAGGATAGGATAGAGCACAGTATAGGATAGAGGATGGGATAGCATAGAGGATAGGATAGGATAGAGGATAGGATAGGATTGAGGATAGGATAGGATTGAGGATAGGATAGGATAGAGGATATGATAGGATTGAGGATAGGATAGGATTGAGGATAGGATAGGATAGAGGATCCGATACGGGATTGGATAGGATAGAGGATAGGAGACGATAGAGGATAGGATAGGCGATTGGATAGGATGGAGGACAGGAGACGATGGAGGATAGGATAGAATAGAGGATACGATAGGATAGGGGAAAGGATAGGATAGAGGATAGGATAGGATAGAGGATAGGATAGGATAAATGATATGATAGGATAGAGGATAGGATAGGATAGAGGATAGGATAGGATAAATGATATGATAGGATAGAGGATAGGATAGGATAGAGGACAGGATAGAGGATTGGATAGGATAGAGGATAGGATAGGATAGAGGATAGGATAGGATAGAGGATAGGATAGGATAGAGGATAGGATTGAGGATAGAGCATAGGATAGGATAGAGGATGGGATAGCATAGAGTATAGGATAGGATAGAGGATGGGATAGCATAGAGGATAGGATAGGATAGAGGATAGGATAGGATTGAGGATAGGATAGGATTGAGGATAGGATAGGATAGAGGTTCCGATAGGGGATTGGATAGGATAGAGGATAGGAGACGATAGAGGATAGGATAGGGGATTGGATAGGATAGAGGACAGGAGACGATGGAGGATTGGATAGAATAGAGGATAGGATAGGATAGAGGAAAGGGTAGGATAGAGCATAGGATAGGATAGAGGATAGGATAGGATAGAGGATAGGATAGGATAGTGGATAGGATAGGATTGAGGATAGGAGACGATTGAGGATAGGATAGGATAGAGGATAGGATAGGATAGAGGATAGGATAGAGGATAGGATAGGATTGAGGATAGGATAGGATAGAGGATAGGATAGAGCATTGGATAGGATAGAGGATAGGATACGATAGAGGATACGATAGGATAGAGGATAGGATCGAATAGAGGATAGGATAGGGGATTGGATAGGATAGGATAGGATAGAGTATAGGATAGAGTATAGGATAGGATAGAGGATAGGATACGATAGAGGATAGGATAGGGTAGGATAGAGAATAGGATAGGATGGATGATATTATATGCTCGAGGACAGGATAGGATAGAGGATAGGATAGGATAGAGAACAGGATAGTAAAGAGGATAGGATAGGTAAGGATAGAGTATAGGATAGGATAGAGAATTGGATTGAGGATAGAGCATAGGATAGGATAGAGGATGGGATAGCATAGAGGACAGGATAGGATAGAGGATAGGATAGGATTGACGATAGGATAGGATAGAGGATAGGATAGGATAGAGGATAGGATAGGATAGAGGATAGGATAGGATAGAGGATAGGATAGGATAGATGATGGGATAGCATAGAGGATAGGATAGGATAGAGCATAGGATAGAGGATAGGATAGGATAGAGTATAGGATAGGATAGAGGATAGGATAGGATAGAGTATAGGATTGAGGATAGAGCATAGGATAGAGGATAGGATAGGATAGAGGATAGGATAGGATACAGGATAGGATAGGATAGATGATGGGATAGCATAGAGGCTAGGATAGGATAGAGGATAGGATAGGATAGAGGATAGGATAGGATAGAGGATAGGATAGGATAGAGGATAGGATAGGAGAGAATAAGGATAGGATAGAGGATAGGATAGAGGATAGGATAGACCGATAGGATAGGATAGGATAGAGGATAGGATAGGATAGAGGATAGGATAGACGATAGGATAGGATAGAGGATAGGATAGGACAGAGGATAGGATAGGATAGAGGATAGGATAGGGGATTGGATAGGATACAGGATAGGATAGGATAGAGGATAGGATAGACGATAGGATAGGATAGAGGATTGGATAGGATACAGGATAGGATAGGATCGAGGATAGGATAGGGGATTTGATAGGATAGAGGATAGGATAGGATAGAAGATAGGATAGGAGAGAGGATAGGATAGGATAGAGGATAGGATAGGATAGAGGATAGGATAGGAAAGAGGATAGGATAGGATAGAGGATAGGATAGGATATAGGATAGGATAGGATAGAGGATAGGATAGGATAGAGGATTAGATAGGATACAGGAAAGGATAGGATTGAGGATAGATGATAGGATAGGATAGAGGATTGGATAGGATACAGGATAGGATAGGATAGAGGATAGGATAGGACAGAGGATTGGATAGGATAGAGGATAGAGGATAGGATAGGATACAGGAAAGGATAGGATTGAGGATAGGATAGGATAGAGGATTGGATAGGATACAGGAAAGATTAGGATTAAGGATAGAGGATAGGATAGGATAGAGGATAGGATAGGATAGAGGATAGATGATAGGATAGGATAGAGGATTGGATAGGATACAGGATAGGATAGGATAGAGGATAGGATAGGATAGAGGATAGGATAGGATAGAGGATTGGATAGGATACAGGAAAGGATAGGATTGAGGATAGAGGATAGGATGGGATAGAGGATTGGATAGGATAGGATAGAGGATAGGATAGGATAGAGGATAGGATAGACGATAGGATAGGATAGAGGATAGGATAGGACAGAGGATAGGATAGGATAGAGGATAGGATAGGGGATTGGATAGGATACAGGATAGGATAGGATAGAGGATTGCATAGGATACAGGAAAGGATAGGATTGAGGATAGAGGATAGGATGGGATAGAGGATAGGATAGGATAGAGGATAGGATAGACGATAGGATAGGATAGAGGATAGGATAGACGATAGGATAGGATAGAGGATAGGATAGGATAGAGGATAGGATAGGATAGAGGATTGCATAGTATACAGGAAAGGATAGGATAGAGGATAGGATAGGATAGGATAGAGGATAGGATAGGATAGATGATAGGATAGGATAGAGGATTAGATAGGATACAGGAAAGGATAGGATTGAGGATAGATGATAGGATAGGATAGAGGATTGGATAGGATACAGGATAGGATAGACGATAGGATAGGATAGAGGATAGGATAGGACAGAGGATAGGATAGGATAGAGGATAGGATAGGGGATTGGATAGGATACAGGATAGGATAGGATAGAGGATAGGATAGACGATAGGATAGGATAGAGGATTGGATAGGATACAGGATAGGATAGGATCGAGGATAGGATAGGGGATTTGATAGGATAGAGGATAGGATAGGATAGAAGATAGGATAGGAGAGAGGATAGGATAGGATAGAGGATAGGATAGGATAGAGGATAGGATAGGAAAGAGGATAGGATAGGATAGAGGATAGGATAGGATATAGGATAGGATAGGATAGAGGATAGGATAGGATAGAGGATTAGATAGGATACAGGAAAGGATAGGATTGAGGATAGATGATAGGATAGGATAGAGGATTGGATAGGATACAGGATAGGATAGGATAGAGGATAGGATAGGACAGAGGATTGGATAGGATAGAGGATAGAGGATAGGATAGGATACAGGAAAGGATAGGATTGAGGATAGGATAGGATAGAGGATTGGATAGGATACAGGAAAGATTAGGATTAAGGATAGAGGATAGGATAGGATAGAGGATAGGATAGGATAGAGGATAGATGATAGGATAGGATAGAGGATTGGATAGGATACAGGATAGGATAGGATAGAGGATAGGATAGGATAGAGGATAGGATAGGATAGAGGATTGGATAGGATACAGGAAAGGATAGGATTGAGGATAGAGGATAGGATGGGATAGAGGATTGGATAGGATAGGATAGAGGATAGGATAGGATAGAGGATAGGATAGACGATAGGATAGGATAGAGGATAGGATAGGACAGAGGATAGGATAGGATAGAGGATAGGATAGGGGATTGGATAGGATACAGGATAGGATAGGATAGAGGATTGCATAGGATACAGGAAAGGATAGGATTGAGGATAGAGGATAGGATGGGATAGAGGATAGGATAGGATAGAGGATAGGATAGACGATAGGATAGGATAGAGGATAGGATAGACGATAGGATAGGATAGAGGATAGGATAGGATAGAGGATAGGATAGGATAGAGGATTGCATAGTATACAGGAAAGGATAGGATAGAGGATAGGATAGGATAGGATAGAGGATAGGATAGGATAGATGATAGGATAGGATAGAGGATTAGATAGGATACAGGAAAGGATAGGATTGAGGATAGATGATAGGATAGGATAGAGGATTGGATAGGATACAGGATAGGATAGGATAGAGGATAGTATAGGATAGAGAACAGGATAGTAAAGAGGATAATATAGAGGAGCGGATAGGGGATTGGATAGGATATAGGATAGTTGACGATAGAGAATAGGATAGAGGACAGGAGACGATGGAGGATAGGATAGAATAGAGGATAGGATAGGATAGAGGAAAGGATAGGATAGAGCATAGGATAGGATAGAGGATAGGATAGGATAGAGGATAGGATAGGATAGAGGATAGGATAGGATAGAGCACAGTATAGGATAGAGGATGGGATAGCATAGAGGATAGGATAGGATAGAGGATAGGATAGGATTGAGGATAGGATAGGATTGAGGATAGGATAGGATAGAGGATATGATAGGATTGAGGATAGGATAGGATTGAGGATAGGATAGGATAGAGGATCCGATACGGGATTGGATAGGATAGAGGATAGGAGACGATAGAGGATAGGATAGGCGATTGGATAGGATGGAGGACAGGAGACGATGGAGGATAGGATAGAATAGAGGATACGATAGGATAGGGGAAAGGATAGGATAGAGGATAGGATAGGATAGAGGATAGGATAGGATAAATGATATGATAGGATAGAGGATAGGATAGGATAGAGGATAGGA
The DNA here is from genome assembly GCF_050948215.1 of Halictus rubicundus. Lineage (NCBI taxonomy): Eukaryota > Metazoa > Arthropoda > Insecta > Hymenoptera > Halictidae > Halictus > Halictus rubicundus. The sequence continues at coordinate 1,358,111 of NW_027488583.1, read as the reverse complement.
TAGGATAAATGATATGATAGGATAGAGGATAGGATAGGATAGAGGACAGGATAGAGGATTGGATAGGATAGAGGATAGGATAGGATAGAGGATAGGATAGGATAGAGGATAGGATAGGATAGAGGATAGGATTGAGGATAGAGCATAGGATAGGATAGAGGATGGGATAGCATAGAGTATAGGATAGGATAGAGGATGGGATAGCATAGAGGATAGGATAGGATAGAGGATAGGATAGGATTGAGGATAGGATAGGATTGAGGATAGGATAGGATAGAGGTTCCGATAGGGGATTGGATAGGATAGAGGATAGGAGACGATAGAGGATAGGATAGGGGATTGGATAGGATAGAGGACAGGAGACGATGGAGGATTGGATAGAATAGAGGATAGGATAGGATAGAGGAAAGGGTAGGATAGAGCATAGGATAGGATAGAGGATAGGATAGGATAGAGGATAGGATAGGATAGTGGATAGGATAGGATTGAGGATAGGAGACGATTGAGGATAGGATAGGATAGAGGATAGGATAGGATAGAGGATAGGATAGAGGATAGGATAGGATTGAGGATAGGATAGGATAGAGGATAGGATAGAGCATTGGATAGGATAGAGGATAGGATACGATAGAGGATACGATAGGATAGAGGATAGGATCGAATAGAGGATAGGATAGGGGATTGGATAGGATAGGATAGGATAGAGTATAGGATAGAGTATAGGATAGGATAGAGGATAGGATACGATAGAGGATAGGATAGGGTAGGATAGAGAATAGGATAGGAAGGATGATATTATATGCTCGAGGACAGGATAGGATAGAGGATAGGATAGGATAGAGAACAGGATAGTAAAGAGGATAGGATAGGTAAGGATAGAGTATAGGATAGGATAGAGAATTGGATTGAGGATAGAGCATAGGATAGGATAGAGGATGGGATAGCATAGAGGACAGGATAGGATAGAGGATAGGATAGGATTGACGATAGGATAGGATAGAGGATAGGATAGGATAGAGGATAGGATAGGATAGAGGATAGGATAGGATAGAGGATAGGATAGGATAGATGATGGGATAGCATAGAGGATAGGATAGGATAGAGCATAGGATAGAGGATAGGATAGGATAGAGTATAGGATAGGATAGAGGATAGGATAGGATAGAGTATAGGATTGAGGATAGAGCATAGGATAGAGGATAGGATAGGATAGAGGATAGGATAGGATACAGGATAGGATAGGATAGATGATGGGATAGCATAGAGGCTAGGATAGGATAGAGGATAGGATAGGATAGAGGATAGGATAGGATAGAGGATAGGATAGGATAGAGGATAGGATAGGAGAGAATAAGGATAGGATAGAGGATAGGATAGAGGATAGGATAGACCGATAGGATAGGATAGGATAGAGGATAGGATAGGATAGAGGATAGGATAGACGATAGGATAGGATAGAGGATAGGATAGGACAGAGGATAGGATAGGATAGAGGATAGGATAGGGGATTGGATAGGATACAGGATAGGATAGGATAGAGGATAGGATAGACGATAGGATAGGATAGAGGATTGGATAGGATACAGGATAGGATAGGATCGAGGATAGGATAGGGGATTTGATAGGATAGAGGATAGGATAGGATAGAAGATAGGATAGGAGAGAGGATAGGATAGGATAGAGGATAGGATAGGATAGAGGATAGGATAGGAAAGAGGATAGGATAGGATAGAGGATAGGATAGGATATAGGATAGGATAGGATAGAGGATAGGATAGGATAGAGGATTAGATAGGATACCGGAAAGGATAGGATTGAGGATAGATGATAGGATAGGATAGAGGATTGGATAGGATACAGGATAGGATAGGATAGAGGATAGGATAGGACAGAGGATTGGATAGGATAGAGGATAGAGGATAGGATAGGATACAGGAAAGGATAGGATTGAGGATAGGATAGGATAGAGGATTGGATAGGATACAGGAAAGATTAGGATTAAGGATAGAGGATAGGATAGGATAGAGGATAGGATAGGATAGAGGATAGATGATAGGATAGGATAGAGGATTGGATAGGATACAGGATAGGATAGGATAGAGGATAGGATAGGATAGAGGATAGGATAGGATAGAGGATTGGATAGGATACAGGAAAGGATAGGATTGAGGATAGAGGATAGGATGGGATAGAGGATTGGATAGGATAGGATAGAGGATAGGATAGGATAGAGGATAGGATAGACGATAGGATAGGATAGAGGATAGGATAGGACAGAGGATAGGATAGGATAGAGGATAGGATAGGGGATTGGATAGGATACAGGATAGGATAGGATAGAGGATTGCATAGGATACAGGAAAGGATAGGATTGAGGATAGAGGATAGGATGGGATAGAGGATAGGATAGGATAGAGGATAGGATAGACGATAGGATAGGATAGAGGATAGGATAGACGATAGGATAGGATAGAGGATAGGATAGGATAGAGGATAGGATAGGATAGAGGATTGCATAGTATACAGGAAAGGATAGGATAGAGGATAGGATAGGATAGGATAGAGGATAGGATAGGATAGATGATAGGATAGGATAGAGGATTAGATAGGATACAGGAAAGGATAGGATTGAGGATAGATGATAGGATAGGATAGAGGATTGGATAGGATACAGGATAGGATAGGATAGAGGATAGTATAGGATAGAGAACAGGATAGTAAAGAGGATAATATAGAGGAGCGGATAGGGGATTGGATAGGATATAGGATAGTTGACGATAGAGAATAGGATAGAGGACAGGAGACGATGGAGGATAGGATAGAATAGAGGATAGGATAGGATAGAGGAAAGGATAGGATAGAGCATAGGATAGGATAGAGGATAGGATAGGATAGAGGATAGGATAGGATAGAGGATAGGATAGGATAGAGCACAGTATAGGATAGAGGATGGGATAGCATAGAGGATAGGATAGGATAGAGGATAGGATAGGATTGAGGATAGGATAGGATTGAGGATAGGATAGGATAGAGGATATGATAGGATTGAGGATAGGATAGGATTGAGGATAGGATAGGATAGAGGATCCGATACGGGATTGGATAGGATAGAGGATAGGAGACGATAGAGGATAGGATAGGCGATTGGATAGGATGGAGGACAGGAGACGATGGAGGATAGGATAGAATAGAGGATACGATAGGATAGGGGAAAGGATAGGATAGAGGATAGGATAGGATAGAGGATAGGATAGGATAAATGATATGATAGGATAGAGGATAGGATAGGATAGAGGATAGGATAGGATAAATGATATGATAGGATAGAGGATAGGATAGGATAGAGGACAGGATAGAGGATTGGATAGGATAGAGGATAGGATAGGATAGAGGATAGGATAGGATAGAGGATAGGATAGGATAGAGGATAGGATTGAGGATAGAGCATAGGATAGGATAGAGGATGGGATAGCATAGAGTATAGGATAGGATAGAGGATGGGATAGCATAGAGGATAGGATAGGATAGAGGATAGGATAGGATTGAGGATAGGATAGGATTGAGGATAGGATAGGATAGAGGTTCCGATAGGGGATTGGATAGGATAGAGGATAGGAGACGATAGAGGATAGGATAGGGGATTGGATAGGATAGAGGACAGGAGACGATGGAGGATTGGATAGAATAGAGGATAGGATAGGATAGAGGAAAGGGTAGGATAGAGCATAGGATAGGATAGAGGATAGGATAGGATAGAGGATAGGATAGGATAGTGGATAGGATAGGATTGAGGATAGGAGACGATTGAGGATAGGATAGGATAGAGGATAGGATAGGATAGAGGATAGGATAGAGGATAGGATAGGATTGAGGATAGGATAGGATAGAGGATAGGATAGAGCATTGGATAGGATAGAGGATAGGATACGATAGAGGATACGATAGGATAGAGGATAGGATCGAATAGAGGATAGGATAGGGGATTGGATAGGATAGGATAGGATAGAGTATAGGATAGAGTATAGGATAGGATAGAGGATAGGATACGATAGAGGATAGGATAGGGTAGGATAGAGAATAGGATAGGATGGATGATATTATATGCTCGAGGACAGGATAGGATAGAGGATAGGATAGGATAGAGAACAGGATAGTAAAGAGGATAGGATAGGTAAGGATAGAGTATAGGATAGGATAGAGAATTGGATTGAGGATAGAGCATAGGATAGGATAGAGGATGGGATAGCATAGAGGACAGGATAGGATAGAGGATAGGATAGGATTGACGATAGGATAGGATAGAGGATAGGATAGGATAGAGGATAGGATAGGATAGAGGATAGGATAGGATAGAGGATAGGATAGGATAGATGATGGGATAGCATAGAGGATAGGATAGGATAGAGCATAGGATAGAGGATAGGATAGGATAGAGTATAGGATAGGATAGAGGATAGGATAGGATAGAGTATAGGATTGAGGATAGAGCATAGGATAGAGGATAGGATAGGATAGAGGATAGGATAGGATACAGGATAGGATAGGATAGATGATGGGATAGCATAGAGGCTAGAATAGGATAGAGGATAGGATAGGATAGAGGATAGGATAGGATAGAGGATAGGATAGGATAGAGGATAGGATAGGAGAGAATAAGGATAGGATAGAGGATAGGATAGAGGATAGGATAGGAGAGAGGATAGGATAGGATAGAGGATAGGATACGATAGAAGATAGGATAGGGTAGGATAGAGAATAGGATAGGATGGATGATATTATATGCTCGAGGACAGGATAGGTTAGAGGATAGGATAGGATAGAGAACAGGATAGTAAAGAGGATAGGATAGAGGATCGGATAGGGGATTGGATATGATATAGGATATTTGACGATAGAGAATAGGATAGGGGATTGGATAGGATAGAGGACAGGAGACGATAGCGGATAGGATACGATAGAGGATAGGATAGGGTAGGATAGAGAATGTGATAGGATGGATGATATTATAGGATCGAGGACACGATAGGATAGAGGATACGATCGTATAGAGGATACGATAGGTTAGAGGATAGGATCGAATAGAGGATAGGATAGGGGATTGGATAGGATAGGATAGGATAGAGTATAGGATAGGATAGAGGAAAGGGTACGATAGAGCATAGGATAGGATAGAGGATAGGATAGGATAGAGGATAGGATAGGATAGTGGATAGGATAGGATTGAGGATAGGAGACGATTGAGGATAGGATAGGATAGAGGATAGGATAGGATAGAGGATAGGATAGAGGATAGGATAGGATTGAGGATAGGATAGGATAGAGGATAGGATAGAGCATTGGATAGGATAGAGGATAGGATAGGATAGAGGATTGCATAGGATACAGGAAAGGATAGGATTGAGGATAGAGGATAGGATGGGATAGAGGATAGGATAGGATAGAGGATAGGATAGACGATAGGATAGGATAGAGGATAGGATAGACGATAGGATAGGATAGAGGATAGGATAGACGATAGGATAGGATAGAGGATAGGATAGGATAGAGGATAGGATAGGATAGAGGATTGCATAGGATACAGGAAAGGATAGGATAGAGGATAGGATAGGATAGGATAGAGGATAAGATACAATAGATGATCTGATAGGATAGAGGATAGGATAGGATAGAGGATAGGATAGGATAGAGTATTGGATAGGATACAGGAAAGGATAGGATTGAGGATAGATGATAGGATAGGATAGAGGATTGGATAGGATAAAGGATAGGATAGAGGATTGGATAGGATACAGGATAGGATAGGATAGAGGATAAGATAGGGGATTTGATAGGATTGAGGATAGGATAGGATAGAAGATAGGATAGACGATAGGATAGGATAGAGGATAGGATAGGACAGAGGATAGGATAGGATAGAGGATAGGATAGGGGATTGGATAGGATACAGGATAGGATAGGATAGAGGATAGGATAGGATAGAGGATAGGATAGGATAGAGGATTGGATAGGATACAGTAAAGGATAGGATTGAGGATAGAGGATAGGATGGGATAGAGGATTGGATAGGATAGGATAGAGGATAGGAGAGGATAGATAATAGGATAGGATAGAGGATAGGCTAGGATAGAGGATAGGATAGAGGATAGGATAGGATAGGATAGAGGATAGGATAGGATAGATGATAGGATATAATAGAGGATAGGATAGGATAGAGGATAGGATAGGATAGAGGATGGGATAGCATAGAGGATAGGATAGGATAGAGGATAGGATAGGATTGAGGATAGGATAGGATAGAGGATAGGATAGGATAGAGGATAGGATAGGATAGAGCATAGTATAGGATAGAGGATGGGATAGCATAGAGGATAGGATAGGATAGAGGATAGGATAGGATTGAGGATAGGATACACGATAGGATAGGATAGAGGATAGGATAGGACAGAGGATTGGATAGGATAGAGTATAGAGGATAGGATAGGGTACAGGAAAGGATAGGATTGAGGATAGGATATGATAGAAGATAGGATAGGATAGAGGATATGATAGGATAGAGGATAGGATAGGATAGAGGATTGGATAGGATAGAGGATAGATGATAGGATAGGATAGAGGATTGGATAGGATACAGGATAGGATAGGATAGAGGATAGGATAGGATAGAGGAAAGGATAGGATAGAGGATTGCATAGGATACAGGAAAGGATAGGATTGAGGATAGAGGATAGGATGGGATAGAGGATAGGATAGGATAGAGGATAGGATAGACCGATAGGATAGGATAGGATAGAGGATAGGATAGGATAGAGGATTAGATAGGATACAGGAAAGGATAGGATTGAGGATAGATGATAGGATAGGATAGAGGATTGGATAGGATACAGGATAGGATAGGATAGAGGATAAGATAGGGGATTTGATAGGATAGAGGATAGGATAGGATAGAAGATAGGATAGGATAGAGGATAGGATAGGATAGAGGATAGGATAGGATAGAGGATAGGATAGGATAGAGGATAGGATAGACGATAGGATAGGATAGAGGATAGGATAGGACAGAGGATAGGATAGGATAGAGGATAGGATAGGGGATTGGATAGGATACAGGATAGGATAGGATAGAGGATTGCATAGGATACAGGAAAGGATAGGATTGAGGATAGAGGATAGGATGGGATAGAGGATAGGATAGGATAGAGGATAGGATAGACGATAGGATAGGATAGAGGATAGGATAGACGATAGGATAGGATAGAGGATAGGATAGGATAGAGGATTGCATAGTATACAGGAAAGGATAGGATAGAGGATAGGATAGGATAGGATAGAGGATAGGATTGGATAGATGATAGGATAGGATAGAGGATAGGATAGGATAGAGGATAGGATAGGATAGAGTATTGGATAGGATACAGGAAAGGATAGGATTGAGGATAGATGATAGGATAGGATAGAGGATTGGATAGGATAAAGGATAGGATAGAGGATTGGATAGGATACAGGATAGGATAGGATCGAGGATAGGATAGGGGATTTGATAGGATAGAGGATAGGATAGGATAGAAGATAGGATAGGAGAGAGGATAGGATAGGATAGAGGATAGGATAGGATAGAGGATAGGATAGGAAAGAGGATAGGATAGGATAGAGGATAGGATAGGATATAGGATAGGATAGGATAGAGGATAGGATAGGATAGAGGATTAGATAGGATACAGGAAAGGATAGGATTGAGGATAGATGATAGGATAGGATAGAGGATTGGATAGGATACAGGATAGGATAGGATAGAGGATAGGATAGGACAGAGGATTGGATAGGATAGAGGATAGAGGATAGGATAGGATACAGGAAAGGATAGGATTGAGGATAGGATAGGATAGAGGATTGGATAGGATACAGGAAAGATTAGGATTAAGGATAGAGGATAGGATAGGATAGAGGATAGGATAGGATAGAGGATAGATGATAGGATAGGATAGAGGATTGGATAGGATACAGGATAGGATAGGATAGAGGATAGGATAGGATAGAGGATAGGATAGGATAGAGGATTGGATAGGATACAGGAAAGGATAGGATTGAGGATAGAGGATAGGATGGGATAGAGGATTGGATAGGATAGGATAGAGGATAGGATAGGATAGGATAGAGGATTGCATAGGATACAGGAAAGGATAGGATTGAGGATAGAGGATAGGATGGGATAGAGGATAGGATAGGATAGAGGATAGGATAGACCGATAGGATAGGATAGGATAGAGGATAGGATAGGATAGAGGATAGGATAGACGATAGGATAGGATAGAGGATAGGATAGGACAGAGGATAGGATAGGATAGAGGATAGGATAGGGGATTGGATAGGATACAGGATAGGATAGGATAGAGGATAGGATAGACGATAGGATAGGATAGAGGATTGGATAGGATACAGGATAGGATAGGATCGAGGATAGGATAGGGGATTTGATAGGATAGAGGATAGGATAGGATAGAAGATAGGATAGGAGAGAGGATAGGATAGGATAGAGGATAGGATAGGATAGAGGATAGGATAGGAAAGAGGATAGGATAGGATAGAGGATAGGATAGGATATAGGATAGGATAGGATAGAGGATAGGATAGGATAGAGGATTAGATAGGATACAGGAAAGGATAGGATTGAGGATAGATGATAGGATAGGATAGAGGATTGGATAGGATACAGGATAGGATAGGATAGAGGATAGGATAGGACAGAGGATTGGATAGGATAGAGGATAGAGGATAGGATAGGATACAGGAAAGGATAGGATTGAGGATAGGATAGGATAGAGGATTGGATAGGATACAGGAAAGATTAGGATTAAGGATAGAGGATAGGATAGGATAGAGGATAGGATAGGATAGAGGATAGATGATAGGATAGGATAGAGGATTGGATAGGATACAGGATAGGATAGGATAGAGGATAGGATAGGATAGAGGATAGGATAGGATAGAGGATTGGATAGGATACAGGAAAGGATAGGATTGAGGATAGAGGATAGGATGGGATAGAGGATTGGATAGGATAGGATAGAGGATAGGATAGGATAGAGGATAGGATAGACGATAGGATAGGATAGAGGATAGGATAGGACAGAGGATAGGATAGGATAGAGGATAGGATAGGGGATTGGATAGGATACAGGATAGGATAGGATAGAGGATTGCATAGGATACAGGAAAGGATAGGATTGAGGATAGAGGATAGGATGGGATAGAGGATAGGATAGGATAGAGGATAGGATAGACGATAGGATAGGATAGAGGATAGGATAGACGATAGGATAGGATAGAGGATAGGATAGGATAGAGGATAGGATAGGATAGAGGATTGCATAGTATACAGGAAAGGATAGGATAGAGGATAGGATAGGATAGGATAGAGGATAGGATAGGATAGATGATAGGATAGGATAGAGGATTAGATAGGATACAGGAAAAGATAGGATTGAGGATAGATGATAGGATAGGATAGAGGATTGGATAGGATACAGGATAGGATAGGATAGAGGATAGGATAGGACAGAGGATTGGATAGGATAGAGGATAGAGGATAGGATAGGATACAGGAAAGGATAGGATTGAGGATAGGATAGGATAGAGGATTGGATAGGATACAGGAAAGATTAGGATTAAGGATAGAGGATAGGATAGGATAGAGGATAGGATAGGATAGAGGATAGATGATAGGATAGGATAGAGGATTGGATAGGATACAGGATAGGATAGGATAGAGGATAGGATAGGATAGAGGATAGGATAGGATAGAGGATTGGATAGGATACAGGAAAGGATAGGATTGAGGATAGAGGATAGGATGGGATAGAGGATTGGATAGGATAGGATAGAGGATAGGATAGGATAGGATAGAGGATTGCATAGGATACAGGAAAGGATAGGATTGAGGATAGAGGATAGGATGGGATAGAGGATAGGATAGGATAGAGGATAGGATAGACCGATAGGATAGGATAGGATAGAGGATAGGATAGGATAGAGGATAGGATAGACGATAGGATAGGATAGAGGATAGGATAGGACAGAGGATAGGATAGGATAGAGGATAGGATAGGGGATTGGATAGGATACAGGATAGGATAGGATAGAGGATAGGATAGACGATAGGATAGGATAGAGGATAGGATAGGACAGAGGATAGGATAGGATAGAGGATAGGATAGGGGATTGGATAGGATACAGGATAGGATAGGATAGAGGATAGGATAGGATAGAGGATAGGATAGGATAGATGATTGGATAGGATACAGGAAAGGATAGGATTGAGGATAGAGGATAGGATGGGATAGAGGATTGGATAGGATAGGATAGAGGATAGGATAGGATAGAGGATAGGAGAGGATAGAGGATAGGATAGGATAGAGGATAGGCTAGGATAGAGGATAGGATAGAGGATAGGAAAGGATAGGATAGAGGATAGGATAGGATAGATGATAGGATATAATAGAGGATAGGATAGGATATTGGATTAGATAGGATACAGGAAAGGATAGGATTGAGAATAGGATTGGATACAGGATAGGATAGGATACAGGATAGGATAGGGGAATGGATAGGATAGGATAGCCGATAGGCTAGGATAGGATAGTGGATGGGATAGGATAGAGGATAGGATAGGATAGAGGATTGGATAGGATACAGGAAAGATTAGGATTAAGGATAGAGGATAGGATAGGATAGAGGATAGGATAGGATAGAGGATAGATGATAGGATAGGATAGAGGATTGGATAGGATACAGGATAGGATAGGATAGAGGATAGGATAGGATAGAGGATAGGATAGGATAGAGGATTGGATAGGATACAGGAAAGGATAGGATTGAGGATAGAGGATAGGATGGGATAGAGGATTGGATAGGATAGGATAGAGGATAGGATAGGATAGGATAGAGGATTGCATAGGATACAGGAAAGGATAGGATTGAGGATAGAGGATAGGATGGGATAGAGGATAGGATAGGATAGAGGATAGGATAGACCGATAGGATAGGATAGGATAGAGGATAGGATAGGATAGAGGATAGGATAGACGATAGGATAGGATAGAGGATAGGATAGGACAGAGGATAGGATAGGATAGAGGATAGGATAGGGGATTGGATAGGATACAGGATAGGATAGGATAGAGGATAGGATAGACGATAGGATAGGATAGAGGATAGGATAGGACAGAGGATAGGATAGGATAGAGGATAGGATAGGGGATTGGATAGGATACAGGATAGGATAGGATAGAGGATAGGATAGGATAGAGGATAGGATAGGATAGATGATTGGATAGGATACAGGAAAGGATAGGATTGAGGATAGAGGATAGGATGGGATAGAGGATTGGATAGGATAGGATAGAGGATAGGATAGGATAGAGGATAGGAGAGGATAGAGGATAGGATAGGATAGAGGATAGGCTAGGATAGAGGATAGGATAGAGGATAGGAAAGGATAGGATAGAGGATAGGATAGGATAGATGATAGGATATAATAGAGGATAGGATAGGATATTGGATTAGATAGGATACAGGAAAGGATAGGATTGAGAATAGGATTGGATACAGGATAGGATAGGATACAGGATAGGATAGGGGAATGGATAGGATAGGATAGCCGATAGGCTAGGATAGGATAGTGGATGGGATAGGATAGAGGATAGGATAGGATAGAGGATTGCATAGGATACAGGAAAGGATAGGATTGAGGATAGAGGATAGGATGGGATAGAGGATAGGATAGACGATAGGATAGAATAGAATAGAAGATTGGATAGAGGATATGATAGGATAGATGATATGATAGGATATAGGATAGGATAGGATAGAGGATTGGATAGGGTAGAGGATAGATGATAGGATAGGATAGAGGATTGGATAGGATACAGGATAGGATAGGATAGAGGATAAGATAGGGGATTTGATAGGATAGAGGATAGGATAGGATAGAAGATAATATAGGATAGAGGATAGGATAGGATAGAGGATAGGATAGGATAGAGGATAGGATAGGATAGAGGATAGGATAGGATAGAGGATTGCATGGGATACAGGAAAGGATAGGATTGAGGATAGAGGATAGGATGGGATAGAGGATAGGATAGGATAGAGGATAGGATAGACGATAGGATAGGATAGAGGATAGGATAGACGATTGGATAGGATAGAGGATAGGATAGGATAGAGGATAGGATAGGATAGAGGATTGCATAGGATACAGGAAAGGATAGGATAGAGGATAGGATAGGATAGGATAGAGGATAGGATAGGATAGATGATAGGATAGGATAGAGGATAGGATAGGATAGAGGATAGGATAGGATAGATGATAGGATAGGATAGAGGATAGGATAGGATAGAGGATAGGATAGGATAGAGTATTGGATAGGATACAGGAAAGGATAGGATTGAGGATAGATGATAGAATAGGATAGAGGATAGGATAGGATAGAGTATTGGATAGGATACAGGAAAGGATAGGATTGAGGATAGATGATAGGATAGGATAGAGGATTGGATAGGATAAAGGATAGGATAGAGGATAGGATAGGATACAGGATAGGATAGGATAGAGGATAAGATAGGGGATTTGATAGGATAGAGGATAGGATAGGATAGAAGATAGGATAGACGATAGGATAGGATAGAGGATAGGATAGGACAGAGGATAGGATAGGTTAGAGGATAGGATAGGGGATTGGATAGGATACAGGATAGGATAGGATAGAGGATAGGATAGGATAGAGGATAGGATAGGATAGAGGATAGGATAGGATACAGGAAAGGATAGGATTGAGGATAGAGGATAGGATGGGATAGAGGATTGGATAGGATAGGATAGAGGATAGGAGAGGATAGAGGATAGGATAGGATAGAGGATAGGCTAGGATAGAGGATAGGATAGAGGATAGGATAGGATAGGATAGGATAGATGATAGGATATAATAGAGGATATAATAGGATAGAGGATAGGATAGGATAGAGGATTAGATAGGATACAGGAAAGGATAGGATTGAGAATAGGATTGGATACAGGATAGGATAGGATAGAGGATAGAATAGGGGAATGGATAGGATAGGATAGCGGATAGGCTAGGATAGGATAGTGGATGGGATAGGATAGAGGATAGGATAGGATAGAGGATTGCATAGGATACAGGAAAGGATAGGATTGAGGATAGAGGATAGGATGGGATAGAGGATAGGATAGACGATAGGATAGGATAGAATAGAAGATTGGATAGAGGATAGGATAGGATAGAGGATATGATAGGATATAGGATAGGATAGGATAGAGGATTGGATAGGATAGAGGATAGATGATAGGATAGGATAGAGGATTGGATAGGATACAGGATAGGATAGGATAGAGGATAAGATAGGGGATTTGATAGGATAGAGGATAGGATAGGATAGAAGATAATATAGGATAGAGGATAGGATAGGATAGAGGATAGGATAGGATAGAGGATTGCATGGGATACAGGAAAGGATAGGATTGAGGATAGAGGATAGGATGGGATAGAGGATAGGATAGGATAGAGGATAGGATAGACGATAGGATAGGATAGAGGATAGGATAGGATAGAGGATTGCATAGGATACAGGAAAGGATAGGATAGAGGATAGGATAGGATAGGATAGAGGATAGGATAGGATAGATGATAGGATAGGATGGAGGATAGGATAGGATAGAGGATAGGATAGGATAGAGTATTGGATAGGATACAGGAAAGGATAGGATTGAGGATAGATGATAGGATAGGATAGAGGATAGGATAGGATAGAGGATAGGATAGGATAGAGTATTGGATAGGATACAGGAAAGGATAGGATTGAGGATAGATGATAGGATAGGATAGAGGATTGGATAGGATAAAGGATAGGATAGAGGATTGGATAGGATACAGGATAGGATAGGATCGAGGATAGGATAGGAGATTTGATAGGATAGAGGATAGGATAGGATAGAAGATAGGATAGGAGAGAGGATAGGATAGGATAGAGGATAGGATAGGATAGAAGATAGGATAGGATAGAGGATAGGATAGGATAGAGGATAGGATAGGATAGAGGATAGGATAGACGATAGGATAGACGATAGGATAGGATAGAGGATAGGATAGGACAGAAGATAGGATAGGATAGACGATAGGATAGACGATAGGATAGGATAGAGGATAGGATAGGACAGAGGATAGGATAGGATAGAGGATAGGATAGGGGATTTGATAGGATAGAGGATAGGATAGGATAGAAGATAGGATAGGTGAGAGGATAGGATCGGATAGAGGATAGGATAGGATAGAGGATAGGATAGGATAGAGGATAGGATACACGATAGGATAGGATAGAGGATAGGATATAACAGAGGATTAGATAGGATACAGGAAAGGATAGGATTGAGGATAGGATTGGATACAGGATAGGATAGGATAGAGGATAGGATAGGGGAATGGATAGGATAGGATAGCGGATAGGCTAGGATAGAGGATAGGATAGAGGATAGGCTAGGATAGGATAGTGGATGGGATAGGATAGAGGATATGATAGGATAGAGGATTGCTTAGGATACAGGAAAGGATAGGATTGATGATAGAGGATAGGATGGGATAGAGGATAGGATAGACGATAGGATAGGATAGGATAGAGGATAGGATAGGATAGAGGATAGGATACACGATAGGATAGGATAGAGGATAGGATATAACAGAGGATTGGATAGGATACAGGATAGGATAGGATAGAGGATAGGATAGGATAGAGGATAGGATAGACGATAGGATAGGATAGAGGATAGGATAGGACAGAGGATAGGATAGGATAGAGGATAGGATAGGGGATTGGATAGGATACAGGATAGGATAGGATAGAGGATAGGATAGGATAGAGCATAGGATAGGATAGAGGATTGGATAGCATACAGGAAAGGATAGGATTGAGGATAGAGGATAGGATGGGATAGAGGATTGGATAGGATAGGATAGAGGATAGGATAGGATAGAGGATAGAGGATAGGATAGGATAGAGGATAGGATAGGATAGAGGATAGGATAGGATAGAGGATTGCATAGGATACAGGAAAGGATAGGATTGAGGATAGAGGATAGGATGGGATAGAGGATAGGATAGGATAGAGGATAGGATAGACGATAGGATAGGATAGAGGATAGGATATACGATAGGATAGGATAGAGGATAGGATAGGATAGAGGATTAGATAGGATACAGGAAAGGTTAGGATTGATGATAGATGATAGGATAGGATAGAGGATTGGATAGGATACAGGATAGGATAGGATAGAGGATAGGATAGGACAGAGGATTGGATAGGATAGAGGATAGAGGATAGGATAGGATACAGGAAAGGATAGGATTGAGGATAGGATTGGATACAGGATAGGATAGGATAGAGGATAGGATAGGGGAATGGATAGGATAGGATAGAGGATAGGATAGGGTAGATGATAGGATAGGATAGAGGATAGGATAGGATAGAGGATAGGATAGGATAGAGGATAGGATAGGAAAGAGGATAGGATAGGATAGAGGATAGGATAGGATAGAGGATATGATAGGATAGAGGATAGGATAGGATAGAGGATAGGATAGGATAGGATAGAGGATAGGATAGGATAGAGGATAGGATAGGAGAGAGGATAAGGATAGGATAGAGGATAGGATAGGATAGAGGATAGGATAGAGCATTGGATAGGATAGAGGATAGGATACGATAGAGGATACGATAGGATAGAGGATAGGATAGAGGATAGGATAGGAGAGAGGAGAGGATAGAGGATAGGAGACGATAGAGGATAGGATAGGGGATTGGATGGGATAGAGGACAGGAGACGATGGAGGATAAGATAGAATAGAGGATAGGATAGGATTGGGGAAAGGATAGAATAGAGGATAGGATAGGATAGAGGATAGGATAGAGGATTGGATAGGATAGAGGATAGGATAGGATAGGGGATGGGATAGCATAGAGGATAGGATAGGATAGAGGATAGGATAGGATTGAGGATAGGATAGGGTAGAGGATAGGATAGGATAGAGGATAGGATAGGATAGAGCATAGTATAGGATAGAGGATGGGATAGCATAGAGGATAGGATACGATAGAGGATAGGATAGGAGAGAGGATAGGATAGGATAGAGGATAGGATAGGATAGAAGATAGGATAGGATAGAGGATAGGATAGGATAGAGGATAGGATAGGATAGAGGATAGGATAGACGATAGGATAGACGATAGGATAGGATAGAGGATAGGATAGGACAGAAGATGGGATAGGATAGACGATAGGATAGACGATAGGATAGGATAGAGGATAGGATAGGACTGAGGATAGGATAGGGGATTTGATAGGATAGAGGATAGGATAGGATAGAAGATAGGATAGGTGAGAGGATAGGATCGGATAGAGGATAGGATAGGATAGAGGATAGGATAGGATAGAGGATAGGATACACGATAGGATAGGATAGAGGATAGGATATAACAGAGGATTAGATAGGATACAGGAAAGGATAGGATTGAGGATAGGATTGGATAGAGGATAGGATAGGATAGAGGATAGGATAGGGGAATGGATAGGATAGGATAGCGGATAGGCTAGGATAGAGGATAGGATAGAGGATAGGCTAGGATAGGATAGTGGATGGGATAGGATAGAGGATATGATAGGATAGAGGATTGCTTAGGATACAGGAAAGGATAGGATTGATGATAGAGGATAGGATGGGATAGAGGATAGGATAGACGATAGGATAGGATAGGATAGAGGATAGGATAGGATAGAGGATAGGATACACGATAGGATAGGATAGAGGATAGGATATAACAGAGGATTGGATAGGATACAGGATAGGATAGGATAGAGGATGGGATAGGATAGAGGATAGGATAGACGATAGGATAGGATAGAGGATAGGATAGGACAGAGGATAGGATAGGATAGAGGATAGGATAGGGGATTGGATAGGATACAGGATAGGATAGGATAGAGGATAGGATAGGATAGAGCATAGGATAGGATAGAGGATTGGATAGGATACAGGAAAGGATAGGATTGAGGATAGAGGATAGGATGGGATAGAGGATTGGATAGGATAGGATAGAGGATAGGATAGGATAGAGGATAGAGGATAGGATAGGATAGAGGATAGGATAGGATAGAGGATAGGATAGGATAGAGGATTGCATAGGATACAGGAAAGGATAGGATTGAGGATACAGGAAAGGATAGGATTGAGGATAGAGGATAGGATAGGATAGACGATAGGATAGGATAGAGGATAGGATATACGATAGGATAGGATAGAGGATAGGATAGGATAGAGGATTAGATAGGATACAGGAAAGGTTAGGATTGAGGATAGATGATAGGATAGGATAGAGGATTGGATAGGATACAGGATAGGATAGGATAGAGGATAGGATAGGACAGAGGATTGGATAGGATAGAGGATAGAGGATAGGATAGGATACAGGAAAGGATAGGATTGAGCATAGGATATGATAGAAGATAGGATAGGATAGAGGATAGGATAGGATAGAGGATAGGATAGAGGATAGGATAGAGGATAGGATAGGGGATTTGATAGGATAGAGGATAGGATAGGATAGAAGATAGGATAGGTGAGAGGATAGGATCGGATAGAGGATAGGATAGGATAGAGGATAGGATAGGATAGAGGATAGGATACACGATAGGATAGGATATGGGGTAGGATATAACAGAGGATTAGATAGGATACAGGAAAGGATAGGATTGAGGATAGGATTGGATACAGGATAGGATAGGATAGAGGATAGGATAGGGGAATGGATAGGATAGGATAGCGGATAGGCTAGGATAGAGGATAGGATAGAGGATAGGATAGGATAGGATAGAGGGTAGGATAGGATATAGGATTGGATAGGATACAGGAAAGGATAGGATTGAGGATAGATGATAGGATAGGATAGAGGATTGGATAGGATACAGGATAGGATAGGATAGAGGATAGGATAGGACAGAGGATTGGATAGGATAGAGGATAGAGGATAGGATAGGATACAGGAAAGGATAGGATTGAGGATAGGATTGGATACAGGATAGGATAGGATAGAGGATAGGATAGGGGAATGGATAGGATAGGATAGAGGATAGGATAGGGTAGATGATAGGATAGGATAGAGGATAGGATAGGATAGAGGATAGGATAGGATAGAGGATAGGATAGGAAAGAGGATATGATAGGATAGAGGATTAGATAGGATACAGGAAAGGATAGGATTGAGGATAGGATTGGATACAGGATAGGATAGGATAGAGGATAGGATAGGATACAGGATAGGATAGGATAGAGGATAGGATAGGATAGAGGATAGGATACACGATATGATAGGATAGAGGATAGGATAGGATAGAGGATAGGATAGGATAGAGGATAGGATAGGATAGAGGATAGGATAGGATAGAGGGTAGGATAGGATAGAGGATAGGATAGGATGGAGGATAGGATAGGATAGAGGATAGGATAGGATAGAGGATAGGATAGGATAGACGATAGGATAGGATAGACGATAGGATAGGATACAGGAAAGGATAGCATTGAGGATAGATGATAGGATAGGATAGAGGATTGGATAGGATACAGGATAGGATAGGATAGAGGATAGGATAGGACAGAGGATATGATAGGGGATTTGATAGGATAGAGGATAGGATAGGATAGAGGATAGGATACACGATAGGATAGGATAGAGGATAGGATAGGATAGAGGATAGGATAGGATAGAGGATAGGATAGGATAGAGGGTAGGATAGGATAGAGGATAGGATAGGATAGAGGATAGGATAGGATAGAGGATAGGATAGGATAGAGGATAGGATAGGATAGAGGATAGGATAGGATAGAGGATAGGATAGGATAGAGGATAGGATAGGATAGAGGATAGGATAGACGATAGGATAGGATAGACGATAGGATAGGATAGAGGATAGGATAGGATAGAGGATTAGATAGGATACAGGAAAGGATAGGATTGGATACAGGATAGTATAGGATAGAGGATAGGATAGGGGAATGGATAGGATAGGATAGCGGATAGGCTAGGATAGAGGATAGGATAGAGGATAGGATAGGATAGAGGATAGGATAGGAATGAGGATAGGATAGGATAGAGGATTAGATAGGATACAGGAAAGGATAGGATTGAGGATAGGATTGGATACAGGATAGGATAGGATAGAGGATAGGATAGGATAGCGGATAGGCTAGGGTAGAGGATAGGATAGAGGATAGGATAGGATAGAGGATAGGCTAGGATAGAGGATAAGATAGAGGATAGGATAGGATAGGATAGAGGATAGGATAGGATAGATGATAGGATAGGATAGAGGATAGGATAGGATAGAGGATAGGATAGGATAGAGTATTGGATAGGATACAGGAAAGGATAGGATTGAGGATAGGATTGGATACAGGATAGGATAGGATAGAGGATAGGATAGGGGAATGGATAGGATAGGATAGAGGATAGGATAGGATAGAGGATAGGATAGGATAGAGGATAGGATAGGATAGAGGATAGGATAGGATAGAGGATAGGATAGGATAGAGGATAGGATAGGATAGAGGATAGGATAGGATAGAGGATAGGATAGGATAGAGGATAGGATACACGATATGATAGGATAGAGGATAGGATAGGATAGAGGATAGGATAGGATAGAGGATAGGATAGGATAGAGGATAGGATAGGATAGAGGGTAGGATAGGATAGAGGATAGGATAGGATGGAGGATAGGATAGGATAGAGGATAGGATAGGATAGAGGATAGCATAGGATAGACGATAGGATAGGATAGACGATAGGATAGGATACAGGAAAGGATAGCATTGAGGATAGATGATAGGATAGGATAGAGGATTGGATAGGATACAGGATAGGATAGGATAGAGGATAGGATAGGACAGAGGATATGATAGGGGATTTGATAGGATAGAGGATAGGATAGGATAGAGGATAGGATACACGATAGGATAGGATAGAGGATAGGATAGGATAGAGGATAGGATAGGATAGAGGATAGGATAGGATAGAGGGTAGGATAGGATAGAGGATAGGATAGGATAGAGGATAGGATAGGATAGAGGATAGGATAGGATAGAGGATAGGATAGGATAGAGGATAGGATAGGATAGAGGATAGGATAGGATAGAGGATAGGATAGGATAGAGGATAGGATAGACGATAGGATAGGATAGACGATAGGATAGGATAGAGGATAGGATAGGATAGAGGATTAGATAGGATACAGGAAAGGATAGGATTGGATAGAGGATAGTATAGGATAGAGGATAGGATAGGGGAATGGATAGGATAGGATAGCGGATAGGCTAGGATAGAGGATAGGATAGAGGATAGGATAGGATAGAGGATAGGATAGGAATGAGGATAGGATAGGATAGAGGATTAGATAGGATACAGGAAAGGATAGGATTGAGGATAGGATTGGATACAGGATAGGATAGGATAGAGGATAGGATAGGATAGCGGATAGGCTAGGGTAGAGGATAGGATAGAGGATAGGATAGGATAGAGGATAGGCTAGGATAGAGGATAAGATAGAGGATAGGATAGGATAGGATAGAGGATAGGATAGGATAGATGATAGGATAGGATAGAGGATAGGATAGGATAGAGGATAGGATAGGATAGAGTATTGGATAGGATACAGGAAAGGATAGGATTGAGGATAGGATTGGATACAGGATAGGATAGGATAGAGGATAGGATAGGGGAATGGATAGGATAGGATAGAGGATAGGATAGGATAGAGGATAGGATAGGATAGAGGATAGGATAGGATAGAGGATAGGATAGGATAGAGGATAGGATAGGATAGAGGATAGGATAGGATAGAGGATAGGATAGGATAGAGGATAGGATAGGATAGAGGATTGGATAGGATACAGGAAAGGATAGGATTGAGGATAGATGATAGGATAGGATAGAGGATTGGATAGGATACAGGATAGGATAGGATAGAGGATAGGATAGGACAGAGGATTGGATAGGATAGAGGATAGAGGATAGGATAGGATACAGGAAAGGATAGGATTGAGGATAGGATTGGATACAGGATAGGATAGGATAGAGGATAGGATAGGGGAATGGATAGGATAGGATAGCGGATAGGCTAGGATAGAGGATAGGATAGAGGATAGGATAGGATAGGATAGAGGATAGGATAGGGTAGATGATAGGATAGGATAGAGGATAGGATAGGATAGAGGATAGGATAGGATAGAGGATAGGATAGGAAAGAGGATAGGATAGGATAGAGGATTAGATAGGATACAGGAAAGGATAGGATTGAGGATAGATGATAGGATAGGATAGAGGATTGGATAGGATACAGGATAGGATAGGATAGAGGATAGGATAGGACAGAGGATTGGATAGGATAGAGGATAGAGGATAGGATAGGATACAGGAAAGGATAGGATTGAGGATAGGATTGGATACAGGATAGGATAGGATAGAGGATAGGATAGGGGAATGGATAGGATAGGATAGCGGATAGGCTAGGATAGAGGATAGGATAGAGGATAGGATAGGATAGGATAGAGGATAGGATAGGGTAGATGATAGGATAGGATAGAGGATAGGATAGGATAGAGGATAGGATAGGATAGAGGATAGGATAGGAAAGAGGATAGGATAGGATAGAGGATTAGATAGGATACAGGAAAGGATAGGATTGAGGATAGGATTGGATACAGGATAGGATAGGATAGAGGATAGGATAGGGGAATGGATAGGATAGGATAGCGGATAGGCTAGGGTAGAGGAGAGGATGGAGGATAGGATAGGATAGATGATAGGCTAGGATAGAGGATAAGATAGAGTATAGGATAGGATAGGATAGAGGATAGGATAGGATAGATGATAGGATAGGATACAGGAAAGGATAGGATTGAGGATAGATGATAGGATAGGATAGAGGATTGGATAGGATACAGGATAGGATAGGATAGAGGATAGGATAGGACAGAAGATTGGATAGGATAGAGGATAGAGGATAGGATAGGATACAGGACAGGATAGGATTGAGGATAGAGGATAGGATAGGATAGAGGATAGGATAGACGATAGGATAGCATAGAGGATAGGATAAGACAGAGGATTGGATAGGATAGAGGATAGGATAGGATAGAGGATAGGATAGGATAGAGGATAGGATAGGATAGAGGATAGGATAGGATAGAGGATAGGATAGGATAGAGTATAGGATAGGGGATTTAATAGGATAGAGGATATAATAGGATACAGGAAAGGATAGGATTGAGGATAGAGGATAGGATGCGATAGAGGATAGGATAGGATAGAGGATAGGATAGACGATAGGATAGGATAGACTATAGGATAGGATAGAGGATAGGATAGGATAGAGGATTAGATAGGATACAGGAAAGGATAGGATTGGATACAGGATAGTATAGGATAGAGGATAGGATAGGGGAATGGATAGGATAGGATAGCGGATAGGCTAGGATAGAGGATAGGATAGAGGATAGGATAGGATAGAGGATAGGATAGGAAAGAGGATAGGATAGGATAGAGGATTAGATAGGATACAGGAAAGGATAGGATTGAGGATAGGATTGGATACAGGATAGGATAGGATAGAGGATAGGATAGGATAGCGGGTAGGCTAGGGTAGAGGATAGGATAGAGGATAGGATAGGATAGAGGATAGGCTAGGATAGAGGATAAGATAGAGGATAGGATAGGATAGGATAGAGGATAGGATAGGATAGATGATAGGATAGGATAGAGGATAGGATAGGATAGAGGATAGGATAGGATAGAGTATTGGATAGGATACAGGAAAGGATAGGATTGAGGATAGGATTGGATACAGGATAGGATAGGATAGAGGATAGGATAGGATAGCGGATAGGCTAGGGTAGAGGATAGGATAGAGGATAGGATAGGATAGAGGATAGGCTAGGATAGAGGATAAGATAGAGGATAGGATAGGATAGGATAGAGGATAGGATAGGATAGATGATAGGATAGGATAGAGGATAGGATAGGATAGAGGATAGGATAGGATAGAGTATTGGATAGGATACAGGAAAGGATAGGATTGAGGATAGGATTGGATACAGGATAGGATAGGATAGAGGATAGGATAGGGGAATGGATAGGATAGGATAGAGGATAGGATAGGATAGAGGATAGGATAGGATAGAGGATAGGATAGGATAGAGGATAGGATAGGATAGAGGATAGGATAGGATAGAGGATAGGATAGGATAGAGGATAGGATAGGATAGAGGATTGGATAGGATACAGGAAAGGATAGGATTGAGGATAGATGGTAGGATAGGATAGAGGATTGGATAGGATACAGGATAGGATAGGATAGAGGATAGGATAGGACAGAGGATTGGATAGGATAGAGGATAGAGGATAGGATAGGATACAGGAAAGGATAGGATTGAGGATAGGATTGGATACAGGATAGGATAGGATAGAGGATAGGATAGGGGAATGGATAGGATAGGATAGCGGATAGGCTAGGATAGAGGATAGGATAGAGGATAGGATAGGATAGGATAGAGGATAGGATAGGGTAGATGATAGGATAGGATAGAGGATAGGATAGGATAGAGGATAGGATAGGATAGAGGATAGGATAGGAAAGAGGATAGGATAGGATAGAGGATTAGATAGGATACAGGAAAGGATAGGATTGAGGATAGGATTGGATACAGGATAGGATAGGATAGAGGATAGGATAGGGGAATGGATAGGATAGGATAGCGGATAGGCTAGGGTAGAGGAGAGGATAGAGGATAGGATAGGATAGATGATAGGCTAGGATAGAGGATAAGATAGAGTATAGGATAGGATAGGATAGAGGATAGGATAGGATAGATGATAGGATAGGATACGGGAAAGGATAGGATTGAGGATAGATGATAGGATAGGATAGAGGATTGGATAGGATACAGGATAGGATAGGATAGAGGATAGGATAGGACAGAAGATTGGATAGGATAGAGGATAGAGGATAGGATAGGATACAGGACAGGATAGGATTGAGGATAGAGGATAGGATAGGATAGAGGATAGGATAGACGATAGGATAGCATAGAGGATAGGATAAGACAGAGGATTGGATAGGATAGAGGATAGGATAGGATAGAGGATAGGATAGGATAGAGGATAGGATAGGATAGAGGATAGGATAGGATAGAGGATAGGATAGGATAGAGTATAGGATAGGGGATTTAATAGGATAGAGGATATAATAGGATACAGGAAAGGATAGGATTGAGGATAGAGGATAGGATGCGATAGAGGATAGGATAGGATAGAGGATAGGATAGACGATAGGATAGGATAGACTATAGGATAGGATAGAGGATAGGATAGGATAGAGGATTAGATAGGATACAGGAAAGGATAGGATTGGATACAGGATAGTATAGGATAGAGGATAGGATAGGGGAATGGATAGGATAGGATAGCGGATAGGCTAGGATAGAGGATAGGATAGAGGATAGGATAGGATAGGATAGTGGATGGGATAGGATAGAGGATAGGATAGGATAGAAGATAGGATAGGAGAGAGGATAGGATAGGATAGAGGATAGGATAGGATAGAGGATAGGATAGGAAAGAGGATAGGATAGGATAGAGGATTAGATAGGATACAGGAAAGGATAGGATTGAGGATAGGATTGGATACAGGATAGGATAGGATAGAGGATAGGATAGGATAGCGGGTAGGCTAGGGTAGAGGATAGGATAGACGATAGGATAGGATAGACTATAGGATAGGATAGAGGATAGGATAGGATAGAGGATTAGATAGGATACAGGAAAGGATAGGATTGGATACAGGATAGTATAGGATAGAGGATAGGATAGGATAGAGGATAGGATAGGATAGAGGATAGGATAGGATAGAGTATAGGATAGGGGATTTAATAGGATAGAGGATATAATAGGATACAGGAAAGGATAGGATTGAGGATAGAGGATAGGATGCGATAGAGGATAGGATAGGATAGAGGATAGGATAGACGATAGGATAGGATAGACTATAGGATAGGATAGAGGATAGGATAGGATAGAGGATTAGATAGGATACAGGAAAGGATAGGATTGGATACAGGATAGTATAGGATAGAGGATAGGATAGGGGAATGGATAGGATAGGATAGCGGATAGGCTAGGATAGAGGATAGGATAGAGGATAGGATAGGATAGAGGATAGGATAGGAAAGAGGATAGGATAGGATAGAGGATAGGATAGGATAGAGGATAGGCTAGGATAGAGGATAAGATAGAGGATAGGATAGGATAGGATAGAGGATAGGATAGGATAGATGATAGGATAGGATAGAGGATAGGATAGGATAGAGGATAGGATAGGATAGAGTATTGGATAGGATACAGGAAAGGATAGGATTGAGGATAGGATTGGATACAGGATAGGATAGGATAGAGGATAGGATAGGATAGCGGATAGGCTAGGGTAGAGGATAGGATAGAGGATAGGATAGGATAGAGGATAGGCTAGGATAGAGGATAAGATAGAGGATAGGATAGGATAGGATAGAGGATAGGATAGGATAGATGATAGGATAGGATAGAGGATAGGATAGGATAGAGGATAGGATAGGATAGAGTATTGGATAGGATACAGGAAAGGATAGGATTGAGGATAGGATTGGATACAGGATAGGATAGGATAGAGGATAGGATAGGGGAATGGATAGGATAGGATAGAGGATAGGATAGGATAGAGGATAGGATAGGATAGAGGATAGGATAGGATAGAGGATAGGATAGGATAGAGGATAGGATAGGATAGAGGATAGGATAGGATAGAGGATAGGATAGGATAGAGGATAGGATAGGATAGAGGATTGGATAGGATACAGGAAAGGATAGGATTGAGGATAGATGATAGGATAGGATAGAGGATTGGATAGGATACAGGATAGGATAGGATAGAGGATAGGATAGGACAGAGGATTGGATAGGATAGAGGATAGAGGATAGGATAGGATACAGGAAAGGATAGGATTGAGGATAGGATTGGATACAGGATAGGATAGGATAGAGGATAGGATAGGGGAATGGATAGGATAGGATAGCGGATAGGCTAGGATAGAGGATAGGATAGAGGATAGGATAGGATAGGATAGAGGATAGGATAGGGTAGATGATAGGATAGGATAGAGGATAGGATAGGATAGAGGATAGGATAGGATAGAGGATAGGATAGGAAAGAGGATAGGATAGGATAGAGGATTAGATAGGATACAGGAAAGGATAGGATTGAGGATAGGATTGGATACAGGATAGGATAGGATAGAGGATAGGATAGGGGAATGGATAGGATAGGATAGCGGATAGGCTAGGGTAGAGGAGAGGATAGAGGATAGGATAGGATAGATGATAGGCTAGGATAGAGGATAAGATAGAGTATAGGATAGGATAGGATAGAGGATAGGATAGGATAGATGATAGGATAGGATACGGGAAAGGATAGGATTGAGGATAGATGATAGGATAGGATAGAGGATTGGATAGGATACAGGATAGGATAGGATAGAGGATAGGATAGGACAGAAGATTGGATAGGATAGAGGATAGAGGATAGGATAGGATACAGGACAGGATAGGATTGAGGATAGAGGATAGGATAGGATAGAGGATAGGATAGACGATAGGATAGCATAGAGGATAGGATAAGACAGAGGATTGGATAGGATAGAGGATAGGATAGGATAGAGGATAGGATAGGATAGAGGATAGGATAGGATAGAGGATAGGATAGGATAGAGGATAGGATAGGATAGAGGATAGGATAGGATAGAGTATAGGATAGGGGATTTAATAGGATAGAGGATATAATAGGATACAGGAAAGGATAGGATTGAGGATAGAGGATAGGATGCGATAGAGGATAGGATAGGATAGAGGATAGGATAGACGATAGGATAGGATAGACTATAGGATAGGATAGAGGATAGGATAGGATAGAGGATTAGATAGGATACAGGAAAGGATAGGATTGGATACAGGATAGTATAGGATAGAGGATAGGATAGGGGAATGGATAGGATAGGATAGCGGATAGGCTAGGATAGAGGATAGGATAGAGGATAGGATAGGATAGGATAGTGGATGGGATAGGATAGAGGATAGGATAGGATAGAAGATAGGATAGGAGAGAGGATAGGATAGGATAGAGGATAGGATAGGATAGAGGATAGGATAGGAAAGAGGATAGGATAGGATAGAGGATTAGATAGGATACAGGAAAGGATAGGATTGAGGATAGGATTGGATACAGGATAGGATAGGATAGAGGATAGGATAGGATAGCGGGTAGGCTAGGGTAGAGGATAGGATAGACGATAGGATAGGATAGACTATAGGATAGGATAGAGGATAGGATAGGATAGAGGATTAGATAGGATACAGGAAAGGATAGGATTGGATACAGGATAGTATAGGATAGAGGATAGGATAGGGGAATGGATAGGATAGGATAGCGGATAGGCTAGGATAGAGGATAAGATAGAGGATAGGATAGGATAGGATAGAGGATAGGATAGGATAGATGATAGGATAGGATAGAGGATAGGATAGGATAGAGGATAGGATAGGATAGAGTATTGGATAGGATACACGAAAGGATAGGATTGAGGATAGGATTGGATACAGGATAGGACAGGAAAGAGGATAGGATAGGGGAATGGATAGGATAGGATAGCGGATAGGCTAGGATAGAGGATAGGATAGAGGATAGGATAGGATAGGATAGAGGGTAGGATAGGATAGAGGATTGGATAGGATACAGGAAAGGATAGGATTGAGGATAGATGATAGGATAGGATAGAGGATTGGATAGGATACAGGATAGGATAGGATAGAGGATAGGATAGGACAGAGGATTGGATAGGATAGAGGATAGAGGATAGGATAGGATACAGGAAAGGATAGGATTGAGGATAGGATAGGATAGAGGATAGGATAGGGGAATGGATAGGATAGGATAGAGGATAGGATAGGGTAGATGATAGGATAGGATAGAGGATAGGATAGGATAGAGGATAGGATAGGATAGAGGATAGGATAGGAAAGAGGATAGGATAGGATAGAGGATTAGATAGGATACAGGAAAGGATAGGATTGAGGATAGGATTGGATACAGGATAGGATAGGATAGAGGATAGGATAGGGGAACGGATAGGATAGGATAGCGGATAGGCTAGGGTAGAGGAGAGGATAGAGGATAGGATAGGATAGATGATAGGCTAGGATAGAGGATAAGATAGAGTATAGGATACTATAGGATAGAGGATAGGATAGGATAGATGATAGGATAGGATAGAGGATAGGATAGGATAGAGGATAGGATACGACAGAGTATTGGATAGGATACAGGAAAGTATAGGATTGAGGATAGATGATAGGATAGGATAGAGGATTGATAGGATACAGGATAGGATAGGATAGAGGATAGGATAGGACAGAGGATTGGATAGGATAGAGGATAGAGGATAGGATAGGATACAGGACAGGATAGGATTGAGGATAGAGGATAGGATAGGATAGAGGATAGGATAGACGATAGGATAGCATAGAGGATAGTATAGGACAGAGGATTGGATAGGATAGAGGATAGGATAGGATAGAGGATAGGATAGGATAGAGGATATGATAGGATAGAGGATAGGATAGGATAGAGGATTGGATAGGATAGAGGATAGATGATAGGAGAGGATAGAGGAGAGGATAGGATAGAGGATAGGATAGAGGATATGATAGAGAATAGTATCGGATAGACGATATTATAGGATAGAGTGTACGATATTATAGAGGGTAGGATAGGATAGAGCATAGGATAGGGGATTGGATAGGATGCGATAGAGGATAGGATAGGATAGAGGATAGGATAGAGGATAGGATAGGATAGACTATAGGATAGGATAGAGGATAGGATAGGATAGAGGATTAGATAGGATACAGGAAAGGATAGGATTGGATACAGGATAGTATAGGATAGAGGATAGGATAGGGGAATGGATAGGATAGGATAGCGGATAGGCTAGGATAGAGGATAGGATAGAGGATAGGATAGGATAGGATAGTGGATGGGATAGGATAGAGGATAGGATAGGATAGAAGATAGGATAGGAGAGAGGATAGGATAGGATAGAGGATAGGATAGGATAGAGGATAGGATAGGAAAGAGGATAGGATAGGATAGAGGATTAGATAGGATACAGGAAAGGATAGGATTGAGGATAGGATTGGATACAGGATAGGATAGGATAGAGGATAGGATAGGATAGCGGATAGGCTAGGGTAGAGGATAGGATAGAGGATAGGATAGGATAGAGGATAGGCTAGGATAGAGGATAAGATAGAGGATAGGATAGGATAGGATAGAGGATAGGATAGGATAGAGGATAGGATAGGAAAGAGGATAGGATAGGATAGAGGATTAGATAGGATACAGGAAAGGATAGGATTGAGGATAGGATTGGATACAGGATAGGATAGGATAGAGGATAGGATAGGGGAATGGATAGGATAGGATAGCGGATAGGCTAGGGTAGAGGAGAGGATAGAGGATAGGATAGGATAGATGATAGGCTAGGATAGAGGATAAGATAGAGTATAGGATACTATAGGATAGAGGATAGGATAGGATAGATGATAGGATAGGATAGAGGATAGGATAGGATAGAGGATAGGATAGGACAGAGTATTGGATAGGATACAGGAAAGTATAGGATTGAGGATAGATGATAGGATAGGATAGAGGATTGATAGGATACAGGATAGGATAGGATAGAGGATAGGATAGGACAGAGGATTGGATAGGATAGAGGATAGAGGATAGGATAGGATACAGGACAGGATAGGATTGAGGATAGAGGATAGGATAGGATAGAGGATAGGATAGACGATAGGATAGCATAGAGGATAGTATAGGACAGAGGATTGGATAGGATAGAGGATAGGATAGGATAGAGGATAGGATAGGATAGAGGATATGATAGGATAGAGGATAGGATAGGATAGAGGATTGGATAGGATAGAGGATAGATGATAGGAGAGGATAGAGGAGAGGATAGGATAGAGGATAGGATAGAGGATATGATAGAGAATAGTATCGGATAGACGATATTATAGGATAGAGTGTACGATATTATAGAGGGTAGGATAGGATAGAGCATAGGATAGGGGATTGGATAGGATAGGATAGAGGATAGGATAGAGGATAGGATAGGATAGAGGATAGGATAGGATAGAGGATAGGATAGGATAGAGGATTGGATAGGATACAGGAAAGAATAGGATTGAGGATAGATGATAGGATAGGATAGAGGATTGGATAGGATAGAGGATAGGATTGAGGATAGACGATAGGATAGTATAGAGGATAGGATAGGATAGAGGATTAGATAATATACAGGAAAGGATAGGATTGGATACAGGATAGGATAGGATAGAGGGTAGGATAGGGGAATGGATAGGATAATATAGCGGATAGGCTAGGATAGAGGATAGGATAGAGGATAGGATAGGATAGGATAGAGGATAGGATAGGATAGAGGGTAGGATAGGATAGAGGATAGGATAGGATGGAGGATAGGATAGGATAGAGGATAGGATAGGATAGAGGATAGGATAGGATAGAGGATAGGATAGGATAGACGATAGGATAGGATACAGGAAAGGATAGCATTGAGGATAGATGATAGGATAGGATAGAGGATTGGATAGAATACAGGATAGGATAGGATAGAGGATAGGATAGGACAGAGGATATGATAGGGGATTTGATAGGATAGAGGATAGGATAGGATAGAGGATAGGATACACGATAGGATAGGATAGAGGATAGGATAGGATAGAGGATAGGATAGGATAGAGGATAGGATAGGATAGAGGATAGGATAGGATAGAGGGTAGGATAGGATAGAGGATAGGATAGGATAGAGGATAGGATAGGATAGAGGATAGGATAGGATAGAGGATAGGATAGGATAGAGGATAGGATAGGATAGATGATAGGATAGGATAGAGGATAGGATAGGATAGAGGATAGGATAGGATAGAGGATAGGATAGACGATAGGATAGGATAGACGATAGGATAGGATAGAGGATTAGATAGGATACAGGAAAGGATAGGATTGGATACAGGATAGTATAGGATAGAGGATAGGATAGGGGAATGGATAGGATAGGATAGCGGATAGGCTAGGATAGAGGATAGGATAGAGGATAGGATAGGATAGAGGATAGGATAGGAATGAGGATAGGATAGGATAGAGGATTAGATAGGATACAGGAAAGGATAGGATTGAGGATAGGATTGGATACAGGATAGGATAGGATAGAGGATAGGATAGGATAGCGGATAGGCTAGGGTAGAGGATAGGATAGAGGATAGGATAGGATAGAGGATAGGCTAGGATAGAGGATAAGATAGAGGATAGGATAGGATAGGATAGAGGATAGGATAGGATAGATGATAGGATAGGATAGAGGATAGGATAGGATAGAGGATAGGATAGGATAGAGTATTGGATAGGATACAGGAAAGGATAGGATTGAGGATAGGATTGGATACAGGATAGGATAGGATAGAGGATAGGATAGGGGAATGGATAGGATAGGATAGAGGATAGGATAGGATAGAGGATAGGATAGGATAGAGGATAGGATAGGATAGAGGATAGGATAGGATAGAGGATAGGATAGGATAGAGGATAGGATAGGATAGAGGATAGGATAGGATAGAGGATTGGATAGGATACAGGAAAGGATAGGATTGAGGATAGATGATAGGATAGGATAGAGGATTGGATAGGATACAGGATAGGATAGGATAGAGGATAGGATAGGACAGAGGATTGGATAGGATAGAGGATAGAGGATAGGATAGGATACAGGAAAGGATAGGATTGAGGATAGGATTGGATACAGGATAGGATAGGATAGAGGATAGGATAGGGGAATGGATAGGATAGGATAGCGGATAGGCTAGGATAGAGGATAGGATAGAGGATAGGATAGGATAGGATAGAGGATAGGATAGGGTAGATGATAGGATAGGATAGAGGATAGGATAGGATAGAGGATAGGATAGGATAGAGGATAGGATAGGAAAGAGGATAGGATAGGATAGAGGATTAGATAGGATACAGGAAAGGATAGGATTGAGGATAGGATTGGATACAGGATAGGATAGGATAGAGGATAGGATAGGGGAATGGATAGGATAGGATAGCGGATAGGCTAGGGTAGAGGAGAGGATAGAGGATAGGATAGGATAGATGATAGGCTAGGATAGAGGATAAGATAGAGTATACGATAGGATAGGATAGAGGATAGGATAGGATAGATGATAGGATAGGATACAGGAAAGGATAGGATTGAGGATAGATGATAGGATAGGATAGAGGATTGGATAGGATACAGGATAGGATAGGATAGAGGATAGGATAGGACAGAAGATTGGATAGGATAGAGGATAGAGGATAGGATAGGATACAGGACAGGATAGGATTGAGGATAGAGGATAGGATAGGATAGAGGATAGGATAGACGATAGGATAGCATAGAGGATAGGATAAGACAGAGGATTGGATAGGATAGAGGATAGGATAGGATAGAGGATAGGATAGGATAGAGGATAGGATAGACGATAGGATAGGATAGACTATAGGATAGGATAGAGGATAGGATAGGATAGAGGATTAGATAGGATACAGGAAAGGATAGGATTGGATACAGGATAGTATAGGATAGAGGATAGGATAGGGGAATGGATAGGATAGGATAGCGGATAGGCTAGGATAGAGGATAGGATAGAGGATAGGATAGGATAGGATAGTGGATGGGATAGGATAGAGGATAGGATAGGATAGAAGATAGGATAGGAGAGAGGATAGGATAGGATAGAGGATAGGATAGGATAGAGGATAGGATAGGAAAGAGGATAGGATAGGATAGAGGATTAGATAGGATACAGGAAAGGATAGGATTGAGGATAGGATTGGATACAGGATAGGATAGGATAGAGGATAGGATAGGATAGCGGATAGGCTAGGGTAGAGGATAGGATAGAGGATAGGATAGGATAGAGGATAGGCTAGGATAGAGGATAAGATAGAGGATAGGATAGGATAGGATAGAGGATAGGATAGGATAGATGATAGGATAGGATAGAGGATAGGATAGGATAGAGGATAGGATAGGATAGAGTATTGGATAGGATACAGGAAAGGATAGGATTGAGGATAGGATTGGATACAGGATAGGACAGGAAAGAGGATAGGATAGGGGAATGGATAGGATAGGATAGCGGATAGGCTAGGATAGAGGATAGGATAGAGGATAGGATAGGATAGGATAGAGGGTAGGATAGGATAGAGGATTGGATAGGATACAGGAAAGGATAGGATTGAGGATAGATGATAGGATAGGATAGAGGATTGGATAGGATACAGGATAGGATAGGATAGAGGATAGGATAGGACAGAGGATTGGATAGGATAGAGGATAGAGGATAGGATAGGATACAGGAAAGGATAGGATTGAGGATAGGATAGGATAGAGGATAGGATAGGATAGAGGATAGGATAGGGTAGATGATAGGATAGGATAGAGGATAGGATAGGATAGAGGATAGGATAGGATAGAGGATAGGATAGGAAAGAGGATAGGATAGGATAGAGGATTAGATAGGATACAGGAAAGGATAGGATTGAGGATAGGATTGGATACAGGATAGGATAGGATAGAGGATAGGATAGGGGAATGGATAGGATAGGATAGCGGATAGGCTAGGGTAGAGGAGAGGATAGAGGATAGGATAGGATAGATGATAGGCTAGGATAGAGGATAAGATAGAGTATAGGATACTATAGGATAGAGGATAGGATAGGATAGATGATAGGATAGGATAGAGGATAGGATAGGATAGAGGATAGGATAGGACAGAGTATTGGATAGGATACAGGAAAGTATAGGATTGAGGATAGATGATAGGATAGGATAGAGGATTGATAGGATACAGGATAGGATAGGATAGAGGATAGGATAGGACAGAGGATTGGATAGGATAGAGGATAGAGGATAGGATAGGATACAGGACAGGATAGGATTGAGGATAGAGGATAGGATAGGATAGAGGATAGGATAGACGATAGGATAGCATAGAGGATAGTATAGGACAGAGGATTGGATAGGATAGAGGATAGGATAGGATAGAGGATAGGATAGGATAGAGGATATGATAGGATAGAGGATAGGATAGGATAGAGGATTGGATAGGATAGAGGATAGATGATAGGAGAGGATAGAGGAGAGGATAGGATAGAGGATAGGATAGAGGATATGATAGAGAATAGTATCGGATAGACGATATTATAGGATAGAGTGTACGATATTATAGAGGGTAGGATAGGATAGAGCATAGGATAGGGGATTGGATAGGATAGGATAGAGGATAGGATAGAGGATAGGATAGGATAGAGGATAGGATAGGATAGAGGATTGGATAGGATACAGGAAAGAATAGGATTGAGGATAGATGATAGGATAGGATAGAGGATTGGATAGGATACAGGATAGGATAGGATAGAGGATAGGATAGGACAGAGGATTGGATAGGATAGCGGATAGAGGACAGGATAGGATACTGGAAAGGATAGGATTGAGGATAGGATATGATAGAAGATAGGATGGGATAGAGTATAGGATAGGATAGAGGATAGGATAGGATAGAGGATAGGCTAGGATAGAGGATAGGATAGAGGATAGGATAGGATAGGATAGAGGATAGGATAGGATAGATGATAGGATAGGATAGAGGATAAGATAGAGGATAGGATAGGATAGGATAGAGGATAGGATAGGATAGATGATAGGATAGGATAGAGGATAGGATAGGATAGAGGATAGGATAGGATAGAGTATTGGATAGGATACAGGAAAGGATAGGATTGAGGATAGGATTGGATACAGGATAGGACAGGAAAGAGGATAGGATAGGGGAATGGATAGGATAGGATAGCGGATAGGCTAGGATAGAGGATAGGATAGAGGATAGGATAGGATAGGATAGAGGGTAGGATAGGATAGAGGATTGGATAGGATACAGGAAAGGATAGGATTGAGGATAGATGATAGGATAGGATAGAGGATTGGATAGGATACAGGATAGGATAGGATAGAGGATAGGATAGGACAGAGGATTGGATAGGATAGAGGATAGAGGATAGGATAGGATACAGGAAAGGATAGGATTGAGGATAGGATAGGATAGAGGATAGGATAGGGGAATGGATAGGATAGGATAGAGGATAGGATAGGATAGAGGATAGGATAGGATAGAGTATTGGATAGGATACAGGAAAGGATAGGATTGAGGATAGATGATAGGATAGGATAGAGGATTGGATAGGATACAGGATAGGATAGAGGATAGGATAGGATAGAGTATTGGATAGGATACAGGAAAGGATAGGATTGAGGATAGACGATAGGATAGTATAGAGGATAGGATAGGATAGAGGATTAGATAATATACAGGAAAGGATAGGATTGGATACAGGATAGGATAGGATAGAGGGTAGGATAGGGGAATGGATAGGATAATATAGCGGATAGGCTAGGATAGAGGATAGGATAGAGGATAGGATAGGATAGGATAGTGGATGGGATAGGATAGAGGATAGGATAGGATAGAGGATTCAATAGGATACAGGAAAGATTAGGATTGAGGATAGAGTATAGGATAGGATAGAGGATAGGATAGGATAGAGAGTTGGATAGACGATAGGATAGGATAGAGGATATTATAGGATAGAGGATATGATAGGATAGAGGATAGGATAGGATAGAGGATTGGATAGGATAGAGGATAGATGATAGGATAGGATAGAGGATTGGATAGGATAAAGGATAGGATAGAGGATTGGATAGGATACAGGATAGGATAGTATCCAGGATAGGATAGGGGATTTGATAGGTTAGAGGATAGGATAGGATAGAACATAGGATAGGAGAGTGGATAGGATAGGATAGAGGATAGGATAGGATAGAGGATAGGATAGGAAAGAGGATAGGATAGGATAGAGGATTAGATAGGATACAGGAAAGGATAGGATTGAGGATAGGATTGGATACAGGATAGGATAGGATAGAGGATAGGATAGGATAGCGGATAGGCTAGGGTAGAGGATAGGATAGAGGATAGGATAGGATAGAGGATAGGCTAGGATAGAGGATAAGATAGAGCATAGGATAGGATAGGATAGAGGATAGGATAGGATAGATGATAGGATAGGATAGAGGATAGGGTAGGATAGAGGATAGGATAGGATAGAGTATTGGATAGGATACAGGAAAGGATAGGGTTGAGGATAGGATTGGATACAGGATAGGATAGGATAGAGGATAGGATAGGGGAATGGATAGGATAGGATAGAGGATAGGATAGGATAGAGGATAGGATAGGATAGAGGATAGGATAGGATAGAGGATAGGATAGGATAGAGGATTGGATAGGATACAGGAAAGGATAGGATTGAGGATAGATGATAGGATAGGATAGAGGATTGGATAGGATACAGGATAGGATAGGATAGAGGATAGGATAGGATACAGGAAAGGATAGGATTGGATACAGGATAGAATAGGATAGAGGATAGGATAGGGGAATGGATAGGATAGGATAGCGGATAGGCTAGGATAGAGGATAGGATAGAGGATAGGATAGGATAGAGGATTCAATAGGATACTGGAAAGATTAGGATTGAGGATAGAGGATAGGATAGGATAGAGAATAGGATAGGATAGAGGATTGGATAGAGGATAGGATAGGATAGACGATATTATAGGATAGAGGATATGATAGGATAGAGGATAGGATAGGATAGAGGATTGGATAGGATAGAGGATAGATGATAGGATAGGATAGAGGATTGGATAGGATAAAGGATAGGATAGAGGATTGGATAGGATACAGGATAGGATAGTATCGAGGATAGGATAGGGGATTTGATAGGATAGAGGATAGGATAGGATAGAAGATAGGATAGGAGAGAGGATGGGATAGGATAGAGGATAGGATAGGATAGAGGATAGGATAGGATAGAGGATAGGATAGGATAGAGTATTGGATAGGATACAGGAAAGGATAGGATTGAGGATAGATGATAGGATAGGATAGAGGATTGGATAGGATACAGGATAGGATAGGATGGAGGATAGGATAGGACAGAGGATTGGATAGGATAGAGGATAGAGGATAGGATAGGATACAGGAAAGGATAGGATTGAGGATAGGATTAGATACAGGATAGGATAGGATAGAGGATAGGATAGGGGATTTGATAGAATAGAGGATAGGATAGGATAGCAGATAGGATAGGAGAGAGGATAGGATAGGATAGAGGATAGGATAGGATACAGGATAGGATAGGATAGAGGATAGGATAGGATAGAGGATTGGATAGAGGATAGGATAGGATAGAGGATATTATAGGATAGAGGATATGATAGGATAGAGGATAGGATAGGATAGAGGATAGGATAGGAGAGAGGATAGGATACGATAGAGGATAGGATAGACGATAGGATAGGATAGAGGATAGGATAGGACAGAGGATAGGATAGGATTGAGGATAGATGATAGGATAGGATAGAGGATTGGATAGGATACAGGATAGGATAGAGGATTGGATAGGATACAGGACAGGATAGGATAGAGTATAGGATAGGGGATTTGATAGGATAGAGGATAGGATAGGATAGAAGATAGGATGGGAGAGAGGATAGGATAGGATAGAGGATAGGATAGGATAGAGGATAGGATAGCAAAGAGGAAAGGGTAGGATAGAGGATAGGATAGGATACAGGAAAGGATAGGATTGAGGATAGAGGATAGGATAGACGTTAGGATAGGATAGACGATAGGATAGGATAGAGGATAGGATAGGATAGAGGATAGGATAGGATAGAGGATTAGATAGGATACAGGAAAGGATAGGATTGGATACATGATAGGATAGGATAGAGGATAGGATAGGGGAATGGATAGGATAGGATAGCGGATAGGCTAGGATAGAGGATAGGATAGAGGATAGGATAGGATAGAGGATTCAATAGGATACTGGAAAGATTAGGATTGAGGATAGAGGATAGGATAGGATAGAGAATAGGATAGGATAGAGGATTGGATAGAGGATAGGATAGGATAGAGGATATTATAGGATAGAGGATATGATAGGATAGAGGATAGGATAGGATAGAGGATTGGATAGGATAGAGGATAGATGATAGGATAGGATAGAGGATTGGATAGGATAAAGGATAGGATAGAGGATTGAATAGGATACAGGATAGGATAGTATCGAGGATAGGATAGGGGATTTGATAGGATAGAGGATAGGATAGGATAGAAGATAGGATAGGAGAGAGGATGGGATAGGATAGAGGATAGGATAGGATAGAGGATAGGATAGGATAGAGGATAGGATAGGATAGAGTATTGGATAGGATACAGGAAAGGATAGGATTGAGGATAGATGATAGGATAGGATAGAGGATTGGATAGGATACAGGATAGGGTAGGATGGAGGATAGGATAGGACAGAGGATTGGATAGGATAGAGGATAGAGGATAGGATAGGATACAGGAAAGGATAGGATTGAGGATAGGATTGGATACAGGATAGGATAGGATAGAGGATAGGATAGGGGATTTGATAGGATAGAGGATAGGATAGGATAGCAGATAGGATAGGAGAGAGGATAGGATAGGATAGAGGATAGGATAGGATAGAGGATAGGATAGGATAGAGGATAGGATAGAATAGAAGATAGGATAGGATAGAGGATAGGATAGGATAGAGGATAGGATAGGATAGAGGATTGGATAGAGGATAGGATAGGATAGAGGATATTATAGGATAGAGGATATGATAGGATAGAGGATAGGATAGGATAGAGGATAGGATAGGAGAGCGGATAGGATACGATAGAGGATAGGATAGACGATAGGATAGGATAGAGGATAGGATAGGACAGAGGATAGGATAGGATTGAGGATAGATGATAGGATAGGATAGAGGATTGGATAGGATACAGGATAGGATAGGATAGAGTATAGGATAGGGGATTTGATAGGATAGAGGATAGGATAGGATAGAAGATAGGATAGGAGAGAGGATAGGATAGGATAGAGGATAGGATAGGATAGAGGATAGGATAGGAAAGAGGATAGGATAGGATAGAGGATAGGATAGGATACAGGAAAGGATAGGATTGAGGATAGAGGATAGGATGCGATAGAGGATAGGATAGGATAGAGGATCGGATAGACGATAGGATAGGATAGACGATAGGATAGGATAGAGGATAGGATAGGATAGAGGATAGGATAGGATAGAGGATTAGATAGGATACAGGAAAGGATAGGATTGGATACAGGATAGGATAGGATAGAGGATAGGATAGGGGAATGGATAGGATAGGATAGCGGATAGGCTAGGATAGAGGATAGGATAGAGGATAGGATAGGATAGGATAGTGGATGGGATAGGATAGAGGATAGGATAGGATAGAGGATTGGATAGGATACAGGAAAGATTAGGATTGAGGATAGAGGATAGGATAGGATAGAGGATTTGATAGAGGATAGGATAGGATAGAGGATATTATAGGATAGAGGATATGATAGGATAGAGGATAGGATAGGATAGAGGATTGGATAGGATAGAGGATAGATGATAGGATAGGATAGAGGATTGGATAGGATAAAGGATAGGATAGAGGATTGGATAGGATACAGGATAGGATAGTATCGAGGATAGGATAGGGGATTTGATAGGATAGAGGATAGGATAGGATAGAAGATAGGATAGGAGAGAGGATAGGATAGGATAGAGGATAGGATAGGATAGAGGATAGGATAGGAAGGAGGATAGGATAGGATAGAGGATTAGATAGGATACAGGAAAGGATAGGATTGAGGATAGGATTGGATACAGGATAGGATAGTATAGAGGATAGGATAGGGGAATGGATAGGATAGGATAGCGGATAGGCTAGGGTAGAGGATAGGATAGAGGAAAGGATAGGATAGAGGATAGGCTAGGATAGAGGATAAGATAGAGGATAGGATAGGATAGGATACAGGATAGGATAGGATAGATGATAGGATAGGATAGAGGATAGGATAGGATAGAGGATAGGATAGGATAGAGTATTGGATAGGATACAGGAAAGGATAGGATTGAGGATAGATCATAGGATAGGATAGAGGATTGGATAGGATAAAGGATAGGATAGAGGATTGGATAGGATACAGGATAGGATAGGATCGAGGATAGGATAGGGGATTTGATAGGATAGAGGATAGGATAGGATAGAAGATAGGATAGGAGAGAGGATAGGATAGGATAGAGGATAGGATAGGAAAGAGGATAGGATAGGATAGAGGATTAGATAGGATACAGGAAAGGATAGGATTGAGGATAGGATTGGATACAGGATAGGATAGGATAGAGGATAGGATAGGGGAATGGATAGGATAGGATAGCGGATAGGCTAGGATAGAGGATAGGATAGAGGATAGGATAGGATAGAGGATAGGATAGGACAGAGGATTGGATAGGATAGAGGATAGAGGATAGGATAGGATACAGGAAAGGATAGGATTGAGGATAGGATTGGATACAGGATAGGATAGGATAGAGGATAGGATAGGGGATTTGATAGGATAGAGGATAGGATAGGATAGAAGATAGGATAGGATAGATGATAGGATAGGATAGAGGATAGGATAGGATAGAGGATAGGATAGGATAGAGGATAGGATAGAATAGAAGATAGGATAGGATAGAGGATAGGATAGGATAGAGGATAGGATAGGATAGAGGATTGGATAGAGGATAGGATAGGATAGAGGATATTATAGGATAGAGGATATGATAGGATAGAGGATAGGATAGGATAGAGGATTGGATAGGAT
Organism: Halictus rubicundus; assembly: GCF_050948215.1. Classification (NCBI taxonomy): domain Eukaryota; kingdom Metazoa; phylum Arthropoda; class Insecta; order Hymenoptera; family Halictidae; genus Halictus; species Halictus rubicundus. The sequence goes on along the minus strand of NW_027488583.1, from coordinate 1,316,974 downwards.
AGAGGATAGGATAGGATAGAGGATAGGATAGGACAGAGGATAGGATAGGATAGAGGATAGGATAGGGGATTGAATAGGATACAGGATTGGATATGATAGAGGATAGGATAGGATAGAGGATAGGATAGGATAGAGGATTGGATAGGATACAGGAAAGGATAGGATGGAGGATACAGGATAGGATGGGATAGAGGATTGGATAGGATAGGATAGAGGATAGGATAGGATAGAGGATAGGAGAGGATAGAGGATTGCATAGGATACAGGAAAGGATAGGATTGAGGATAGAGGATAGGATGGGACAGAGGATAGGATAGAGGATAGGCTAGGATAGGATAGTGGATGGGATAGGATAGAGGATAGGATAGGATAGAGGATTGCATAGGATACAGGAAAGGATAGGATTCAGGATAGAGGATTGGATGGGATAGAGGATAGGATAGATGATAGGATAGGATAGGATAGATGATTGGATAGAGGATAGGATAGGATAGAGGATATGATAGGATAGAGGATAGGATAGGATAGAGGATTGGATAGGATAGAGGATAGATGATAGGATAGGATACAGGATTGGATAGGATACAGGATAGGATAGGATAGAGGATAAGATAGGGGATTTGATAGGATAGAGGATAGGATAGGATAGAAGATAGGATAGGATAGAGGATAGGATAGGATAGAGGATAGGATAGGATAGAGGATAGGATAGGATAGAGGATAGGATAGGATAGAGGATAGGATAGGATAGAGGATTGCATAGGATACAGGAAAGGATAGGATTGAGGATAGAGGATAGGATGGGATAGAGGATAGGATAGGATAGAGAATAGGATAGACGATAGTATAGGATAGAGGATAGGATAGAGGATAGGATAGGATAGAGGATAGGATAGGATAGAGGATAGGATAGGATAGAGGATAGGATAGGATAGAGGATAGGATAGGATAGAGGATAGGATAGGATAGAGGATAGGATAGGATAGAGGATAGGATAGGATAGAGGATAGGATAGGATAGGATAGAGGATAGGATAGGATAGAGGATAGGATAGGATAGAGGATAGGATAGGATAGAGGATTAGATAGGATACAGGAAAGGATAGGATTGAGGATAGATGATAGGATAGGATAGAGGATTGGATAGGATACAGGATAGGATAGGATAGAGGATAGGATAGGACAGAGGATTGGATAGGATGGAGGATAGTGGATAGGATAGGATACAGGAAAGGATAGGATTGAGGATAGGATATGATAGAAGATAGGATAGGATAGAGGATAGGATAGGATAGAGGATAGGATAGGATAGAGGATAGGATAGAGGGTAGGACAGGATAGGATAGAGGATAGGATAGGATAGATGATAGGATAGGATAGAGGATAGGATTGAATAGAGGATAGGATAGGATAGAGGATAGGATAGGAAAGAGGATAGGATAGGATAGAGGATTAGATAGGATACAGGAAAGGATAGGATTGAGGATAGGATTGGATACAGGATAGGATAGGATAGCGGATAGGCTAGGGTAGAGGATAGGATAGAGGATAGGATAGGATAGATGATAGGCTAGGATAGAGGATAAGATAGAGGATAGGATAGGATAGGATAGAGGATAGGATAGGATAGAGGATAGGATAGGATAGAGGATAGGATAGAGGATAGGATAGGATAGGATAGAGGATAGGATAGGATAGATGATAGGATAGGATAGAGGATAGGATAGGATAGAGGATAGGATAGGATAGAGTATTGGATAGGATACAGGAAAGGATAGGATTGAGGATAGATGATAGGATAGGATAGAGGATTGAATAAGATAAAGGATAGGATAGAGGATTGGATAGGATACAGAATAGGATATGATCGAGGATAGGATAGGGGATTTGATAGGATAGAGGATAGGATAGGATAGAAGATAGGATAGGAGAGAAGATAGGATAGGATAGAGGATAGGATAGGATAGAGGATAGTATAGGAAAGAGGATAGGATAGGATAGAGGATTACATAGGATACCGGGAAGGATAGGATTGAGGATAGGATTGGATACAGGATAGGATAGGATAGAGGATAGGATAGGATAGAGGATAGGATAGACGATAGGATAGGATAGAGGATTGGATAGGATACAGGATAGGATAAGATAGAGGATAGGATAGGGGATTTGATAGGATAGAGGATAGGATAGGTTAGAAGATAGGATAGAATAGAGGATAGAGGATAGGATAGGATAGAGGATGGGATAGGATAGAGGATAGGATAGACGATAGGATAGGATAGACGATAGGATAGGATAGAGGATAGGATAGGATAGAGGATAGGATAGGATAGAGGATAGGATAGGATAGAGGTTAGAATAGGATAGAGGATAGGATAGGATAGAGGATAGGATAGGATAGAGGATAGGATAGGATAGAGGATAGGATAGGATAGAGGATAGGATAGGATAGACGATAGGATAGGATACAGGAAAGGATAGGATTGAGGATAGATGATAGGATAGGATAGAGGATAGGCTAGGATAGAGGATAGGATAGAGGATAGGATAGGGTAGGATAGGATAGAGGATAGGATAGGATAGATGATAGGATAGGATAGAGGATAGGATAGGATAGAGTATAGGATAGGATAGAGTATAGGATAGGATAGAGGATAGGATAGGATAGAGGATAGGCTAGGATAGAGGATAGGATAGAGGATAGGATAGGATAGGATAGAGGATAGGATAGGATAGATGATAGGATAGGATAGAGGATAGGATAGGATAGAGGATAGGATAGGATAGAGGATAGGATAGGATAGAGTATTGGATAGGATACAGGAAAGGATAGGATTGAGGATAGAGTATAGGATAGGATAGAGGATAGGATAGTATAGAGGATAGGATAGGATAGAGTATAGGATAGGATAGAGTATAGGATAGGATAGAGAATAGGATTGAGGATAGAGCATAGGATAGGATAGAGGATGGGATAGCATAGAGGATAGGATAGGAGAGAGCATAGTATAGGATAGAGGATGGGATAGCATAGAGGATAGGATAGGATAGAGGATAGGATAGGATAGAGGATAGGATAGGATTGAGGATAGGATAGGGGATTGGATAGGATAGGATAGGATAGAGTATAGGATAGGATAGATGATAGGATAGTATAGAGGATAGGATAGGATAGGGTATAGGATAGGATAGAGGATATGATAGGAGAGAGAATAGGATTGAGGATAGAGCATAGGATAGGATAGAGGATGGGATAGCATAGAGGATAGGATAGGATAGAGGATAGGATAGGATTGAGGATAGCATAGGATAGAGGATAGGATAGGATAGAGGATAGGATAGGATACAGTATAGGATAGGATAGAGGATAGGATAGGATAGAGGATAGGATAGAGGATAGGATAGGATAGAGGATAGGATAGGATAGAGGATAGGATAGGATTGAGGATAGGATAGGATAGAGGATAGGATACGATAGAGGATAGGATAGGATAGAGGATAGGATAGGATTGGGGATAGGATAGGATAGAGGATAGGATAGGATGGAGGATCCGATAGGGGATTGGATAGGATAGAGGATGGTAAAGCATAGAGAATAGGATAGTATAGAGGATAGGATAGGATGGAGGATAGGATAGGATAGTGGATAGGATAGGATAGAGGATAGGATAGGTTAGAGGATAGGATAGGATAGAGGATAGGATAGGATAGAGGATAGGATAGGATAGGATAGGATAGAGGATAGGATAGGATAGAGGATAGGATAGGATAGAGGATAGGATAGGATAGAGGATAGGATAGGATAGAGGATAGGATAGGATAGAGGATAGGATAGGATAGAGGATAGGATAGGATAGAGGATAGGATAGGATAGGATAGAGGATAGGATAGGATAGAGGATAGGATAGGAGAGAGGATAAGGATAGGATAGAGGATAGGATAGGATAGAGGATAGGATAGAGCATTGGATAGGATAGAGGATAGGATACGATAGAGGATACGATAGGATAGAGGATAGGATAGAGGATAGGATAGGAGAGAGGAGAGGATAGAGGATAGGAGACGATAGAGGATAGGATAGGGGATTGGATGGGATAGAGGACAGGAGACGATGGAGGATAGGATAGAATAGAGGATAGGATAGGATTGGGGAAAGGATAGAATAGAGGATAGGATAGGATAGAGGATAGGATAGGATAGAGGATAGGATAGAGGATTGGATAGGATAGAGGATAGGATAGGATAGGGGATGGGATAGCATAGAGGATAGGATAGGATAGAGGATAGGATAGGATTGAGGATAGGATAGGATAGAGGATAGGATAGGATAGAGGATAGGATAGGATAGAGCATAGTATAGGATAGAGGATGGGATAGCATAGAGGATAGGATACGATAGAGGATAGGGTAGGATTGAGGATAGGATAGGATAGAGGATAGGATAGGATAGAGGATAGGATAGGATAGAGGACAGGATAGGATAGAGGATTGGATAGGATACAGGAAAGGATAGGATTGAGGATAGGATAGGATGGAGGATAGGATAGGATAGAGGATAGGATAGGAGAGAGGAGAGGATAGAGGATAGGAGACGATAGAGGATAGGATAGGGGATTGGATGGGATAGAGGACAGGAGACGATGGAGGATAGGATAGAATAGAGGATAGGATAGGATTGGGGAAAGGATAGAATAGAGGATAGGATAGGATAGAGGATAGGATAGGATAGAGGATAGGATAGAGGATTGGATAGGATAGAGGATAGGATAGGATAGGGGATGGGATAGCATAGAGGATAGGATAGGATAGAGGATAGGATAGGATTGAGGATAGGATAGGATAGAGGATAGGATAGGATAGAGGATAGGATAGGATAGAGCATAGTATAGGATAGAGGATGGGATAGCATAGAGGATAGGATACGATAGAGGATAGGGTAGGATTGAGGATAGGATAGGATAGAGGATAGGATAGGATAGAGGATAGGATAGGATAGAGGACAGGATAGGATAGAGGATTGGATAGGATACAGGAAAGGATAGGATTGAGGATAGGATAGGATGGAGGATAGGATAGGATAGAGGATAGGATAGGATAGGGGATTGGATACAGGATAGGATAGGGTAGAGGATAGGATAGGATAGAGGATAGGATAGGATAGGGGATGGGATAGCATAGAGGATAGGATAGGATAGAGTATACGATAGGATAGAGTATAGGATAGGATAGAGGATAGGATAGGATAGAGGATAGGATAGGATAGAGGATAGGATAGGATTGAGGATAGGATAGGGGATTGGATAGGATAGGATAGGATAGAGTATAGGATAGGATAGAGGATAGGATAGGATTGGGGATAGGATAGGATAGAGGATAGGATAGGATGGAGGATCCGATAGGGGATTGGATAGGATAGAGGATGGTAAAGCATAGAGAATAGGATAGTATAGAGGATAGGATAGGATGGAGGATAGGATAGGATAGTGGATAGGATAGGATAGAGGATAGGATAGGTTAGAGGATAGGATAGGATAGAGGATAGGATAGGATAGAGGATAGGATAGGATAGGATAGGATAGAGGATAGGATAGGATAGAGGATAGGATAGGATAGAGGATAGGATAGGATAGAGGATAGGATAGGATAGAGGATAGGATAGGATAGAGGATAGGATAGGATAGGATAGAGGATAGGATAGGATAGAGGATAGGATAGGAGAGAGGATAAGGATAGGATAGAGGATAGGATAGGATAGAGGATAGGATAGAGCATTGGATAGGATAGAGGATAGGATACGATAGAGGATACGATAGGATAGAGGATAGGATAGAGGATAGGATAGGAGAGAGGAGAGGATAGAGGATAGGAGACGATAGAGGATAGGATAGGGGATTGGATGGGATAGAGGACAGGAGACGATGGAGGATAGGATAGAATAGAGGATAGGATAGGATTGGGGAAAGGATAGAATAGAGGATAGGATAGGATAGAGGATAGGATAGGATAGAGGATAGGATAGAGGATTGGATAGGATAGAGGATAGGATAGGATAGGGGATGGGATAGCATAGAGGATAGGATAGGATAGAGGATAGGATAGGATTGAGGATAGGATAGGATAGAGGATAGGATAGGATAGAGGATAGGATAGGATAGAGCATAGTATAGGATAGAGGATGGGATAGCATAGAGGATAGGATACGATAGAGGATAGGGTAGGATTGAGGATAGGATAGGATAGAGGATAGGATAGGATAGAGGATAGGATAGGATAGAGGACAGGATAGGATAGAGGATTGGATAGGATACAGGAAAGGATAGGATTGAGGATAGGATAGGATGGAGGATAGGATAGGATAGAGGATAGGATAGGATAGGGGATTGGATACAGGATAGGATAGGGTAGAGGATAGGATAGGATAGAGGATAGGATAGGATAGGGGATGGGATAGCATAGAGGATAGGATAGGATAGAGTATACGATAGGATAGAGTATAGGATAGGATAGAGGATAGGATAGGATAGAGGATAGGATAGGATAGAGGATAGGATAGGATTGAGGATAGGATTGGATTGAGGATAGGGTAGGATAGAGCATAGGATAGGATAGAGGATAGGATAGGATAGAGGATAGGATAGGATTGAGGATCCGATAGGGGATTGGATAGGATAGAGGATAGGAGACGATAGAGGATAGGATAGGGGATTGGATAAGATAGAGGACAGGAGACGATGGAGGATAGGATAGAATAGAGGATAGGATAGGATAGAGGAAAGGATAGGATAGAGGATAGGATAGGATAGAGGATAGGATAGGATAGAGGATATGATAGGATAGAGGATAGGATAGGATAGAGGATAGGATAGGATAGGATAGAGGATAGGATAGGATAGAGGATAGGATAGGAGAGAGGATAAGGATAGGATAGAGGATAGGATAGGATAGAGGATAGGATAGAGCATTGGATAGCATAGAGGATAGGATACGATAGAGGATACGATAGGATAGAGGATAGGATAGAGGATAGGATAGGAGGGAGGAGAGGATAGAGGATAGGAGACGATAGAGGATAGGATAGGGGATTGGATGGGATAGAGGACAGGAGACGATGGAGGATAAGATAGAATAGAGGATAGGATAGGATTGGGGAAAGGATAGAATAGAGGATAGGATAGGATAGAGGATAGGATAGGATAGAGGATAGGATAGAGGATTGGATAGGATAGAGGATAGGATAGGATAGGGGATGGGATAGCATAGAGGATAGGATAGGATAGAGGATAGGATAGGATTGAGGATAGGATAGGATAGAGGATAGGATAGGATAGAGGATAGGATAGGATAGAGCATAGTATAGGATAGAGGATGGGATAGCATAGAGGATAGGATACGATAGAGGATAGGGTAGGATTGAGGATAGGATAGGATAGAGGATAGGATAGGATAGAGGACAGGATAGGATAGAGGATTGGATAGGATACAGGAAAGGATAGGATTGAGGATAGGATAGGATGGAGGATAGGATAGGATAGAGGATAGGATAGGATAGGGGATTGGATACAGGATAGGATAGGATAGAGGATAGGATAGGATAGAGGATAGGATAGGATAGGGGATGGGATAGCATAGAGGATAGGATAGGATAGAGTATACGATAGGATAGAGTATAGGATAGGAAAGAGGATAGGATAGGATAGAGGATAGGATAGGATAGAGGATAGGATAGGATTGAGGATAGGATAGGGGATTGGATAGGATAGGATAGGATAGAGTATAGGATAGGATAGAGGATAGGATAGTATAGAGGATAGGATAGGATAGGGTATAGGATAGGATAGAGGATATGATAGGATAGAGAATAGGATTGAGGATAGAGCATAGGATAGGATAGAGGATGGGATAGCATAGAGGAAAGGATAGGATAGAGGATAGGATAGGATTGAGGATAGCATAGGATAGAGGATAGGATAGGATAGAGGATAGGATAGGATACAGTATAGGATAGGATAGAGGATAGGATAGGATAGAGGATATGATAGAGGACAGGATAGGAGAGAGGATAAGATAGGATTGAGGGTAGGATACGATAGAGGATAGGATAGGATAGAGGATCCGATAGGGGATTGGATAGGATAGAGGATAGGATAGGGGATTGGATAGGATAGAGGACAGGAGACGATGGAGGATAGGATAGAATAGAGGATAGGATAGGATAGAGGAAAGGATAGGATAGAGCATAGGATAGGATAGAGAATAGGATAGGATAGAGGATAGGATAGGATAGAGCATAGTATAGGATAGAGGATGGGATAGCATAGAGGATAGGATAGGATAGAGGATAGGATAGGATTGAGGATAGGATAGGATTGAGGATAGGATAGGATAGAGGATCCGGTAGGGGATTGGATAGGATAGAGGACAGGATAGGATAGAGGATAGGATAGGATAGAGGATAGGATAGGATAGAGGATAGGATAGAGGATAGGATAGGATAGAGGATAGGATTGAGGATAGAGCATAGGATAGAGGATAGGATAGGATAGAGGATAGGATTGAGGATAGAGCATAGGATAGAGGATAGGATAGGATAGAGGATAGGATAGGATAGGATAGAGGATAGGATAGGATAGGATTGAGGATAGGATAGGATAGAGGATAGGGTAGGACAGAGGATAGGATAGGATAGAGCATAGTATAGGATAGAGGATGGGATAGCATAGAGGATAGGATACGATAGAGGATAGGGTAGGATTGAGGATAGGATAGGATAGAGGATAGGATAGGATAGAGGATAGGATAGGATAGAGGACAGGATAGGATAGAGGATTGGATAGGATACAGGAAAGGATAGGATTGAGGATAGGATAGGATGGAGGATAGGATAGGATAGAGGATAGGATAGGAGAGAGGAGAGGATAGAGGATAGGAGACGATAGAGGATAGGATAGGGGATTGGATGGGATAGAGGACAGGAGACGATGGAGGATAGGATAGAATAGAGGATAGGATAGGATTGGGGAAAGGATAGAATAGAGGATAGGATAGGATAGAGGATAGGATAGGATAGAGGATAGGATAGAGGATTGGATAGGATAGAGGATAGGATAGGATAGGGGATGGGATAGCATAGAGGATAGGATAGGATAGAGGATAGGATAGGATTGAGGATAGGATAGGATAGAGGATAGGATAGGATAGAGGATAGGATAGGATAGAGCATAGTATAGGATAGAGGATGGGATAGCATAGAGGATAGGATACGATAGAGGATAGGGTAGGATTGAGGATAGGATAGGATAGAGGATAGGATAGGATAGAGGATAGGATAGGATAGAGGACAGGATAGGATAGAGGATTGGATAGGATACAGGAAAGGATAGGATTGAGGATAGGATAGGATGGAGGATAGGATAGGATAGAGGATAGGATAGGATAGGGGATTGGATACAGGATAGGATAGGGTAGAGGATAGGATAGGATAGAGGATAGGATAGGATAGGGGATGGGATAGCATAGAGGATAGGATAGGATAGAGTATACGATAGGATAGAGTATAGGATAGGATAGAGGATAGGATAGGATAGAGGATAGGATAGGATAGAGGATAGGATAGGATTGAGGATAGGATAGGGGATTGGATAGGATAGGATAGGATAGAGTATAGGATAGGATAGAGGATAGGATAGGATTGGGGATAGGATAGGATAGAGGATAGGATAGGATGGAGGATCCGATAGGGGATTGGATAGGATAGAGGATGGTAAAGCATAGAGAATAGGATAGTATAGAGGATAGGATAGGATGGAGGATAGGATAGGATAGTGGATAGGATAGGATAGAGGATAGGATAGGTTAGAGGATAGGATAGGATAGAGGATAGGATAGGATAGAGGATAGGATAGGATAGGATAGGATAGAGGATAGGATAGGATAGAGGATAGGATAGGATAGAGGATAGGATAGGATAGAGGATAGGATAGGATAGAGGATAGGATAGGATAGAGGATAGGATAGGATAGAGGATAGGATAGGATAGGATAGAGGATAGGATAGGATAGAGGATAGGATAGGAGAGAGGATAAGGATAGGATAGAGGATAGGATAGGATAGAGGATAGGATAGAGCATTGGATAGGATAGAGGATAGGATACGATAGAGGATACGATAGGATAGAGGATAGGATAGAGGATAGGATAGGAGAGAGGAGAGGATAGAGGATAGGAGACGATAGAGGATAGGATAGGGGATTGGATGGGATAGAGGACAGGAGACGATGGAGGATAGGATAGAATAGAGGATAGGATAGGATTGGGGAAAGGATAGAATAGAGGATAGGATAGGATAGAGGATAGGATAGTATAGAGGATAGGATAGAGGATTGGATAGGATAGAGGATAGGATAGGATAGGGGATGGGATAGCATAGAGGATAGGATAGGATAGAGGATAGGATAGGATTGAGGATAGGATAGGATAGAGGATAGGATAGGATAGAGGATAGGATAGGATAGAGCATAGGATAGGATAGGGGATGGGATAGCATAGAGGATAGGATAGGATAGAGTATACGATAGGATAGAGTATAGGATAGGAAAGAGGATAGGATAGGATAGAGGATAGGATAGGATAGAGGATAGGATAGGATTGAGGATAGGATAGGGGATTGGATAGGATAGGATAGGATAGAGTATAGGATAGGATAGAGGATAGGATAGTATAGAGGATAGGATAGGATAGGGTATAGGATAGGATAGAGGATATGATAGGATAGAGAATAGGATTGAGGATAGAGCATAGGATAGGATAGAGGATGGGATAGCATAGAGGAAAGGATAGGATAGAGGATAGGATAGGATTGAGGATAGCATAGGATAGAGGATAGGATAGGATAGAGGATAGGATAGGATACAGTATAGGATAGGATAGAGGATAGGATAGGATAGAGGATATGATAGAGGACAGGATAGGAGAGAGGATAAGATAGGATTGAGGGTAGGATACGATAGAGGATAGGATAGGATAGAGGTTCCGATAGGGGATTGGATAGGATAGAGGATAGGATAGGGGATTGGATAGGATAGAGGACAGGAGACGATGGAGGATAGGATAGAATAGAGGATAGGATAGGATAGAGGAAAGGATAGGATAGAGCATAGGATAGGATAGAGAATAGGATAGGATAGAGGATAGGATAGGATAGAGCATAGTATAGGATAGAGGATGGGATAGCATAGAGGATAGGATAGGATAGAGGATAGGATAGGATTGAGGATAGGATAGGATTGAGGATAGGATAGGATAGAGGATCCGGTAGGGGATTGGATAGGATAGAGGACAGGATAGGATAGAGGATAGGATAGGATAGAGGATAGGATAGGATAGAGGATAGGATAGAGGATAGGATAGGATAGAGGATAGGATTGAGGATAGAGCATAGGATAGAGGATAGGATAGGATAGAGGATAGGATTGAGGATAGAGCATAGGATAGAGGATAGGATAGGATAGAGGATAGGATAGGATAGGATAGAGGATAGGATAGGATAGGATTGAGGATAGGATAGGATAGAGGATAGGGTAGGACAGAGGATAGGATAGGATAGAGCATAGTATAGGATAGAGGATGGGATAGCATAGAGGATAGGATAGGATAGAGGATATTATAGGATTGAGGATAGGATAGGATTGATGATAGGGTAGGATAGAGGATCCGATAGGGGATTGGATAGGATAGAGGATAGGAGACGATAGAGGATAGGATATGGGATTGGATAGGATAGAGGACAGGAGACGATGGAGGATAGGATAGAATAGAGGATAGGATAGGATAGAGGATCGGATAGGATAGAGGATAGGATAGGATAGAGGATATGATAGGATAGAGGATAGGATAGGATAGCGGATAGGATAGAGGATTGGATAGGATAGAGGATAGGATAGGATAGAGGATAGGATAGAGGATAGAATAGGATAGAGGATAGTATAGGATAGAGGATGGGATAGCATAGAGGATAGGATAGCATAGAGGATAGGATAGGATTGAGGATAGGATAGGATTGATGATAGGGTAGGATAGAGGATCCGATAGGGGATTGGATAGGATAGAGGATAGGGGACGATAGAGGATAGGATAGGGGATTGGATAGGATAGAGGACAGGAGACGATGGAGGATAGGATAGAATAGAGGATAGGATAGGATAGGGGAAAGGATAGGATAGAGGATAGGATAGGATAGAGGATAGGATAGGATAGAGGATATGATAGGATACAGTATAGGATAGGATAGAGGATAGGATAGGATAGAGGATAGGATAGAGGATAGGATAGGAGAGAGGATAAGATAGGATTGAGGATAGGATAGGATAGAGGATAGGTTAGGATAGAGGATAGGATAGAATTGGGGATAGCATAGGATAGAGGATAGGATAGGATAGAGGATAGGATAGGATACAGTATAGGATAGGATAGAGGATAGGATAGGATAGAGGATAGGATAGAGGATAGGATAGGAGATAGGATAAGATAGGATTGAGGATAGTATAGGATAGAGGATGGGATAGCATAGAGGATAGGATAGGATAGAGGATAGGATAGGATTGAGGATAGGATAGGATTGAGGATAGGATAGGATAGAGGATCCGATAGGGGAATGGATAGGATAGAGGACAGGAGACGATGGAGGATACGATAGAATAGATTATAGGATAGGATAGGGGAAAGGATAGGATAGAGGATAGGATAGGATAGAGTATAGGATAGGATAGAGGATAGGATAGGGTAGGATAGAGAATAGGATAGGATGGATGGTATTATAGGATCGAGGACACGATAGGATAGAGGATACGATAGTATAGAGGATACGATAGGATAGAGGATAGGGTCGAATAGAGGATAGGATAGGGGATTGGATAGGATAGGATAGGATAGAGTATAGGATAGGATAGAGGATAGGATAGGTTAGAGTATAGGATAGGATAGAGGATAGGGTAGGATAGAGAATAGGATTGAGGATAGAGCATAGGATAGGATAGAGGATGGGATAGCATAGAGGATAGGATAGGATAGAGCATAGTATAGGATAGAGGATGGGATAGCATAGAGGATAGGATAGGATAGAGGATAGGATAGGATAGAGGATAGGATAGGATTGAGGATAGGATAGGGGATTGGATAGGATAGGATAGGATAGAGTATAGGATAGGATAGATGATAGGATAGTATAGAGGATAGGATAGGATAGGGTATAGGATAGGATAGAGGATATGATAGGAGAGAGAATAGGATTGAGGATAGAGCATAGGATAGGATAGAGGATGGGATAGCATAGAGGATAGGATAGGATAGAGCATAGTATAGGATAGAGGATGGGATAGGATAGAGGATAGGATAGGATAGAGGATAGGATAGGATTGAGGATAGCATAGGATAGAGGATAGGATAGGATAGAGGATAGGATAGGATACAGTATAGGATAGGATAGAGGATAGGATAGGATAGAGGATAGGATAGAGGATAGGATAGGAGAGAGGATAAGATAGGATTGAGGATAGTATAGGATAGAGGATGGGATAGCATAGAGGATAGGATGGGATAGAGGATAGGATAGGATTGAGGATAGGATAGGATTGAGGATAGGATAGGATAGAGGATCCGATAGGGGATTGGATAGGATAGAGTATAGGAGACGATAGAGGATAGGATAGGGGATTGGATAGGATAGAGGACAGGAGACGATGGAGGATAGGATAGAATAGAGGATAGGATAGGATAGGGGAAAGGATAGGATAGAGGATAGGATAGGATAGAGGATAGGATAGGATACAGTATAGGATAGAATAGAGGATAGGCTAGGATAGAGGGAAGGGTAGGATAGAGCATAGGATAGGATAGAGGATAGGATAGGATAGAGGATAGGATAGGATAGAGGATAGGATAGGATTGAGGATAGGATTGGATTGACGATAGGGTAGGATAGAGCATAGGATAGGATAGAGGATAGGATAGGATAGAGGATAGGATAGGATTGAGGATCCGATAGGGGATTGGATAGGATAGAGGATAGGAGACGATAGAGGATAGGATAGGGGATTGGATAAGATAGAGGACAGGAGACGATGGAGGATAGGATAGAATAGAGGATAGGATAGGATAGAGGAAAGGATAGGATAGAGGATAGGATAGGATAGAGGATAGGATAGGATAGAGGATATGATAGGATAGAGGATAGGATAGGATAGAGGATAGGATAGAGGGTTGGATAGGATAGAGGATAGGATAAGATAGAGAACAGGATAGTAAAGAGGATAAAATAGAGGATCGGATAGGGGATTGGATAGGATATAGGATAGTTGACGATAGAGAATAGGATAGGGGATTGGACAGGATAGAGGACAGGAGACGATAGCGGATAGGATACGATAGAGGATAGGATAGGATAGAGGATAGTATACGATAGAGGATGGGATAGGGTAGGATAGAGAATAGGATAGGATGGATGATATTATAGGATCGAGGACACGATAGGGTAGAGGATACGATAGTATAGAGGATACGATAGGATAGAGGATAGGATAGAGGATAGGATAGGAGAGAGGAGAGGATAGAGGATAGGAGACGATAGAGGATAGGATAGGGGATTGGATGGGATAGAGGACAGGAGACGATGGAGGATAAGATAGAATAGAGGATAGGATAGGATTGGGGAAAGGATAGAATAGAGGATAGGATAGGATAGAGGATAGGATAGGATAGAGGATAGGATAGAGGATTGGATAGGATAGAGGATAGGATAGGATAGGGGATGGGATAGCATAGAGGATAGGATAGGATAGAGGATAGGATAGGATTGAGGATAGGATAGGATAGAGGATAGGATAGGATAGAGGATAGGATAGGATAGAGGATGGGATAGCATAGAGGATAGGATACGATAGAGGATAGGGTAGGATTGAGGATAGGATAGGATAGAGGATAGGATAGGATAGAGGATAGGATAGGATAGAGGACAGGATAGGATAGAGGATTGGATAGGATACAGGAAAGGATAGGATTGAGGATAGGATAGGATGGAGGATAGGATAGGATAGAGGATAGGATAGGATAGGGGATTGGATACAGGATAGGATAGGATAGAGGATAGGATAGGATAGAGGATAGGATAGGATAGGGGATGGGATAGCATAGAGGATAGGATAGGATAGAGTATACGATAGGATAGAGTATAGGATAGGATAGAGGATAGGATAGGATAGAGGATAGGATAGGATAGAGGATAGGATAGGATTGAGGATGGGATGGGGGATTGGATAGGATAGGATAGGATAGAGTATAGGATAGGATAGAGGATAGGATAGTATAGAGGATAGGATAGGATAGGGTATAGGATAGGATAGAGGATATGATAGGATAGAGAATAGGATTGAGGATAGAGCATAGGATAGGATAGAGGATGGGATAGCATAGAGGAAAGGATAGGATAGAGGATAGGATAGGATTGAGGATAGCATAGGATAGAGGATAGGATAGGATAGAGGATAGGATAGGATACAGTATAGGATAGGATAGAGGATAGGATAGGATAGAGGATATGATAGAGGACAGGATAGGAGAGAGGATAAGATAGGATTGAGGGTAGGATACGATAGAGGATAGGATAGGATAGAGGATCCGATAGGGGATTGGATAGGATAGAGGATAGGATAGGGGATTGGATAGGATAGAGGACAGGAGACGATGGAGGATAGGATAGAATAGAGGATAGGATAGGATAGAGGAAAGGATAGGATAGAGCATAGGATAGGATAGAGAATAGGATAGGATAGAGGATAGGATAGGATAGAGCATAGTATAGGATAGAGGATGGGATAGCATAGAGGATAGGATAGGATAGAGGATAGGATAGGATTGAGGATAGGATAGGATTGAGGATAGGATAGGATAGAGGATCCGGTAGGGGATTGGATAGGATAGAGGATAGGATAGGATAGAGGATAGGATAGGATAGAGGATAGGATAGGATAGAGGATAGGATAGAGGATAGGATAGGATAGAGGATAGGATTGAGGATAGAGCATAGGATAGAGGATAGGATAGGATAGAGGATAGGATAGGATAGGATAGAGGATAGGATAGGATAGAGGATGGGATAGCATAGAGGATAGGATAGGATAGAGGATAGGATAGGATTGAGGATAGGATAGGATAGAGGATAGGGTAGGACAGAGGATAGGATAGGATAGAGCATAGTATAGGATAGAGGATGGGATAGCATAGAGGATAGGATAGGATAGAGGATAGGATAGGATTGAGGATAGGATAGGATTGATGATAGGGTAGGATAGAGGATCCGATAGGGGATTGGATAGGATAGAGGATAGGAGACGATAGAGGATAGGATATGGGATTGGATAGGATAGAGGACAGGAGACGATGGAGGATAGGATAGAATAGAGGATAGGATAGGATAGAGGATCGGATAGGATAGAGGATAGGATAGGATAGAGGATATGATAGGATAGAGGATAGGATAGGATAGAGGATAGGATAGAGGATTGGATAGGATAGAGGATAGGATAGGATAGAGGATAGGATAGAGGATAGAATAGGATAGAGGATAGTATAGGATAGAGGATGGGATAGCATAGAGGATAGGATAGCATAGAGGATAGGATAGGATTGAGGATAGGGTAGGATAGAGGATCCGATAGGGGATTGGATAGGATAGAGGATAGGGGACGATAGAGGATAGGATAGGGGATTGGATAGGATAGAGGACAGGAGACGATGGAGGATAGGATAGAATAGAGGATAGGATAGGATAGGGGAAAGGATAGGATAGAGGATAGGATAGGATAGAGGATATAATAGGATAGAGGATATGATAGGATACAGTATAGGATAGGATAGAGGATAGGATAGGATAGAGGATAGGATAGAGGATAGGATAGGAGAGAGGATAAGATAGGATTGAGGATAGGATAGGATAGAGGATAGGTTAGGATAGAGGATAGGATAGGATTGGGGATAGCATAGGATAGAGGATAGGATAGGATAGAGGATAGGATAGGATACAGTATAGGATAGGATAGAGGATAGGATAGGATAGAGGATAGGATAGAGGATAGGATAGGAGATAGGATAAGATAGGATTGAGGATAGTATAGGATAGAGGATGGGATAGCATAGAGGATAGGATAGGATAGAGGATAGGATAGGATTGAGGATAGGATAGGATTGAGGATAGGATAGGATAGAGGATCCGATAGGGGAATGGATAGGATAGAGGACAGGAGACGATGGAGGATACGATAGAATAGATTATAGGATAGGATAGGGGAAAGGATAGGATAGAGGATAGGATAGGATAGAGTATAGGATAGGATAGAGGATAGGATAGGGTAGGATAGAGAATAGGATAGGATGGATGGTATTATAGGATCGAGGACACGATAGGATAGAGGATACGATAGTATAGAGGATACGATAGGATAGAGGATAGGGTCGAATAGAGGATAGGATAGGGGATTGGATAGGATAGGATAGGATAGAGTATAGGATAGGATAGAGGATAGGATAGCATAGAGGATAGGATAGGATTGAGGATAGGATAGGATTGATGATAGGGTAGGATAGAGGATCCGATAGGGGATTGGATAGGATAGAGGATAGGGGACGATAGAGGATAGGATAGGGGATTGGATAGGATAGAGGACAGGAGACGATGGAGGATAGGATAGAATAGAGGATAGGATACGATAGGGGAAAGGATAGGATAGAGGATAGGATAGGATAGAGGATAGGATAGGATAGAGGATATGATAGGATACAGTATAGGATAGGATAGAGGATAGGATAGGATAGAGGATAGGATAGAGGATAGGATAGGAGAGAGGATAAGATAGGATTGAGGATAGGATAGGATAGAGGATAGGTTAGGATAGAGGATAGGATAGGATTGGGGATAGCATAGGATAGAGGATAGGATAGGATAGAGGATAGGATAGGATACAGTATAGGATAGGATAGAGGATAGGATAGGATAGAGGATAGGATAGAGGATAGGATAGGAGATAGGATAAGATAGGATTGAGGATAGTATAGGATAGAGGATGGGATAGCATAGAGGATAGGATAGGATAGAGGATAGGATAGGATTGAGGATAGGATAGGATTGAGGATAGGATAGGATAGAGGATCCGATAGGGGAATGGATAGGATAGAGGACAGGAGACGATGGAGGATACGATAGAATAGATTATAGGATAGGATAGGGGAAAGGATAGGATAGAGGATAGGATAGGATAGAGTATAGGATAGGATAGAGGATAGGATAGGGTAGGATAGAGAATAGGATAGGATGGATGGTATTATAGGATCGAGGACACGATAGGATAGAGGATACGATAGTATAGAGGATACGATAGGATAGAGGATAGGGTCGAATAGAGGATAGGATAGGGGATTGGATAGGATAGGATAGGATAGAGTATAGGATAGGATAGAGGATAGGATAGGTTAGAGTATAGGATAGGATAGAGGATAGGGTAGGATAGAGAATAGGATTGAGGATAGAGCATAGGATAGGATAGAGGATGGGATAGCATAGAGGATAGGATAGGATAGAGCATAGTATAGGATAGAGGATGGGATAGCATAGAGGATAGGATAGGATAGAGGATAGGATAGGATAGAGGATAGGATAGGATTGAGGATAGGATAGGGGATTGGATAGGATAGGATAGGATAGAGTATAGGATAGGATAGATGATAGGATAGTATAGAGGATAGGATAGGATAGGGTATAGGATAGGATAGAGGATATGATAGGAGAGAGAATAGGATTGAGGATAGAGCATAGGATAGGATAGAGGATGGGATAGCATAGAGGATAGGATAGGATAGAGCATAGTATAGGATAGAGGATGGGATAGGATAGAGGATAGGATAGGATAGAGGATAGGATAGGATTGAGGATAGCATAGGATAGAGGATAGGATAGGATAGAGGATAGGATAGGATACAGTATAGGATAGGATAGAGGATAGGATAGGATAGAGGATAGGATAGAGGATAGGATAGGAGAGAGGATAAGATAGGATTGAGGATAGTATAGGATAGAGGATGGGATAGCATAGAGGATAGGATAGGATAGAGGATAGGATAGGATTGAGGATAGGATAGGATTGAGGATAGGATAGGATAGAGGATCCGATAGGGGATTGGATAGGATAGAGTATAGGAGACGATAGAGGATAGGATAGGGGATTGGATAGGATAGAGGACAGGAGACGATGGAGGATAGGATAGAATAGAGGATAGGATAGGATAGGGGAAAGGATAGGATAGAGGATAGGATAGGATAGAGGATAGGATAGGATACAGTATAGGATAGAATAGAGGATAGGCTAGGATAGAGGGAAGGGTAGGATAGAGCATAGGATAGGATAGAGGATAGGATAGGATAGAGGATAGGATAGGATAGAGGATAGGATAGGATTGAGGATAGGATTGGATTGAGGATAGGGTAGGATAGAGCATAGGATAGGATAGAGGATAGGATAGGATAGAGGATAGGATAGGATTGAGGATCCGATAGGGGATTGGATAGGATAGAGGATAGGAGACGATAGAGGATAGGATAGGGGATTGGATAAGATAGAGGACAGGAGACGATGGAGGATAGGATAGAATAGAGGATAGGATAGGATAGAGGAAAGGATAGGATAGAGGATAGGATAGGATAGAGGATAGGATAGGATAGAGGATATGATAGGATAGAGGATAGGATAGGATAGAGGATAGGATAGAGGGTTGGATAGGATAGAGGATAGGATAGGATAGAGAACAGGATAGTAAAGAGGATAAAATAGAGGATCGGATAGGGGATTGGATAGGATATAGGATAGTTGACGATAGAGAATAGGATAGGGGATTGGACAGGATAGAGGACAGGAGACGATAGCGGATAGGATACGATAGAGGATAGGATAGGATAGAGGATAGTATACGATAGAGGATGGGATAGGGTAGGATAGAGAATAGGATAGGATGGATGATATTATAGGATCGAGGACACGATAGGGTAGAGGATACGATAGTATAGAGGATACGATAGGATAGAGGATAGGGTCGAATAGAGGATAGGATAGGGGATTGGATAGGATAGGATAGGATAGAGTATAGGATAGGATAGAGGATAGGATAGGTTAGAGTATAGGATAGGATAGAGGATAGGGTAGAATAGAGAATAGGATTGAGGATAGAGCATAGGGTAGGATAGAGGATGGGATAGCATAGAGGATAGGATAGGATAGAGGATAGGATAGGATTGAGGATAGGATAGGGGATTGGATAGGATAGGATAGGATAGAGTATAGGATAGGATAGAGGATAGGATAGTATAGAGGATAGGATAGGATAGGGTATAGGATAGGATAGAGGATATGATAGGATAGAGAATAGGATTGAGGATAGAGCATAGGATAGGATAGAGGATGGGATAGCATAGAGGATAGGATAGGATAGAGGATAGGATAGGATAGAGGATATGATAGGATAGAGGATAGGATAGGATAGAGGATAGTATACGATAGAGGATGGGATAGGGTAGGATAGAGAATATGATAGGATGGATGATATTATAGGATCGAGGACACGATAGGGTAGAGGATACGATAGTATAGAGGATACGATAGGATAGAGGATAGGGTCGAATAGAGGATAGGATAGGGGATTGGATAGGATAGGATAGGATAGAGTATAGGATAGGATAGAGGATAGGATAGGTTAGAGTATAGGATAGGATAGAGGATAGGGTAGGATAGAGAATAGGATTGAGGATAGAGCATAGGGTAGGATAGAGGATGGGATAGCATAGAGGATAGGATAGGATAGAGGATAGGATAGGATTGAGGATAGGATAGGGGATTGGATAGGATAGGATAGGATAGAGTATAGGATAGGATAGAGGATAGGATAGTATAGAGGATAGGATAGGATAGGGTATAGGATAGGATAGAGGATAGGATAGGATACAGGATGGGATAGCATAGAGGATAGGATAGGATAGAGGATAGGATAGGATTGAGGATATGATAGGATAGAGGATAGGATAGGATAGAGGATAGGATAGGATAGAGGATCCGATAGGGGATTGGATAGGATAGAGGATAGGATACGATAGAGGATAGGATAGGGGATTGGATAGGATAGAGGACAGGAGACGATGCAGGATAGGATAGAATAGAGGATAGGATAGGATAGGGGAAAGGATAGGATAGAGTATAGGATAGGATAGAGGATAGGATAGGATAGAGGATATGATAGGATAGAGGATAGGATAGGATAGAGGATAGGATATAGGATTCGATAGGATAGAGGATAGGATAGGATAGAGGATAGGATAGGATAGAGGATGGGATAGCATAGAGGATAGGATAGGATACAGGATAGGATAGGATTGAGGATAGGATAGGATAGAGGATAGGATAGGATAGAGAATAGGATAGGATAGAGCATAGTATAGGATAGAGGATGGGATAGCATAGAGGATATGATAGGATAGAGGATAGGATAGGATTGAGGATAGGATACAATTGAGGATAGGATAGGATAGAGGATCCGATAGGGGATTGGATAGGATAGAGGATAGGAGACGATAGAGGATAGGATAGAGGACAGGAGACGATGGAGGATAGGATAGGATAGAGGATAGGATAGGATAGAGGATGGGATAGCATAGAGGATAGGATAGGATAGAGGATAGGATAGGATTGAGGATAGGATAGGATAGAGGATAGGATAGGATAGAGAATAGGATAGGATAGAGCATAGTATAGGATAGAGGATGGGATAGCATAGAGGATATGATAGGATAGAGGATAGGATAGGATTGAGGATAGGATACAATTGAGGATAGGATAGGATAGAGGATCCGATAGGGGATTGGATAGGATAGAGGATAGGAGACGATAGAGGATAGGATAGAGGACAGGAGACGATGGAGGATAGGATAGAATAGAGGATAGGATAGGATAGGGGAAAGGACAGGATAGAGTATAGGATAGGATAGAGGATAGGATAGGATAGAGGATATGATAGGATAGAGGATAGGATAGGATAGAGGATAGGATAGTAAAGAGGATAATATAGAGGAGCGGATAGGGGATTGGATAGGATATAGGATAGTTGACGATAGAGAATAGGATAGGGGATTGGACAGGATAGAGGACAGGAGACGATAGCGGATAGGATACGATAGAGAATAGGATAGGATAGATGATATTATAGGATCGATGACACGATAGGATAGAGGATACGATAGTATAGAGGATACGATAGGATAGAGGATAGGGTCGAATAGAGGATAGGATAGGGGATTGGATAGGATAGGTTAGGATAGAGTATAGGATAGGATAGAGGATAGGATAGGTTAGAGTATAGGATAGGATAGAGGATAGGGTAGGATAGAGAATAGGATTGAGGATAGAGCATAGGATAGCATAGAGGATAGGATAGGATAGAGGATAGGATAGGATAGGATAGAGGATAGGATAGGATTGAGGATAGGATAGGGGATTGGATAGGATAGGATAGGATAGGATAGAGTATAGGATAGGATAGATGATAGGATAGTATAGAGGATAGGATAGGATAGGGTATAGGATAGGATAGAGGATATGATAGGAGAGAGAATAGGATTGAGGATAGAGCATAGGATAGGATAGAGGATGGGATAGCATAGAGGATAGGATAGGATTGAGGATAGCATAGGATAGAGGATAGGATAGAGGATAGGATAGGATAGAGGATAGGATATAGTATACGATAGGATAGAGTATAGGATAGGATAGAGGATAGGATTGAGGATAGAGCATAGGATAGAGGATAGAATAGGATAGAGGATAGGATAGGATAGAGGATAGGATAGGATAGAGGATGGGATAGCATAGAGGATAGGATAGGATAGAGGATAGGATAGGATTGAGGATAGGATAGGATAGAGGATAGGATAGGATAGAGGATAGGATAGGATAGAGGATAGGATAGGATAGAGGATCCGATAGGGGATTGGATAGGATAGAGGATAGGAGACGATAGAGGATAGAATAGGGGATTGGATAGGATAGAAGAAAGGAGACGATGGAGGATAGGATAGAATAGAGGATAGGATAGGATAGAGGAAAGGATAGGATTGAGCATAGGATAGGATAGAGGATAGGATAGGATGGAGGATAGGATAGGATAGAGCATAGTATAGAATAGAGGATGGGATAGCATAGAGGATAGGATAGGATAGAGGATAGGATAGGATTGAGGATAGGATAGGATTGAGGATAGGATAGGATAGAGGATCCGATAGGGGATTGGATAGGATAGGGGATAGGATAGGATAGAGGGTAGGATAGGATAGAGGATAGGATAGGATAGAGGATAGGATAGGATAGAGGATAGGATAGGATAGAGGATCCGATAGGGGATTGGATAGGATAGAGGATAGGAGACGATAGAGGATAGGATATGGGATTGGATAGGATAGAGGACAGGACACGATGGAGGATACGATAGAATAGAGGATAGGATAGGATAGAGGAAAGGATAGGATAGAGCATAGGATAGGATAGAGGATAGGATAGGATAGAGGATAGGATAGGATAGAGGATAGGATAGGATAGAGGATAGGATAGGATAGAGGATAGGATAGGATAGAGCACTGTATAGGATAGAGGATGGGATAGCATAGAGGATAGGATAGGATAGAGGATAGGATAGGATTGAGGATAGGATAGCATTGAGGATAGGATACGATTAAGGATAGGATAGGATAGAGGATCCGATAGGGGATTGGATAGGATAGAGGATAGGAGACGATAGAGGATTGGATAGGGGATTGGATAGGATAGAGGACAGGAGACGATGGAGGATAGGATAGAATAGAGGATAGGATAGGATAGGGGAAAGGATAGGATAGAGGATAGGATAGGATAGAGGATAGGAAAGGATAGAGGATATGATAGGATAGAGGATAGGATAGGATAGAGGATAGGATAGAGGATTGGATAGGATAGAGGATAGGATAGGATAGAGGATAGGATAGGATAGAGGATAGGATTGAGGATAGAGCATAGGATAGAGGAGAGGATAGGATAGAGGATAGGATAGGATAGAGGATAGGATAGGATAGAGGGTGGGATAGCATAGAGGATAGGATAGGATAGAGGATGGGATAGCATAGAGGATAGGATAGGATAGAGGATAGGATAGGATTGAGGATAGGATAGGATTGAGGATAGGATAGGATAGAGGATCCGATAGGGGATTGGATAGGATAGAGGATAGGAGACGATAGAGGATAGGATAGGGGATTGGATATGATAGAGGAGAGGAGACGATGGAGGATAGGATAGAATAGAGGATAGGATAGGATAGAGGAAAGGATAGGATAGAGGATAGGATAGGATAGAGGATAGGATAGGATAGAGGATAGGATAGGATAGAGGATGGGATAGCATAGAGGATAGGATAGGATTGAGGATAGCATAGGATAGAGGATAGGATAGAGGATAGGATAGGATAGAGGATAGGATAGAGGATAGGATAGGAGAGAGGATAAGATAGGATTGAGGATAGGATAGGATAAAGGATAGGATAGGATAGAGGATCCGATAGGGGATTGGATAGGATAGAGGATAGGAGACGATAGAGGATAGGATAGGGGATTGGATAGGATAGAGGACAGGAGACGATGGAGGATAGGATAGAATAGAGGATAGGATAGGATAGAGGAAAGGGTAGGATAGAGCATAGGATAGGATAGAGGATAGGATAGGATAGAGGATAGGATATAGTATACGATAGGATAGAGTATAGGATAGGATAGAGGATAGGATTGAGGATAGAGCATAGGATAGAGGATAGAATAGGATAGAGGATAGGATAGGATAGAGGATAGGATAGGATAGAGGATGGGATAGCATAG